>NC_092722.1:12387998-12690500 GCF_047496885.1 Scyliorhinus torazame
TGATGTACTGGATAAGTCAATGTCACATTTAGGGGGCTCTTACAAAGAATTACATAAGTGCAGGGACTTGGGAACACCGGACCTAGGAGCAGCAATAGGCCATTCAGCCCTTTTGAGCTTGCTCCGCCATTCGATTCGATCAGGTTGTGGTCTTAACTCCACTTTCCTGCCTGCCTCCCATAGCCCCGACTCCCTTGCCCATCAAATATCTATCGGGAGGTCATTCAACCCAACCAGATTATGCTCCACATGAGCTTTGTCCCATTCCTCTTTTCTCTTTTTTTTTCTGTCCATTTTTATTCTCTACATAACCCTTTTTAAAATCTTTGTGCTGTGTTTGCACTTCACTGCCTCGCTGCAGCCTTGCCCCTGGCATAGTTCCATAGTCGGAGAAACGTTATTGATGGTTAATCAAGAAAGTGGCACCACAGAGAGTTTGGCCTCTAAATTTAGATGTGGTTAGAGAATATACAGCAGCCTCTCCCACCTGAGAGATTACTGGAGCCTGCATGTCCTTGTGTCTGACTTAAAGGAAGGGTCCCTGTTAAACATTGATGATGGCTGTAGCTATGAGAATTACACTCTGCAAACTATGTTTCAACAGAATTCTTTGCCTTCACTAATTGGCTAATCCCTGAAACCAGTGCGGTCAAATCAGCTGGGTTCTCCTCCCCTCCCTCCGATCGTTGCTAAAGGTTCAGCATAACCAATTGCTGTATATAGATTGTCGGAATGATGACGTGCTTTCCAGATAATTCAATTTTCGGATCCAATGCGTGATATAATTTGACTTGACATGAGGTGTGTTGTTGGTCTTTCTTGTTCAGTCTGTGAATGGTCACGTGTGTAGCTCGGGTAATGTCAACATTGGAGCGGAAACACATTCTCGTACCAAGCATTTCCCCTCAGTTTTTACGTGCACCTCTCACCCCACCCCAACACCCACTAATGACGTGTTGAATCACACGATTTGTGAGATGGGAGATCTGTAAGGCGAACATCACCATGACCCCATTGGGATTTCGTAACAGGAGTAACCCCTCACGACTGTTCCTCCATTCAATGAGGTCATTGCCTGTCTGTGACCTAACTACATAGACCCACCTTCAACCCACTCTCCCTCCATAAACGCAGAACTATCAATTTCAAAATTGGGCAGCCCCTTGTTAACTGCCGTTTACTGGAAGGGTCCAGGCTTCTTTGTATGTCAAAGTGTTTCCTAATTTCACTGCGGAGGGAGATGCTTGCCTCTAGGCTTTATGTTGTAAAGCCTAGTTCTGGACTCCCAAACCAGCAGAAATAGGTTCACTCTGTCTGTTCTCGTTTTGATATTGTGAAAACTTTGATCAATCTTCTCATTTCGAGGGAATATAACCTTGAGGTGTGTAATATCTCCTTGTAATGGAACCGTTGGAGTCCAAATATCTCGTAAATCTGCACTGCATTCCCTCCAAGATGCGATGCCCGGAACTGACCTGCAGGTATAGTCAAACCAGGGCTTTGTTCAGCCGAGTCTTCACTTCTTACCTCCTTGTGCTCTATATATAAAGACTAGCTTTCGTTAGGTTTTATATTTGTACCTCTCCAGGACATTTTAATGATCTACGTACATGGATGTCTGACTCCTCTTTGGACCTGAAACGAGGTGAAATTTCTTTGTTCGAGAAGGTTGTGAATCTTCGGATTTCTCTACCAAGGAAGGTTGAGGATGTTCCATTGCTGGAACACGTTCATGGCCGGGACAGGTAGATTTTGGTCAGCCAGGGATCCAAGGGATATAGGGGGCGGTATTCCCCCCCCCCCCCCCCCCCCGCCGGGTGGGAGAATCGCGGGGGCGCCACGCCGCCCCGACACCCGCACGCGATTCTCCCACCCCCCCGAAACCAGCACCGCAAGAATTGCAGCGGGCCACTCGGAGACTCGCCGCAAACGGCGATCGGCGATTCTCCGGCCCAGGTGGGCCAAGCGGCCGATGAAAAAAATGACAGTCCCGCCGGTGCCGTTCACTCCTGTTCACTGTCGGCGGGAACTGTGCGGGAACGCTGGGGGGCAGCCTGAGGAGGGGGGAGGGGGGGCTCCTTCACCGGGGGGGGGCGGGCCCTCCGATGGGGTCTGGCAAGCGATCGGAGCCCACCGATCGGCGGGCCGGCCTCTTCCCCCCCCCCCCCCCCCCCCCGGCCTACCTCCTTCCGTGGCCTGCCCCGGAGCCCCGCCGCCATGTTGGTGAGGGGCCGGCGCGCAGAAGGCGTTCCCCGCGCAGGTGCAGGATGGCGTGGCCCAACTGCGCATGCGCAGGAATGAGCTGCCCCAACTGCGCATGCGCGGATTGGCACGGCGCCCATTTGGCACTGCGTAAGGAGGCTGGAGCGGCGTGAATCGCTCCAGCGCCGTGGTGGCCCCATGTGGGGGCCAGAATAGGTCGTGCCCGGGCCCTGTTCGTGCTGTCGTGAAACGCGACGGGCACTTAGTCCCGGGAGCGGAGAATCCCGCCCAGGGAGCGAGCGGGAAAGTGGACTTGAAGCAGAAGATCTGCCATCGGAATGGCGGAGCAGACTCAAAGGATCATGTAGCCTACTGATAGGAATGCTCCCATTTCTTATCCTCCTATGTCCCCCACCTTTCCCCACTGCTTCTAGGATTTTGGGTTTTTTTTCCTGAAGTAATGCATCTTTTTATTTGTAGTCACAGAGAGTGAAAGCTGCAAAAGAAGGCACCTCGGAGAGGAGTCCTATAATGGAGGGCGGAATGCAGCTGCTGAACCGGGATGGTCACAGCATCTCCCACAATTCCAAGCGCCATTACCACGACGCTTTTGTGTCGATGAATCGAATGAGGCAGCGAGGCCTGCTGTGCGATATCGTCCTGCATGTGGCCAACAAGGAAATCAAGGCCCACAAACTGGTGCTAGCCTCATGTAGCCCTTACTTCCATGCTATGTTTACCAGTAAGTACCAAGCCTTTCCCTCTTCGGTTAACCCTTGATAATGAGACAAAACGCAAAAAGAAAAGATTGCAAATGTGAGAACCCTGAAGGAGGAAGTTAAAACAGCAAAGCCTAGGCTGGTTTGTCCGTATCTGCCTTGTAGTCAACCGGGGATGGGCGAAAAACGCTGGCCTTGCCAGTAAGGTCCATATCATAGAATTTACAGTGCCCATTCGGCCCATCAAGTCTGCACCGGTCCTTGGAGAGAGCACCCTACCCAAGCCCATACCTCCACCCTATCCCCGTAACCGAGTAACCCCACCCAACCTTTTTTGGACACTAAGGGCAATTTATCATGGCCAATCCACCTAACCTGCACATCTTTGGACTGTGGGAGGAAACCGGAGCGCCCGGAGGAAACCCACGCAGACACGGAGAGAACATGCAGACTCCGCACAGACAGTGACCCAAGCTGGGAATCGAACCTGGCGCCCTGGAGCTGTGAAGCAACTGCGCTAACCACTGTGCTACCGTGCTGCCGGAATGAATACCCCGTGAATTTTTCAAAAAGGTTAAAGATTCTGACCCCAAACTAGAAAGGGAAGATTGGCTGGCCTCAGGATTAACCAAGCAAATTAATAAAAATGTGAATTTTTTGGAAGAGGCAGAAAAACAGATTTTTTAAAAATCACTGGCCACCTTCACTAATTATTCATGCAGGGAGGAACAGCCAGTGCATTTAGTAGTTTGAGAATTGATGCTAAAAATAGTTAGAAATTGGTAAAAGTTGTTGAATGATGTAAATATAGGGGGGGTAGAATGCAGCAGTTGAACATTTAGAATTGGCGCCATATTGGCCCTCCATCTTCCCCCTGTTCCATTATGACGGGCATTCCATTTCTTTTGAACATAGAACAGTACAGCACAGTACAGGCCCTTCAGCCCACGATGTTGTGCCGACCATTTATCCGAATCTAAGATCAACCTAACCTCCAACCCTTCAATTTACTGCTGTCCAAGTGCCTGGCCAAGAGTCGCTTAAATGTCCCGAATGACTCTGACTCCACCACCTCTGCTGGCAGTGCATTCCACGCACCCACCACTCTGTGTAAAGAACCTACCTCTGAGATATCCCTATACCTTCCTCCAATCATCTTAAAATTATGCCCCCTCATGACAGCCATTTCCACCCTGGGGAAAAGTCTCTGGCTATCCACTCTATCCATGCCTCTCATCACCTTGTACACCTCTATCAAGTCACCTCTCTGCCTTCTTCTCTCCAGTGAGAAAAGCCCTAGCTCCCTCAACCTTTCTTCATAAGACATGCCCTCCAGTCCAGGCAGCATCCTGGTAATTCTCCTCTGTACCCTCTCCAAAGCATCCACATCCTTCCTATAATGAGGCGACCAGAACTGGACACAATATTCCAAGTGTGGTCTAACTAGGGTTTTATAAAGCTGCAACAAAATCTCGCAGCTCTTAAACTCAATGCCCCTGTTAATGAAAGCCATACACCATACGCCTTCTTCACAACCCTATCAACCTGGGTGGCAACTTTGAGGGATCTATGTACGTGGACCCCAAGATCCCTCTGTTCCTTCACACTTCCAAGAATCCTGCCTTTAACCATGTATTCAGCATTCAAATTCGATCTGCCAAAATGAATCACTTTACATTTATCAAGGTTGAACTCCATCTGCCACTTCTCAGCCCAGCTCTGCATCCTGTCAATGTTCTGTTGTAACCTGCAACAGCCCTCAACACTATCCACAACTCCCCCAACCTTCTCGTCATCGGCAAACTTACTAACCCACCCTTCCACTTCCTCATCCAAGTCATTTATAAAAACCACAAAGAGCAGAGGTCCCAGAACAGATCCACTGGTCACCGACCTCCAGGCGGAATACTTTCCATCCACTACCACTCACTGTCTTCTTTCAGCCAGCCAATTCTCCAGACAGCCAAATTTCCCCGTATCCCATTCCCCCTAACTTTCTGAATGAGCCTATCATGGGGAACCTTATCAAATGCCTTACTGAAATCCATGTACACCACATCCACTGCCTGACCTTCATCAATGTGTCTCGTCACATCCTCAAAGAATTCAATGAGGCTTGTGAGGCATGACCTGCCCCTCACAAAGCCATGCTGACTATCTTTAATCAAACTATGTTTTTCTAAATAATCAGAAATCCTATCTCTCAGAATCCTTTCCAATATTTTGCTCACCACAGAACGCACACTCCATTTCTTTAGTTAGTTAAAATGCTCACTTGGCTCAAAGTGACTAAAAAGTCAAAACTTTCCTTGCTCAAGGCACCATGAGGAAAATTTGGGTTTACTCATTGCCCTCTCTGGTGGACAAAATGACTATGATTGTCTCCTTCCCATCCACCCACCCCATTGGTACCAGCGGGCAGACCCTGAGCCCCAGTGTTGACCTGTTCAAAGTCCTTTTGCCATGTCTTCCTGCCTGGTTCAGGCAGGCAGCTGACCGTGGGATGTATCTGAAGCCTGGGAGTTAAAATAGCCCACAAAATGACGGCATCCAGTAGTTTAGAAGCTCACCTTGTCCCTGCCCCCACCACCCCGCCAAGCCGAAAGTGCTTTCCAGTCAAACTTACCACCATCCATCCACGATCTTCTCCAGAAGACTGTAAAAGAACTCAAAGTTTGTAAATGATAAGGTGGGATATTGATGGTCTCCTTCTAGGGTTACAGTCTGATTGTTTGACCAGTTTAAATATCAATAACAGCTTGCAGTGGTTCAGAATGCTACTGTACTATGGACCAGTAACAGAGTGAGTCATATTAGTTGACCAGTAATCCAGATGATCCAATTACATAAATTCAAGTCGCACCAGGGCAACTGGGAAAGGAGACTTGAAAGTGCCGGCAAGGCCAGCATTTATTGTCCAGCCCCGAGTGCTCTTGAGATGATGCCGATGGTGGTGGCTTTTTAGGCTATTTCAGAGGGACAGTTAAGAGTCAACCACATTGCTGTGGGCCTGGAGTCACATGTAAACCAGACAGGTTAGAACGGCAGATTTTCTTCCCTAAAGCTTTTGTGACAATCTGATAGTTTCATAGCCATCGTTACCGATGCCTGGCACAGTGGTTAGCGCTGCTGCCTCATGGCACCGAGGTCCCAGGTTCGATCCCGGCTCTGGGTCACTGTCCAAGTGGAGTTTGCACATTCTCCTCGTGTTTGCGTGGGTTTCGCACCCACAACCCAAACATGAAGGTAAAGCAGTGGATGTAGTGTACATGGATTTTAGTAAGGCATTTGATAAGGTTCCCCATGGTAGGCTTATGCAGAAAGTAAGGAGGCATGGGATAGTGGCAAATTTGGCCACTTGGATAACAAACTGGCTAACCGATAGAAGTCAGAGAGTGGTGGTGGATGGCAAATATTCAGCCTGGATCCCAGTTACCAGTGGCGTACCGCAGGGATCAGTTCTGGGTCCTCTGCTGTTTGTGATTTTCATTAATGACTTGGATGAGGGAGTTGAAGGGTGGGTCAGTAAATTTGCAGACGATACGAAGATTGGTGGAGTTGTGGATAGTGAGGAGGGCTGTTGTCGGCTGCAAAGAGACATAGATAGGATGCAGAGCTGGGCTGAGAAGTGGCAGATGGAGTTTAACCCTGAAAAGTGTGAGGTTGTCCATTTTGGAAGGACAAATATGAATGCGGAATACAGGGTTAACGGTAGAGTTCTTGGCAATGTGGAGGAGCAGAGAGATCTTGGGGTGTATGTTCATACATCTTTGAATTGCCACTCAAATGGATAGAGCTGTGAAGAAGGCCTATGGTGTGCTAGCGTTCATTAACAGAGGGATTGAATTTAAGAGCCGTGAGGTGATGATGCAGCTGTACAAAACCTTGGTAAGGCCACATTTGGAGTACTGTGTACAGTTCTGGTCGCCTCATTTTAGGAAGGATGTGGAAGCTTTAGAAAAGGTGCAAAGGAGATTTACCAGGATGTTGCCTGGAATGGAGAGTAGGTCTTACAAGGAAAGGTTGAGGGTGCTAGGCCTTTTCTCATTCGAACGGAGAAGGATGAGGGGCGACTTGACAGAGGTTTATAAGATGATCAGGGGAATAGATAGACAGTCAGAGACTTTTTCCCCGGGTGGAACAAACCATTACAAGGGGACATAAATTTAAGTTGAATGGTGGAAGATATAGGGGGGATGTCAGAGGTAGGTTCTTTACCCAGAGAGTAGTGGGGGCATGGAATGCACTGCCTGTGGAAGTAGTTGAGTTGGAAACATTAGGGACCTTCAAGCAGCTATTGGATAGGTACATGGATTACGGTAAAATGATATAGTGTAGATTAATTTGTTCTTAAGGGCAGCACGGTAGCACTGTGGATAGCATAATTGCTTCACAGCTCCAGGGTCCCAGGTTTGATTCTGGCTTGGGTCACTGTCTGTGCGGAGTCTGCACGTCCTCCCCGTGTGTGCGTGGGTTTCCTCCGGGTGCTCCGGTTTCCTCCCACAGTCCAAAGATGTGCAGGTTCGGTGGATTGGCCAGGATAAATAGCCCTGGGTGTCCAAAATTGCCCTTAGTGTTGGGTGGGGTTGCTGGGTTGTGGGGATAGGGTGGAGGTGTTGACCTTGGGTAGGGTGCTCTTCCCAAGAGCCGGTGCAGACTCGATGGGCCGGGTGGCCTCTTTCTGCTCTGTAAATTCTATGATAATCTATGATTAATCTAGGTCAAAGGTTCGGCACAACATCGTGGGCCGAAGGGCCTGTTCTGTGCTGTATTTTTATGTTCTATGTTTTTTCTATGTGCAGGGTATGTGGATTGCCCTTAATTGGACAAAATGAATTGGGTACTCTAAATTTTTTTTTTTAATTGTTATCGATGCGGACTCCTTATCTTAGATTTATTTAGTTTGCTGAATTTGAACTGCCATGGCGGGATTTGAACTTGTGTGGCTCGATCATTAATCGAAGAGTCCAGTAACAAAACCGCTATGCCACCATGTCAAGGGTTGGATGAAATAAATTGGGAGGAGGCCTATGTGGAGCGTGAACCCAGTACGGACCGGTAGGATCCAATGGCTTGTGTTGATGATGTGAATTCTATGTAATACTCAGTTGAGAGGGCGGCTGGCGGCACAGCGGTTAGCACTGCTGCCTACGGTGCTGATGACCCGGGTTCGATTCCGGCCCCAGGTCACACATTCTCCCCGTGTCTGCGTGAGTTTCACCCCTGCAACCCAAAGGGTAGGTGGATTGGCCACGCTAAATTGCCCCTTAATTGGAAAACAGTAATTGGGTTGACAAAATAGTCCCATGTGCAAGTGTGCTACAGTAAGTGTTAGCGATAGAACCCAGGTTGGGGGTACGAGGTATGAAGTTCAGCGTCAGGAACATCAGTTGAATAATGGGGTTTCCTGTTTTTCTCTGGTGCTAACTCCAGTCAAATTATAATTCCGTGAGGTTCTGCCTGCTCCAATGTGTTTTTTAAGATTACATTTGGGCTTGTATCGGTGAGACCTTCAATTTGTGAGAATACATTATTTGTCTATGCAGCGTTCCACCTTGTAGATGAAGTACCTGGGTTGGAGGTAGCCCCAAGGATGATATCTCCCTACCATCCATCATCACCACCATCGACACCAAAAGGTAAAAGCACTGTGATCTTTCGGGGTTGCTTGTGATGCCACAAACTATTTTTCTGTATTTTCTTTTTGTCTTGCTTACAGATGAGATGAGCGAGAGTCGACAAACACATGTGACGCTACATGATATTGACCCTCAGGCCTTAGAGCAGCTCGTACAATATGCCTATACTGCCGAGATTGTGGTGGGGGAAGGAAACGTGCAGGTAGGGTGGCCTTAGTCCAGTTTCTTCCGCGAATTGTCATGTTTTCTATATGGATTGACTTGAATCCCATTTATGTATTTTTATAATTCATAGACTGTTGACTTAGAAAGTAGGGGGGGGGGGGGGTTGTTGGGGGGGTGTGGGGGGGGGGGGGGGGCGGAATGGTTCATCAAAACTCAGCTGCTCATGTCCGAAAGCAGAATTCTCGTTCAACTAGTGCCCATATAGATCGAGCCCCGTCTCTAGCCAAGCTTTCCCTGTACAGCTAAACCACTGGCAAAGTGGAAAGTTACTGAGGTTTATACCATCTACAGAAAGCAGAACAAATCCAATCCAATTAATTACCACCCCATCACCCCATTTTCACTAGCAAAGTGATGGACGGGATCTTGACAGTGCTTTCAAGTGGTACTCGCTCATCGATAATCTGCTCGTCGATTCTCGCTTTGCATTTCCGAAGGACCATTTGTCTCCTGGGCTTCTTACTTCCGTGGTCCAAACCATCCAAGGCACATCAGCCTGTTTGACTGAGACCCCATCATTAACCTTAAACATTCCCCCACCCCTCAGGTGTACTGCAGCAACTTGCCATGACTTCTTCGACAGCACTTCATTCCAAAGCCGTGATCTCTAACACATAGAAGGGCAAGGAGAGCAGACACATTGAGAACACCACCAACTGCAGGTTCCCTTCCCCGCCATCATGATTTGGAACCCTCTCTGCAGCCATACGTTATTCTGTTCCTTAATTTAGACATACTGTTCTCCCAGAATCAGTCCAAAGTGATTGTTGGGTCTCAAGGACATGCTTTACCATCTTTTCCTTTTCCAACTGGACAACTTCTAATCCCCAGACTGGCTTTTGGAGTTCGAATTACCCTGGAGATTCCCCTCTCTAACCAAAGCTAGGCAAATCTTCCAGTCTCATTTAAGTCCTCACGACTCAATCTCTTCCAGGCAATCATGAGCTCCCACCCACATTCTTGCATGGTGAACCACAGAGACTTGCTGCCTCATTTTTTTCACTCTCTCTCTCATTCTCTTCCTCTCCCTGATTCGGGCAGGCTGACCTTGCCTGTGAGGTCAGTGCCATTTGAAGGAAACACCCTGTAAACCAATCCTACTATGGCTTCCAATGGACTCTTTTCCCCCTCTTAAAGCCTATCTCCATGGAAATGTGAATCACACAGGCAATGTGTCCAAGTAGAAATGCCAATTAGCTTTCTTGTAAACTTCTAACTTCATTCTATCTTGAACCTAAACAGACAATTTAGAACATAGCTGTTTATGAAACCTGACATTCCCAACACCTTCCTGGGATGCAGAAGGTAGTCATCTCTGGATTACTTCCAGTGCTATGTGCTAGTGAGTATAAAAATAAGAGGTTATTCCAGATAAATACTTGGCTGGAGAGATGGTGCAGGAGGGAGGGCTTTAGATTTCTGGGACATTGCAACCATTTGGGGGGATGGGGGGATCTGTACAAGGTGGATGGGTTTCACCTAAACCAAAATGGGACCAGCATCCTTGCAGGGAGGTTTATTAGTGCTGTTGGGGAAGGTTTAAACTAACTTGGCAGGGGTGGGTGGGATACTGAGAGAAGGTTCAGCAGGGAAAGATGCACAGCCAAAATTAGAAGAGACAGCAAGTGAGTCAGGAAGGCATAGAAGTTATAGACCAGTTAAATTACGAGAGTTTGGCAAGATTGGATGGTATTTATTTTAATGCAAGGAGTCTGATGAACGAGGCAGATGAGTTGAGGGCACATATTGAAACATGGGGGTATGATGTAATTGCTGTCAATGAGACATGGTTAAGAGAGGGGTAGGATTGGCAGCTCAATAGTCCAGGATACGTGATCTTCAGGTGAGGCAGTGAAGGAGGTAAAAGAGGCGGTGTCACAATTTTGATCAGGAAATCAGTTACAGCATTGAGGAGAGACGACATCTGAAAATGGGTAGAGCTTAAAAACCAAAAAGGAGCAATCGTATTACTGGGAGTGTTCTATATAACAGTTCAAGAGAAATAGAAGAGTAGATTTGTAGGCAGATTTCCGAGAAGTATAAAAGTAATGGAGTAGTGATAGTGGGGGATTTCAACTTCCCCAACATTGGCTGAAGTAGTCATAGTGTGACAGGTTTAGAGGGAGTGGAATTCTTACAATGCATCTAGTAGCCAGTACGTTGAAGGTCCTGCAAAAGAGGGTGTGGTCCTGGACTTAATTTTATGTCACAAAGCCAGTGGTTGAAGTATCAGTGGGGGAGCATTTTGCAGACAGCGATCATAACTCTGATAGATTCAAGATGGTTATGGAAAAGGATTTGGCCAGTGGACTGGTATTAGACATTTTTTTTAGATAAATCTGTGACTGGACAATGAAATGCATTCAAGAAGGAAACAGGGAGAGTATAGGGCCACATGTTCCAACAAAGAAAAAGAGTGTGACTAACAAATCCAGTGAGCCCTGGATATCGAGGGATATACAGCATTGGGTAAAGAGAAAAAGGGAGACTGGGCAGCACGGTAGCATGGTGGTTAGCACAATTGCTTCACAGCTCCAGGGTCCCAGGTTCGATTCCCGGCTTGGTTCACTGTCTGTGCGGAGTCTGCATGTTCTCCCCGTGTGAGCGTGGGTTTCCTCCGGGTGCTCCGGTTTCCTTCCACAGTCCAAAGATGTGCAGGTTAGGTGGATTGGCCGTGATAAATTGCCCTTAGTGTCCAAAATTGCCCTTAGTGTTGGGTCGAGTTACTGCGTTATGGGGATAGGATGGAGGTGTGGGCTTGGGTAGGTTGCTCTTTCAAAAAGCCGGTGCAGACTCGATGGGCTGAATGGCCTCCTTCTGTACTGTAAATTCTATGGTAGATGGCAGATATCGAGGGCTCAAAACAGCAGAAGCCCTACATAGATTACATAGAACATACAGTGCAGAAGGAGGCCATTCGGCCCATCGAGTCTGCACCGACCCACATTAATCCCTCACTTCCACCCAATAACCCCTCCCAACCCTTATGGACACTACGGGTAATTTAGCATGGCCAATCCACCTAACCTGCACGTCTTTGGACTGTGGGAGGAAACCGGAGCACCCGGAGGAAACCCACGCGGACACGGGGAGAACGTGCAAACTCCGCACAGACAGTGACCCAGCGGGGAATCGAACCTGGGACCCTGGCGCTGTGAAGCCACAGTGCTAATCACTTGTGCTACCGTGCTGCCCAAAGAGGCAGTATACCCCTAGAGGCGTATAGAATGAAATGAAAATGAATGAAATGAAAATGAACAGGCGCCGGAATGTGGCGACGAGGGGCTTTTCACAGTAACTTCATTTGAAGCCTACTTGTGACAATAAGCGATGTACATTTCATTTCATTTCAAATGTATCCCAGGCTGCTGAATGAGGCAAGGGAGGAAATAGCAGGGGCGCTGACAATTTTGAATTCCTCTCTGGCCACAGGAGAGGTGCCGGAGGACTGGAGGGTCGCCAATGAGGTATCATTATTCAGGAAGGAATAAACCAGGAAAGTACAGGCCAGTCAGTCTAACCTCAGTGGTGGGGAAACTATTGGAAGCAATTCTGAGAGACAGAATTAACCTGCGTTTGGAGAGGCAGGGATTAATCAAGAACAGTCAGCGTGGTTTGGTTAAGGGGAGGTCACGTCTGACCAAATTGATTTGAGTTTTTTGAAAAGCTGAACAGGTGTGTTGATGTGGGCAATGCATTTGACGTAGTCTACTTGGATTTCAACAAGGCTTTTGATAAGGTCCCACATGGGAGACTGATAGCGAAGGCAAGAGCCAATGGGATCCAAGGAAATTTGGCAAATTGGATCCAGAATGGGCTGAGTGGCAGGAAGCAGAGGGTGATGGTCGAGGGGTGTTTTTCTGACTGGAAGCCTGTGTCTAGTGGGGTCCCGCAGGGATCAGTGTTGGGGCCCTTGCTGTTTGTGGTCTAAATAAATTATTTAGACATGAACATAGAAGGGTTGATCAGTAAATTTGCGGGGTGGTGTTAGGAGAATAGCCTTGGATTCCAGGAGGATGTAGACGGGCTGATCAGTGGTAAATGGAATTCAGTCCAGGTAAGTGTGAGGTGATGCACTTGGGCAGAGCAAACAAGGCAAGGGGAATACATGATAAACAGCAGGACCCTGGGAATCACTGAGGATCAGAGGGGCCTTGGTGTGCACGTACACTGGTCCCTTGAGGTAACAAGGCAGGGGGATGCAGTGATTAAGAAGGCATATGGTATACTTGCCTTTATTAGCCAAGGGATAGAGTTTAAGAGCAGGAAGGTTATGCTGGAACTGTATAAAACGTTGGTCAGGCCACAGCGAGAGTATTGTGTGCAGTTCTGGAATCCACATTAAAGGCACCACAAACACAGAGCTAAATACATCGTAAATGTTATGAGGGTCTCTGCCTCCCACACCATTTCAGGCAGAGAGTTTCAGAGTATTGTGTGCAGTTCTGGAATCCACATTAAAGGAGGAATGTGATATCACTGGAAACGGTACAGAAGAGATTTACCAGGATGTTGGCTGAACTGAAGTGTTTTAGTTATGGTGCTTTGGATAGACTGGGATTGTTTTTCTGGGAGCAGAGGAGGGGGGGACATGATTGAGATTTATAAAACTATGAGAAGCATAGTTGGAGCAGACAGGACCCCCCCCCCTTGGTAGAGGGATCGATGACCAGCGGGCATAAATTTATGGTCGGGCAGGAGGTCTAGCGGGGATGTGAGGGAAAAACCTTCTCCCCCAGAGGGTGTGGGGGGGGGGTCTGAAACTCTCTGCCTGAAATGGTGTGGGAGGCAGAGACCCTCATAACATTTACGATGTATTTAGCTCTGTGTTTGTGGTCCATGTGCTGGAAAATGGGATTAGGATAGTTAGGTGCTATCTTAGACCAGCACAGAAGCGATGGGCTGAAGGGCCTTTTCGGTGCTGTAGACCCTCAATGACTCTCTCTACATCTCTATGACTTTGGGGACGAACAGTCTATACAGTAAGAAGTCTTACAACAGCAGGTTAAAGTCCAACGGGTTTGTTTCGAATCACTAGCTTTCAGAGCGCTGCTCCTTCCTCAGGTGAATTCACCCGAGCAAGGAGCTGCGCTCCGAAAGCTAGTGCTTCGAAACAAACCCGTTGGACTTTAACCTGGTGTTGTAAGACTTCTTCCTGTGCTCACCCCAGTCCAACGCCGGCATCTCCACATCAAGTCTACAGTGTCAGAAGGCAGCACGGTGGCGCAGTGGGTTAGCACTGCTGCCTCACGGCACCGAGGTCCCAGGTTCGATCCCGGCTCTGGGTCACTGTCCGTGTGGAGTTTGTACATTCTCCCCGTGTTTGCGTGGGTTTCGCCCCCACAACCCAAAAATGTGCAGGCTAGGTGGATTGGCCACGCTAAATTGCCCCTTAATCGGAAAATTGGGTACTCTAATTTTTTTTTTTTAAGTCGACAGTGTCATCACAGCTGCTTCGGTCATTATCTATAGGCATGCACATCTTTCCCATTGTTCCCAGTAAAACAACCGCCCCCTGGCCTCGCCTCTTTAACCTTTAACACCCGACCCATGAAGACTTGCTGTCCGCAGAATGGTAGCACAGTGGTTAGCACAGTTGCTCCACAGCTCCAGGGTCCCAGGTTCGATTCCCGGCTTGGGTCACTGTCTGTGCGGAGTTTGCACGCTCTCCACGTGTGTGCGTGGGTTTCCTCCGGGTGCCCCGGTTTCCTCCCACAGTCCAAGGATGTGCAGGTGAAGTGGATTGGCCAGGATAAATTGCCATGAGTGCCCAAAAAGCTGAGGTGGGGTTACTGGGTTATGGAGATAGAGTGGAGGTGTGGGCTTAGATGGGGTGCTCTTTCCAAGACCGGTGCAGACTCGATGGGCCGAATGGCCTCCGTTTGCACTTTAAATTCTATGACCCCTGTTCATGTCTCCATTTTACCCCAAGTCAGACAGTCCCAAAATCAAAACCTAACAATCTTCTGAAACCTTTTGCATTTGTAACAGTATATACTTTTTTAATATTTGAAGCAATGTTATTTATCCCACAGACCCTGCTTCCTGCAGCAAGCCTACTCCAGCTGAATGGGGTTCGGGACGCCTGTTGCAAGTTCCTGCTCAGCCAACTCGACCCGTCTAATTGTCTCGGAATCCGAGGATTTGCTGATACACATTCCTGCAGCGATCTGCTCAAATCTGCACACAAGTATGTGCTCCAGCACTTTGTGGAAGTGTCCAAGACTGAGGAATTTATGCTGCTGCCCCTTAAACAGGTATTGATTTAGTAACGGGGCTCGGACGTGCACGCAGTGCCTGCCCTGCTATTTCCCTCGGGAGTGCGTTTTCTGGTGCAGTGCAATGGTTTAATGGTGGCGCAGCGATGAGCACTGCTGCCTCACAGCGCTGGCAACGCACCTCCTACGTGAGAGTAGACCCTCACCAGTCTTTGCATTGTGCCAGGTGGCAAGAGGATGCCCGAGTTGCCAGTCACATTGTGTGGCTTAACGGGTTCTAAGCAGGCTGTTCCACCAGCTTTGCAACGCCAGCTGCCACTAGTTAGTGCCTAGGATGCCATTTTGGATAAGTCGGAGTTTCGGAAGGGAGGCAAGCTGAGTGACCAGTGAAACAGTCGAGCCTGGAAGTTTAAAGATTTAAGGGACAAAGGAGCTGAAGTGGATTCGAAACTGGCAAACGGAAAAGCCACCGTCTGACTAAGGATGGTCTCTCCTAATTTAACACATTGCACCCGAGACATTAATAAGGGCTGTAGTGTTAGCTGTAACCTGCGAGAATCAGTGTGCTGGGTGCAGTGGGAGATCAAATATCCCACTTTTTTTTTTAAATTTAGAGTACCCAATTCATTTTTTCCAATTAAGGGGCAATTTAGCGTGGCCAATCCACCTACCCTGCACATCTTTGGTTTGTGGGGGCGAAACCCACGCAAACACGGGGAGAATGTGCAAACTCCGCACGGACAGTGACCCAGAGCCGGGATCGAACCTGGGACCTCGGCGCCGTGAGGCAGCAGTGCTAGCCACTGAGCCATCGTGCTGCCCTAAATATCCCACTCTTGATAGTTTTATAGTAACCCTCTTGGGAATGTGTTTGTGTGCACCCACACCCGCTAAAAGAAAGAAAGACCTGTATTTATAATGTGCTTTTCGGGATGTCCCAAAGTACGTTAGGAAACGTGGCAGCTATTTTGTGCATTTCCACAAACAGCAGTGTCACCACCACCACTTCATCTGCTTTTGTGATGCCGGTTGAGGGATACAGTATTGGCCAGAACACTGTGGATGACTCCCCTGTTTTTCCTAGGACAGGGGCAGGGTGGCACAGTGGTTAGCACTGCTACCAGGGACAGAGGTCCAATTCCGGCCTCGGGTGACTGTGCGGAGTCTGCACGTTCTCCCCATGTCTGCGTGGGTTCCCCCCCCCCAGAGTCCAAAGAGGTGCAGGTTAGGTGGATTGGCCATGCTAACATTGCCCCTCAGTGTCCAAAGATGTGCAGGTGGGGTTGCAGGGATAGGGAGCGGGCCTAGGTGGGGGTGCTCTTTCGAAGGGTTGGTGCATACACGATGCGCTGAATGGCCTCATTCTGCACTGTAGGGGTCCTCTGATTCGAGGAAAGAGTGCCGTGGAATTTTCTACATCCGGGCGAGAAATGGGGCTTTGGTTTAATTTCTCATCCGAAAGATAGCACCTTTTGACAGCGCGGCTCTGGACCGTCGGCCTAGATCGTTGCCCTCAATTGCACCGATGATCTGTGAGGCCCTTGGGTGTAAAATATGCTCCCATCAAAGTGAGAGATGAATAAGCGCAACCTGCAGAAAGTCCCAGACAGCAACCACCTCTGAAACTCCAGCAGGGAATCAACAAGTCCAGGAGCAAGGACATTTGGGGGAGACAAAGTCCGCAAGTAAACGAATAATCATTCCGGGCTCGTTTTTCCTGACTTTCCAGGTGCTAGATCTTATCTCCAGTGACAACCTGAATGTTCCTTCAGAAGAAGAGGTGTACAGAGCCGTCCTGAGCTGGGTCAAACACGATGTGGACGGTAGACGGCAGCATGTACCCAGAGTAAGGAACCAAACTGCCTGATTATCCTCGTCAGTAAATCTTTCTTGTATTTTCCACGTGTGCCTTTCATTGATCATTTTTAAAAGTTGCAAAAGCTGCAAGCTGTGGCGATTGGACCTTTGTCTGCCTGTAGAATCATACAACACAACAGGAGGCCTCGTCATGCATGTGTCAACTCTCTAAAAGAGTATCCAATTGGTCCCACTACCTCGCTCTTTTCCCTGGCATGCTGCCCATTTCTCCTTCTCAAATATTCATCCAATTTCCTTCTGAAAGTAATTATTGAATCTGCTTCCATCACCTTCCGGGTAGTACATCCCAGATCATCATAGCTCACCATGTAGAAGAAAAAAAAAATCTTTATTTCCCCTGTTGTATATAGGTGGCACGGTGGTTAGCACTGTTGCTTCACAGCGCCAGGGTCCCAGGTTCGATTCCCGCTTGGGTCACTGTCTGTGCGGAGTCTGCACGTTCTCCCCGTCTCTGCGTGGGTTTCCTCCGGGTGCTCCGGTTTCTTCCCACAGGTCCCGAAAGACGCGCTGTTAGGTGAATTAGACATTCATAATTCTCTCCTCTGTGTACCTGAACAGGCGCCGGAATGTGGCGACTAGGGGATTTTCACACTAACGTCATTGCAGTGTTAATGTAAGCCTACTTGTGACAATAATAAAGATTATTATTATTATGGGTTGTTTTTTTTTGCCAATAACCAACCTGCCTGACACTGGAAACAGTTCCTCGGTATCAAGTCCCCCTCATAATTTGAACACCTCCATCAGCTTTCCCCTGAACCTTCTCTGCTGTAAGGACAACAATCCTAGCTTCCCGAGTCTTGGCGCGTAAACTTGTGAGGTCCTTCACCCCTGGCACCGTGCTGGTAAATCTCACCTGCAGTCTCCCCAAGGCTTCACCAAAAAACCTGCCTGAACTCTGGTCCCCAGACAGGCCACACCAGCTGAAGCCAAACCAGTGATCTGGGGAGGTTTACCGTAACATCTTTGGTCTTGAACACTTTTATATTACTGTTTGTGAACTGTCCTTCCAGTTATGCACTGAGGAAAAGCAAATTGGCTTCCTGTTTCCACTGCACTCCCTAAGATCAATCTTCTGCTGGCCCTTCTCAATCGAGTCACAAAGGACTCTGCAGTTAAGTGCATTTTTTGAGCGTTGTTTACTATCGTCTCTTCCTCCATATTGCACAGGCAGCGACTTCCCAGCTTTAAGCATCCTAGAAATGGGAAAATTCAGGATTGTGGAAACCCATTATCCTTAGGGTTTTTTTTTGCCTAAAGGGACAAAGGCTCTGTCGGACCATGGAAATAGGGAGAAATGTCTGGACAAAAATGAAATTGCTTTTGCTCCCTCAAGTAGAGCCACTGCATTGAGGGCAGATTTCAGAATCTGCACCTTTTTTTTTTTTTAGTTATCTGGCAGCTTGATGCGGAGTGAGTTGGGGTTTGCGTGTTTGATTGGTTAGCGAGGCTGCACCGTCAGCAGGTAAACCGCACTGTAATGTCTGGCTACGTTAGGATGTCGGTTATGTTGGAAGTGTGCGCCTGGCTTGATTTGGCACTAATTGAAACCGTTTATATCCTGCAGCTGATGAAATGTGTCCGTCTGCCTCTCTTAACCCGAGATTTCCTGATGAGTAATGTTGACACCGAGCTGCTGGTCAGACACCACTCTGAGTGCAAAGACCTCCTCATCGAAGCCCTGAAATATCACCTCATGCCTGAACAGCGCGGAGTCCTCAGCAATACCAGAACCAAACCTCGGCGCTGTGAAGGGGCTAGCCCCGTACTCTTCGCAGTGGGTAAGTGAAGGCACTCGACTGCAGCAGCTCCCTCTCCCTCTTTCCTCCATTAACATGCTCCTTAGAACCTACCTGTTTGACCCAAGCTTTTGGCCACCTGTCCTGATGTCTCATTATCTAGCCTGGCGTCACATTGTGTTCAATAGTCCTGCTGAGTAGCACCTGAGGACCATTTACCTTTATAAATGCAACTTAAGGCAGCACGGTGGCGCAGTGGGTTTGCACTGCTGCCTCACGGCGCCGAGGTCCCAGGTTCGATCCCGGCTCTGGGTCACTGTCCGCGTGGAGTTTGCACATTCTCCCCGTGTTTGCGTTTTTTCATTTTTTCCAAATTAAGGGGCAATTGAGCGTGGCCAATCCACCTGTCCTGCACATCTTTGGGTTGTGGGGGCGAAACCCACCCAGGCAAGAGGAGAATGTGCAAACTCCACATGGACAGTGACCCTGGGCTGGGATCGAACCTGGGACCTCGGCGCCAAGAGGCAGCAGTGCTAGCCACTGCGCCACCCTGCTGCCCTTCACTCTCGAGTCTTGAGCAGAACAACCTAGGCTGCCATTCTGCTGCAGTGCCGAGCGAGTGCTGCCCTGTCTACCCCCCCAGCTCAATGTAAAAGATTCCGTAGCACTGCATTGTAGGAGAGGAGACTCTCGCTGGTGCCCTGCCCCTCAATCAACATCTTGGAAACAGATTATCTGGTATTATCAAACTGCTGTTCATAGAATCATAGAATTTACAGTGCAAAAGGAGGCTATTCGGCCCATCGGGTCTGCACCGGCCCTTGGAAAGAGCACCCTACCCAACCCCACTCCTCCGCCCTATCTCCGTAACCCAGTAACCCCAACCTAACCTTTTTGGGACACTAAGGTCAATGTAGCAAGGCCAATCCACCTACCCTGCACGTCTTTGGACTGTGGGAGGAAACCGGAGCACCCGCACACACAGGGGAGAAGGTGCAGACTCCGCACAGACGGTGACCCAAGCCGGGAATCGAACTTGGGACCCTGGAGCTGTGAAGCAACAGTGCTAACCACTGTGCTAGCATGCCGCCACGGGGAGATTTAGTAGCAACTGGCTGTGTGCAAATAGGCTGGTCACGTTTCCCACATTAGAATAGCGGCCACACTTTTTAAAAAGTGCTACATTGGCCATAAAGCACTTTGGAATCATAGTGCAGAAGGGGGCCATTCAGCCCATCGAGTCTGCTGCACCGACACACTTAAGCCGGGTGGTGACAAAAGGCGCTATATAAATGTAGGACACAGCCATATACACTCGGCTAGCGTGGCAAGATGTGGGCCTATCTCCAACTTTCTCTCCATGTCCTGCTATAAAAGGCCTACTTTAAGACGCTCCTAACCCATTTGCTTATGCAGACCAAAGTCCAGCCTGTGGTATTTTCTTCTCTCTATCTCTGGAAGATGAAATGCTGAGAGGATGCTGGAAGCTTTGGGAGCTCTGGCCCCCATCCTTCGCTCAAACCGAATGAACCACCCGAGGTTTCTAGTTTTTAATCATCAAATCCATTTCCTTTTGGTGGCACGCACATCTCCAGTTTCCCTTCGTGGTTGAGATTACTTGCCATCCATTCAGGCCTCTGTTACGACGGTTTGGCTTCCACATGGGCTGGAGCGAAGTTTCTAAACCAGACCCCATTCCCTGTTCGACACTGGTGCCGCTGGGGTGCAAGGCCGTTCCCCGTTCCCACCGCCGGACCCAGGATAGATATGGCGACAGCGAGGCGAGCTGGTTTACTGACCCCCCCCTGCTTCCTGCCTGCAGAAGCCGGTGTTGTTCTCCTTGGAGCAGGTGAGATTGAGAGGAGATTTGGCAAGAGGCGCACAAGGTAGCGTCAGTGTTTAGAGAAGGCCGACAAAGAAAAGATGTCCCCAATACTCGATGATGCAAGGAATGGGAGACATGGGTGTCAGGTTTTGGGCAAGAAACGCAGGAGGTCTCTTGTGGCCGTAACCTCGGAAACCGGATGGTCACTTGGGGCAAATAAACTTTCAGGGCTACAGATGTGGAGCGGATGAATGGGACTGAGTGGGTTACACAATGGGGAGCCAGTATGGAATAGATGGACTGACTGGCCTCTACCCGTGCCGTAACAAGTCTGTGACTCTTAATGTTTGTCACAAACGAGCATTGGTAACACTTGGACATTGAAAGCTCTGCTCAATGTGGCTTTATCACAAGCCCCAATTAAATCCGCAGCATTTATTGTCCAAACCCTTTCACCTCTGCCTCTCTGCAGTCAGGATGTCGGATTCAAACATCAATTCAATGTATTTCTGCTGGGAGAAGGGATCCTGATACACGAGGAATAAATTGGGTTGACCTGCAACATCAACTGCTTGGGTTCATGTTTCTCAATAATAGCAGATCCTGGGAGCATTTTACAAAGCGTTCTGAAGAGCAAAGGCTCAAATGAACAAAGGGAATGTCTTTCAAAAGGAGTTCTGCAGTGAGAGAGAATTGCAAAGCAAAATGATCTCGCGTGAAGAGGCCAGCGGAGAATACAGCAATTGGAAGATTGCTGCCCGACAGGAGAATACCCAGCAGTAAATCCGAGATGGTGTAGTGCTGGCTGGAAACAAGGGAGACATGTGGCTGAAGAGCATTCCTCAATTAAAGTGGGGACAAAACCTGAAATCATAGAATTCCTACAGTGCTGGAGGAGGCCATTTCACCCATCCAGTCTGCACCAACCCTCTGAAAGAGCACCCTACCTAGGCCTACCTCCGACCCTACCCCTGTAACCACACTTAACCTTTTGGACACAAAGGGGCAATTTTTAACATGGCCAATCCACCTAACCCGCACACCTTTGGACTGTGGGAGGAAACCGGAGCACCCGGAGGAAACCCACGCAGACACGGGGGAGAATGTGCAAACTCCACACAATCACCCAAGGCTGGAATGGAACCCAGGTCCCTGGTGCTGTGAGGCAGCAGTGCTAACCAAAATGAGGACATTAAGTTTGTTTGGCAGGGAGACGGTGGGGCGGGGGGGGGGGAGGCGGAGGAGACTCAACAGGAGCAGGAGGAGTTGGTCATTTCGCTTCTTGAGCCTGATCTGTGGTCCAGTTCAATTACGGCCATACTGTACTGGAGATATTGGAATTTAGCACCAGGGGGATCAGGTCACCGAGTTCTAGATAAACTGCAGGGTTTATGGAGGGAGGGGAGCCACAGAGAGGATTTCCCAATGTGAAGGCTTGGATGAGGACTCCAGCAGCACAGAGGGAATGCAGCAGTTGTATTCCGGATTTCTCAAAGGAAGGTCAGGTTTGCTGATCCAATTACCTTTTTCATTGCTACAACTATTTACAGTCCGATCTCATTTCGCCACCGTGCGCACAGTTGATTGGATGAAAGTCTTGTGTTAGCTGAGAGGATGTTTCCCCTTCTGGGGCAATCTAGAATGGTGCAGTTTCAGAATGAGGGGTTGCCTCTTTAAGGCGGGGATGAGGAGAATTTCTCCTGAGGGTTGTAAATCTCCACTCCAGAGAGGCGTGGAGGCCGAGTCGTTGAATACATTCCAGGCTGAGATGGACAGATGTTTGAACTATTGGCGAGTCCGGGGTTATGGGGAACAGGCAGACAAGTGGAGTCAAGGGCAAGTTCAGATTGGTTAAGTTCTTATCGAATGGTGGAGCCGGCCCAATGGACTAATTGGCCTACCTCCGCCCTTTTTCCTATGTTCTAACCAGAGGACGTAGCAAACACAGTGAAGCAGAGCTAGGTTTTGAAAGGGGCCTGCCACTTTAAGACTAAAGGTTCTAAAGAGGGATATTTTGATGTCAATTCGAGGTGAATTGTTTTCAGTCGGGGAGATTTGCACATTGCACATTGGCAAGTGCCTGTGAATTTCTAGCTCTGGGTCAGATGTAGACAGCATGACATAACCACTTCTCTCTCTGTGTTTTTTCATAATTCGCTACTTTTGACACATTGCAGAGTGGCATGCAAAGTATGATGGATGCTCCCCAGATGTAAAGCTTATACATATATTGGTTACTCCCCACAGTCGTGACGTGTTGGCAGCTGCGCATTCTTCAGGGGGTGAATCTGTCCTGGGGCTGGTCCTAGTTACAGTGTGCAGCAAGGGGTTGTATAGCCCACGCGAATCAGCAGCAGGGAGAGAGAGTGAGAGAGAAAAACAGAGAGATTAATTAGCTGTCAGCGAGCAGAATTGAGAGAACGTACAGAAATCGGACTCTGACAATCGTGAAACCTTTTGTTCCCAAAGACTTTCCTTTTAATAATTAAAAAAAAAGAATTTCTGATTGAATAATTTTAGGCATTTAGATTCATTTTGCAATGGCATTATCCCCGTTGTCAATATTGATAACCTGTGCTTGTTTCAAATGCACAAAGCTCCTGCTTCTCGTCTTGAGCTTGCTGGTAAGACTTTCCAATAAACAACATCCAGCTTTTTCTATGATGATTCCACAATATCAATAACATAGAATTTTAATAAATGCATTGCAATGTTAACAACTTTATTCAGATAATATCAGTGATCAGAATTGTCACGGTGCAGAAGGAGGCCATTCGACCCATCGTCTCTGCTTGGGCTCTTCGCATGAGCATCGAGATTTAGTGCCGTACCCCTGCACCTTGTTTCTGTTCAAATAATCATGTAACGTCCTCTTGAATCCCTCAACTGAACCTGCTACCACCACACTTCCAGGCCGAGGATTCCAGACCCCAACCACTCGCTGTGTGAAAAAGATTTTCCCCACGTCACATTTATTTATTTTTATTTTTTTGCAAATCTCTCTAAATCTATGCCCTCTCGTTCTCAGACCAGGGGGCTGCTGTTGAGCAGAGTGCTGCCTGAGATCACTGTGCCAAGAGTAATCTTCAGGTTGCCCAGGGCTGGAGGGGCAGACCAATCATGGGACCCCGTCCCGGGGTCAACCCCTCACCGACCCAACCCCCACGACCTTGGGTTGGGGGACGGACGGAGGGGGGACACTCCTCCTGCAGCTTGGCAGCAGCAGAGGTACACCTGAACTATGGCTTGACTCTTTTTTTCCACCCCCCCCAACCCCCCCACTCTTTGGGTTCCACTGTGCCAGGTGCATGGTGCCAGGGGAAAGTGCGCCATTGCATAGTCAAGGGGGTGGGGACTGAGGGGGGGGGGGGCTAATGGGGGGACTGGGGAGATTAGGTGGGGAGGGGCAGGGGGGGTCGGTGGTGGATGCCCCTCCTTGTCAACAGGGGGCAGGGGCAAGATTTGCGTTGTGTGGGGGGGGGGGGGGGGCGTGCCGCCATCTTGAGCGGGCGGACAGGTACAAGAATCCCGATGGAACTGGCGAGCTCTCCGACATGCACGACTGTGCACGGTTCAGGAGTGAGACTCTCACCTGGGCGACGCTCCTAACGCCAGCGCAGACGAGTCCCGATTCTCTGCTGGCGGGAGAACTGAGGCTCCGGAACTGAGAATCCCGGCCGCAGTGTTTAGTTGGGGAGCGGGGAAGCTGGCTGGGTGAAGAAGCCAATCGAGTGCTCGGGTTCGGAGTTTCTGCTGAGAGCTGAACAGGTCAGGGTTCGGCCTTGCCATTCGTGCCGCTCGCCACTGGGAGCCATCACTCATCGCCTGTGTCTGTCTCTCATTCCATTCAAGCAAGCAAACATTTTAATTGTCAGACTTCACAGCATTGTAATATTCCCTCAAGTATGGCTGAAAACAAATGTGTTGTCGAAGCTTTTTCATCTTGCACTCTGGACAAACACAGGAATGCCAAATTTCAAAAGATCACAACTATTTACACTACAGGGCAAAACATGCTGATTGGTTAACGGGTCGATTCCTGGTCCTCATTGCACCACAAAGCTTATAATGTCAAACAAAGCTATGTTTGAAAGAGGCGGGTGGCGCAGTGGTTAGCACTGCTGCCGATGGCGCTGAGGACCAGGGTCACTGTTTGTGTGGAGTTTTCACATTCTCCCTGTGACTGCGTGGGTTTCACCCCACAACCCACAGATGTGCAGGTTAGGTGGATTGACCAGGCTAAAATTCCCCCTTAATTGGAAAATAATTAATTGGGGACTCTAAATTTAAAAAAAAAAATTTTGGGAAGAGGCCTGCCACATTAAGACCAAAGATTCTAACGATTGTGACTAGGCAAACAATGGGGAATTCTATATGCGATTGGCCTTCGCTTGCTGAATAATCCAGAGTACACCACATAGCTACACTAAGAACCGATTAAGATAATCAGTTGAGCTCGTAATGTGGCTCATTTGCACTTGCTAGAAGAGATTCACACACACACACACTCATTCTCTGAAGACAAAAGGAATATGTCCAAGCCTTGCCCTTTTTTTGAATTATCCACGAGCTTGGAGAGTCTGTAGTTCCCCACTGCACTCTCATGGCAATGCCTTGGCCAAAATCGAATCGAGTCGACTTCAAATCAATCAGCACCCTTTTCTCCCGTATTGTAAATTCTGGTCATTGTTTTAAATTTGGCATTCTCGAGTTTGCCCTGGTGAGTGCAAGATGAAAAACTTCAGCAATATGTCTCTTTTCAGCAATATTTTAGTTCTGTAGCGACTGTACCCATTCCCTTAAGTGCAGCGTGATTGGAACCAGACAGTTTTTCTCCGGGATGTTGGCCATTACTGTTTGGTTAGACTGACCTGAAATATTTGGACGTGTCTGTGGAGTGTTGTTTGCCTTTCTGACCTGTTCTTGCTGTTGCTGCTGTAAAAGTTAAAGGTCCAGAGAGGGAGGAAATGTTCCATCTGAACTGCCTCAGTGATATTATGTCAGCAGCTCGTGGAAGTCTCGTGGAACACTTGGCTATTCCCACCCAGCGTGGGATGGGGGTTGGTGGGGGGGAAACATATTGCAAAAGGTGTGAGGCAACAAAATACCCTTCATTCACCTCTTTTCCCACAACCCTCACTCCAATCGTAATGAGTAAGAACGGTATTGGAGCAGTACTGCGATGCCTCTGCACAAAAGGATAGCCGTTAGTGTGAGAACAGCTGGCACCCAAGCAACTGTACACCAGAACCTTTTGAGAGAAAACTGCAAAGGAAATTTGTGTTGCTCCAGGGTTAGTTTTATTGGTTGCTGTGGTGTTCTTTCTGTTGCTAAATTCAAGATGGCTGGCATAGTGTTTGCAAAGACCACAAAATAGCTTTAACTTAAACAAAGCTATAAATTTATTAACACTAATTTGGATTCAACACGTACCCCTAAAGAATACACAGTTGATTAACAACATCTAACTTACACTCATCTACAGCTAATCTCACTACTGGTTTAAACTATGATCTGCTGTCACTTACATTATCTGCTCTTCTGACTCTCACTAGCTAACTCCTGCACACACTCTCCCACGAGGCTTAGCATCACTGCCTTATATAACTAACTGTAGCTCCCTCTAGTGGCTATTCTTGACACTTCATTAATTCTTGCAGTTCTGATAGTTCTGATAATACCACAGTCGCTTCCTAACGAACTCGATCTGCTGGTTCGATCCTCCGCCACGCGTAAGCTCTGTCAGTGCTGGTCGGTGTACTGATTGGTACAGTGGAGTGTTAACAGTCTGCGTGTCTCTGTATTGGCAGGTGGTGGGAGCCTGTTCGCCATCCACGGAGATTGTGAAGCCTATGACACCAGGACAGACCGGTGGCACATGGTCGCCTCCATGTCGACACGGCGAGCGCGGGTCGGTGTGGCCGCGATTGGAAACCGGCTCTACGCGGTAGGGGGGTAAGCAGCAACACCTTTTCACCGGGCTTCAACCTTTTATCAGTGCGCAAAGCCACATGGGGGGGGGGGGGGGGGGGGGGGGGGGGGGACTGGTTTAGTATCGGCAAATTCTCCTTTCGGAAAGCAGTTTAAGAACATTCAGGCATCTGGTTGGAAAAGTTACTGGTTTATCATTGTCTGGTATTTGGGGGGGGGGCGTGTTGAGTGATTAATTAGTGTACACCAGGGATAAAAGCCTCACTGGTTTAACTTCTGGAAGTTTTGTCAACATGACACAACATGTATCTGGTTAACGTATTCATGTTGAATTCCTGTGTTGTTTCCCTATTTCTCGAGCTCCCTGATTACCTTCAGGAACTCTTCTACCAGGCGTTGCAGTGTAATCTGCCTCCTTGATTTACTCCCCATTTTTCGGTTTCCCAGGTATTAAGGGAATAGATGGGACGGTGGGGAGAAACTGTTTCCACTGATTGGAAAGGGTTAGACCAGCGGGCATCGTTTAAAGATTATCACCAAATCTTCGAGGAGCGGGATTAGGAAACATGGCTACACTGTCAGGGTGGTAGATGTTTGGAACCCTCCTGCACATAGCAATTGAAGTTATATTGTTTAAATCAAAATTGATAGCTTTTTGTTATCCAAGCATGCAGGTGCAGCAGATAATAAAGAAAGCAAATGGAATGTTGGCATTTATAGCTAAAGGAATAGTGCATAAAGGTAAGGAAGTGTTGTTGCAACTATACAAGGCACTGGCGAGACTGCACCTGGAGTATTGTGCAGTTTTATTCCCCTTATTTGAGGAAAGATGTAGTTGCTTTGGAGGCGGTTCAGAGGAGGGTCACTAGATTGATTCCCGAGATGAGAGGTTTGTTTCATAGAATTTACAGTGCAGAAGGAGGCCATTCGGCCCATCGAGTCTGCACGGGCTCTTGGAAAGAGCACCCTATCCCCATAACCCAGTAACCCCACCCAACACTGTGGGCAATTTTGGACACTAAGGGCAATTTAGCATTGCCAATCCACCTAACTTGGACATCTTTGGACTGTGGGAGGAAACCGGAGCGCCCGGAGGAAACCCACGCACACACGGGGAGGAAGTGCAGACTCCGTACAGACAGTGAATCGAACCTGGGACCCTGGAGCTGTGAAGCAATTGTGCTATCCACAATGCTACCGAGATTCAACAGTCTGTACCACAGTTTAGAAAGATGAGGGGATATCAAATTGAGGTATATAAGATGATATAAGATGAGGTATATAAGAGGATAAAAGTATGGATAAAGTCGACATGGAATGGATGCTGCCTCTTGTGGCGGATTCTAGAACCAGAGGTCATAGTCTTGGGATAAGAGATAGCAAATTTAAAACGGAGGTGAATTGAAAGTACTTTTTGAATTGAATTGAAAGGGCTGGTTTAGCACAGTGGGCTAAATATCTGGCTTGCAATGCAGAACAATGCCAGCAGCGCGGGTTCAATTCCCGTACCGGCCTCCCCGAACAGGCGCCGGAATGTGGCTTTGCACAGTAACTTCATTGACGCCTACTTGTGACAATAAGCAGTTATTATTATTATTACTTTTCCCACAGGGCTGTGAATCTGTGGAATTCGCTACCCCAGCGTGCGCTGAATGCTGGGTAAATTTAAGGGGGGAGTTAGACAGATTTTTATTGGTAATGAGTTGAAGGGTTATGGAGAGTGGGCAAGACGGTGGAGTTAAGGCCAGGGTGGGATCAGCCATGATCGAATGGCGGAGCAGACTCGATGGGCCAAATGGCCTAATTCTGCTCCTATATCTTATGAACTTATGAAGTTATGTTAAGTGATATGAGGCAACGGTCAGATGTATGGAGTCCTAGTCATAGAACTTTACAGCACAGAAATAAGCTCTCCGGCCCATTGTCAGTGCCAGCCATCAAGCACCTGTCTATTCTAATCCCACCTTCCGGCACTTCTCCGTAGCCTTGTGTGCTATGGCTTTTCAAGTATTCACCTAAATGATCTTTAAATGTTGTGAGGTCGTTGTAAATACGGTGCATGGAGATCAGCCATGATCTATTGAACAGGTTTGAGGCACCAAATTGCTCTCTCCTATTCCAGTGTTCCTTCAAAGTAACCGTGATCCTTCCACCTGTTGAAGTTTGCTTGTCTTAACTTTCTCCAATCATACATGTTATAAGGTCCAAACGAATAACTTCCCATTTCCATTGTCCACTGGGGAAGGGCCTGCTCCAGAATGGCAGGTAACAGAGGTGTGGCTATAAAGGCCTCTGCTCTTAACAGTTTGACACAATTTCATTGCTGGCTGACGCTGCCTCGATTACTCAGGTACGACGGCACTTCCGACTTGTCGACTGTTGAGTCCTACGACCCGGTAACCAACTCCTGGCAGCCGGAGGTAGCGATGGGAACAAGGCGGAGCTGCCTTGGTGTGGCGGTGCTGCATGGCTTGCTGTATGCAGCGGGAGGATATGACGGCGCATCATGTCTGAACAGGTACTCTCTTTTCTTTTGCATTTTATTAACTCTATCCTGATTTTTCACATCCGCTGCCTGATGTGCAGATCGGCAGCTTCTTAGTCCGTGGGTTGATGCCGTCCTTTGGTGCATTCGGTCTTTATTGTTTGAATGGTGGAACAGACTCGATGGGCTGAATGGCCCAATTCTGCTCCTATATCTTAGGGTCGTTATTGCTCTTTTGAGAGCAAACTGGCTGCTATGTTTGCTATAGAAAGCTGACGACACCTCCAAAGTATCTTACTCACACATTGTACAGCAATTTACAATGTTCCATGGTGATATATGAATTCAAGTTATTTTCTCTTCCGGTGGTGCTAATTGTTTTTAATTGCTGAAGCGAGTTGGAAAACATAATGTTCTGACCTATCACGATGAGAATTGAACAACGTGTGGGGTTAAATTTTGTCAATTGACTCCTGCTGACCTGCTGGGAAATAAGGTGCAGGTAGTCAGTGGCCGATATTTTGGCAATGTGTCATCAAACCCAACTTCAAAAAGGGCACCTCCAATAATTGGGGTGGAATTCTCCCATCCTGGGGCGGGGGTGGGAACGCGGAGTGCTTCCCGTTGCGGAGGCATCTCCATCATCTCCATCCAATCAGCGGGATGCAAAAGAGTTTCACGCCGGCACCCAGTAGGTTTCCTGATCCGTCATGGTGGGCTCCAACGGAAGATCCCACTATAAATGTGTTTGTGTGCGTTTCGCCCCCACAACCCAAAGATGTGCAGGGTAGGTGGATTGGCCATGCTAAATTGCCCCTTAATTGGAAAAAAATAATAATAATAATTGGGGGCTCTAAATTTATTTTTATAAAACTAATTAATTAATTTATTTATTTTCCTCCGGACAATCACTGGTGAATGTGCTTCCATCACCCTCTCTCGCAGTGTACTCCAGGTTATAACCAATCAATGCTTTGAAATATTGTGTCACCTCTCCCTTTGATTCTTCTGCTAATTACTTTAAATTTGCTTAACGATGGGGCGGCACAGTGGCGCAGTGGTTAGCGCTACTGCCTCACGGCGCCAAGGTCCCAGGTTCGATCCCGGCTCTGGGTCACTGTCCGTGTGGAGTTTGCACATTCTCCCCGTGCCTGCGTGGGTTTCGCCCCCACAACCCAAAAAGATGTGCAGGGTAGGCGGATTGGCCACGCTAAATTACCCCTTAATTGGAAAAAAAAATAATTGGGTACTCTAAATTTATATTTTAAAAAATCTGCTTAACAATCCTCCTGCCAGAATCTCTTTCCTTTCTCCGAACCTCACCCCTCATAATCTTGAGCATCTCTTTAACCTCCTCTTAACCTTTTCATTTTTCCAATGGGAAGCCGCAAACAAAATGTTTTTTTGGGGGGGGGGGGGGGGGGGGGGGGTGTCTCGCGGTTGTTTATGCCTTAAGAGTCCCAATCTTTTTGATTTGTGTCTAATGGCTTCAGAGAAAACTGTCCTCCATCTCTCACGACTTTTGAGCGAGACTTCAATTCGGGCTGTAAAGTTGAAAGGGCAGCATTCGAACCGAGCGCATGAGCGAGTTCCCAGCCAAACTCCCCTTTAACTTGCAAGATGTCAACATGAAATTCGTGTTTAGGCACTTGCACTACATTTTCAGGATGACTATTGTGGTGCAGTTATTTGAAAGAGGGCAAAACTGGAGGGGCACAGCGACCTTGAAAGGTGCAGGGTTAGAAGTGGTTACAGAAATGGAGGAGGGGTGGGTGAGGCAAGGTTTTTTTCATATTCGTTCATGGGACGTAGGTGTTGCAAGCTGTGCCTGCATTTATTGCTAGTCCCGAATTGCCTTGAAGGGGCAGTTAAGAGTCAACCACATTGCTGTAGGTTTGGAGTCACATGTAGGCCAGACCAGGTAAGGACGGCAGATTTCCTTCCCGAAAAGGACATTAATGAACCAGATGGGTTTTTACGACAACCGCAATGGTTTCATGGTCATGATTAGACTTTTTAAATTCCAGATTTTTATTGAATTCAAATTTCACCATCAGCAGTGGGGGCTTTGAACCCACATCTCCCGAACATTACCCTGGGTTTCTGGATTACTAGTCCAGTGACAATACCGCTACGCCATCACCTCCCCTGGCTTCAAACTTTGTGAATTGTGGCATTCTAAAAAATGCCCAATGCAATCCACGAAGATAAATCTTCTGATCTGAATCATGCTGGATGGCAAATCAACTTTACCAACCAGTGGTTAGCACAGCTGCCTCACAGCGCCGAGGTCCCAGGTTCGATCCCGGCTTTGGGTCACTGTCCGTGGGGAGTTTGCACATTCTCCCCGTGTTTGTGTGCGTTTCGCCCCCACAACCCAAAGATGTGCAGGGTAGGTGGATTGGCCGCGTTAAATTGCCCCTTCATTGGAAAATGAATTGGATAATCTAAATTTTGTTTTTAAACCTTACCAACCTCTTCCTCCCCACACCGTGGGTTCTGAAGCCTGGGGAGCCACTTACAAAGTTTAACATTTATTTGCAGTATCGCAAGTTGCTCACACTGATGGGTCTTGGTGATTGTGTCTCCTACATCAGAACCTGTACGTGTGCTTACGTTTAAATATAGCTAATGACTAATTATGCAAAGATTATATACGCCAACTGCATGTCCCAAACGATGTTCTCCCTGTGTCTACGTGGGGTTCCTCCGGGTGCTCCGGTTTCCTCCCACAAGTCCTGAGAGACGTGCTGCTAGGTGAATTGGACATTCTGAATTCTCCCTCCGTGTATCCAAACAGGCGCCGGAGTGTGGCGACTGGGGGATTTTCACAGTAACTTCATTGCAGTGTTCATGAAAGCCGACTTGTAGGGCAGCACGGTTGCGCAGTGGTTAGCAATGCTGTCTCACGGCGCCGAGGTCCCAGGTTCGATCCCGGCTCTGGGTCACTGTCCGTGTGGAGTTTGCACATTCTCCCCATGTTTGTGTGGGTTTCGCCCCCACAACCCAAAGATGTGCAGAGTAGGTGGATTGTCCATGATAAATTGCCTCTTAGTTGGAAAAATGAATTGGGTACTCTAAAAAAAAATTTTTTTAATGTAAGCCTACTTGTGACACTAATAAAGATTAGTATTATTAAATGTTTCAGTGCTCAAATGCCTGACGGTATTATGACTACAAAATTGTCCTCCATTTGTGGCGCTACCCCACTGTAATTCATGTTATTGTGATTAACTCATAACTATTGCCGTATACCCAGTGCACAAAATGTTCTGTAGATTTGATATTTATACTGAATATTGCAACGCGTTGGTTCAAACCTCCTGTGTCTGTCATTTTAACAAAGACCCAAATGGGACAATTGGAAAAAGGGGAATTCTTTACCCCAGGAAATTTTCCAATAACCTTCAGCATTCCTCGTACTTTTTGAGTGAGCAGCATAATTGGCTGGAGTTCTCCCAAATGCTTGGGAGAATTTGTGATGGAGAATGGATGGGAAATGCCACGGAAACTGACAAGTACCTTGATTTCTCTCTCGGAAGATGTGTGTGAAGTTTGGGAGGGAACCCCCCACAACACCTCCACCACACCGGGAGATGCTGGATGGTACAGAGCAGGGCAGGCAACCCCTGTGCTTGCTGCCTTGCATTGAATCCTGGCTGACCAACGCACCTAATTTTGAAATTCTCATCCTCCTGGCCAATTCTTCCTTTCCTATCTCTGTAACCTCCTCTCGCTGTAAAACACTGACATCTCTGTGCTCCTCCAATCCTGGACTCGGGATACATCCCCGCCATTTATTTCCCCTGACCGTCGGCAGCCACGCCTTCAACCAACTGTGCCACAAACTCTGAAATTCCTGGCTCTTGTTTTCCTCTCCTAATGCCTTCTTGTTTGGCTCAGTGTCAAGTTTCGGCTGATTAAACTCCAATGAAGAATCTTGATGTGTTTAGTTGCATTAAAGATGCTATATAGGGCAGCACGGTGGCTCAGTGGTTAGCACTGCAGTCTCACGGCGCCGAGGTCCCAGGTTCGATCCCGGCTCTGGGTCACTGTCCGTGTGGAGTTTGCACATTCTCCCCGTGTCTGCGTCGGTTTCGCCCCCACAATCCAAAGATGTGCAGGCTAGGTGGATTGGCCACGCTAAATTGCCCCTTAATTGGAAAAATGAATTGGGTACTCTAAATTTATTTTTAAACAAGACACTATATAAATGTAAGCTGTTGTTGAACTGCTTGCTAACGGCCACTGACTAATCTCTCGCATGAAGAATGGTTACATTGAGGGTGAGGTACCGGAGGAAGTCAGAATGCTGGGGAGAACAGAGGGGGGAAATTGGGGAGAGAGCATTCACAAGGCAATTCAGAAATCTCTGAACTGTTTTTTTTTATCACCGGGCTAAGTCAAACCCTGTCGGCACAAACCAGAAACCCGCTGATATTTGCAATCCGCCCGTCAAACCGGTGAAACACAAATTAAGTTTTGCACAGGGTAGGATGACTGATAATTGTCTCTTGCTTTTAATAGCTGCCTCCTTCTGTTTTTGCTTCCGCAGTGCCGAGAGATTTGACCCACTGACCGGAACGTGGTCATCAGTTGCTGCCATGAGTACAAGGAGACGCTATGTCCGCATCGCAACGCTCGGTGAGCCTTTTTTCTTTAAAACTGTGGCAGCGAGTAAACTATTGTGTACCAGTGAAAAATATATAAAAATTTCACGAGTGCAAATGCTAAATCATCACTGAGAAACTAATTTGACACAAGTGACAGATTATGGTGTTAACTTGCTGCGTAAGCTGTTGGCAATAATTAGTCCCCTTGGATTTGGGGTTACTGTCTGCCATTATCCTGTCTGCCGGTGATCACTGGGTTCCTATGCAGGTTGAAACATCAGCAGATCCATTGTTGGCACAGCAGGGGGGTGGTGTAGGTGAAAAGGCCCTAAATGTGCTCCCCTCTCATTGCCAACTTAGCTGGTACCATCCGAGGTGGCGCAGGGAGCGCTACAGCTGGCACAGTGGTGGAGCGATATGGGTTCAAACTGTGTCTCCGCTGCTGATTGTCATCCAGGGACCGGTGTGGAAAGTACAGGTGGGGGGGGGGGGGGTATTCCCTCCATAGTTGAACAGCTCACCTGTAACCACGATCAAAATACGTGTGGAAGGAAACTTGTACCGGACTATGGCATCAAAAGGCCTGCTGGTGTCTATTTAGCCTTATACTGGCATGCAGCAAGATCGGAACTCATCACCATGAAACCTTTATCCCCGATTTTAACCTAACCCTCTAGGTGGGTCAGAAATTTCAGTAAATCCAGGGTTCCAAACAGGACTGGCCTTACATGAGAGCAATTGGGATCGGATGCTTGTAGCAACAGGTTTGGTCTTTGTTTCAGCTTGTGGAGGTTGCAGGGGAATAGTGGTCATGTGCTCTATTAACCACCACTGAGTGATATCCACCAATAAGAGCCGAAGGTGCCACATCCATAGCACTGCCTCAGCCAATCAGCGTTGGCTCATGAATTAATCAGCACCCTTTTATCCTGTAGTATAGATTGTCATGATTGTTTGAAATGCTTGCATTTGACCTGCTGAGTCCGAGATAAAAAACTTCAGCAACGTGTCTCTCTTTTAAAAAATTATCCAATTTAATTAATTAAAACCCCATTAAGGGATGATTTTTCAGTCTTGCTGGCATTGGACAGCAAGCTGGAGACTCAGGACCCCGTCGATGGGGCCTCAACAAAGAAAGAAAGCTCTTGTAGCTTCAGTGATCAGTCCCCGCAACCCCTTCCCACATCCTGGAATGTTTTCCCCTCCATTTCACAGAGGGATGCCCATTTGGCCTTAACAATGGGTTGGCGAATGCAGGAAAACCTGGCCCTGTTTTAGTGCAGAATGACTGATGAGCCTTGGGTTAAGTTGGACGTGTTCGTTTCGAGGTGAGAGGGCTGTCTTAATGCTGGAGCAGGAAATGTGCAGACAGCGTTGGTTTGATGTATTCCTGGAGAGCACTTCATCCGACCTCTTGCCTTTCCTCATCATGCCTTAATATTTTTTTTTATGACAATAGTTTTACCTCTTGTCATTTTCTTTTACCAGATATAAAAATATGGAAAAGAGGGGGTGGAAAGTGTCCCTTGGCTGACAGTCAAACAACGTCCAATTGGCTATTGAGTCTTTTTGCTTTCCGATGGGTGTGGGAAGGCCGTGCGCGTTACTAGGATGGACGTGTTGTCCAATGAATGGCTGGAGGGTGGGGGGCAGGTCATGTTGGACGGAGAAACTAATTCCTTGGGAAGTCCAGGGTGTTCCTGCCAGGGCTGAAAATGTAGGTTGTTTTTCTCAGCAGTTTAGGTTGGAGACTGTGTGGAGTTTGCACGTTCTCCCCGTGTCTGAGGGAGTTTCCTCCGGATGCTCCGCTTTCCGCCCGCAGTCCAAAAATATGCGGGTTAGGTGGATTGACCATGCTAAATTAATAATAATAATCTTTATTATTGTCACAAGTAGGCTTACATTAACACTGCAATTAAGTTACTGTGAAAAGCCCCTAGTCGCCACATTCCGGCGCCTGTCCGGGTACACAGAGGGAGAATTCAGAATGTCCAATTCACCTAACAAGCACGTCTTTCAGGACTTGTGGGAGGAAACCGGACCACCCGGAGGAAACCCACGCAGACAGTGATCCAAGCCGGGAATCGAACCTGGGACCCTGGTGCTGTGAAGCAACAGTGTAACCTCTGTGCTACAGTGCCACCCAGATGCTTTTTGTGTCCACAAGGTTAGGTGGGGTTACAGGGAGAGGTGAGGGTGAAGGCCTAGGTAAGGGACAGCACAGTGGTTAGCACTGCTGTCTAACAGGGCAAAGTCCCAGGTTTAAATCTGGCCTTGGGTGACTATCTGTGCGGAGTCTGCATGTTCTCCCCGTGTCTGCGTGGGTTTCCTCCGGGTGCTCCAGTTTCCTCCCACTGTCCAAAGATGTGCAGGTTAGGTGGGGGAGGGCAGCACGGTGGCGCAGTGGGTTAGCCCTGCTGCCTCACGGCGCCGAGGTCCCAGGTTCGATCCCGGCTCTGGGTCACTGTCCGTGTGGAGTTTGCACATTCTACCCGTGTTTGCGTGGGTTTCGCCCCCACAACCCAAAGATGTTCAGGCTAGGTGGATTGGCCACGCTAAATTGCCCCTTAATTGGAAAAAAAATGAATTGGGTACTCTAAATTTTTTTTTATAAAAGGTTAGGTGGGGGTTACGGGGATAAAGTGTTTTTTAAATAAATTTAGATTATCCAATTATTTTTTCCAATTAAGGGGCAATTTAGCGTGGCCAATCCACCTACCCTGCACATCTTTGGGTTGTGGGGGCGAAACCCACACAGACACGGGGAGAATGTGCAAACTCCACACGAACTGTGACCCAGAGCCGGGATCGAACCTTGGACCTTGGCGCCGCGTGGCAGCTGTGCTAACCCACTAGGCCACCGTGCTGCCCTATGGGGAGAGAGTTGGGGACTGGGCCTGGGTGGGGTGTTCTTTTCAGAGGTCGGTGCTGACTTGGTGGGCCGAAGGGCCTTTTTCTGCACTGTAGCGATTCTGTGAGGTTCTGAACACGGTGAGGGGTTTGTCTGTGTGTCGGAAACCAGTCTGATTAGTCAAAGAAACCCATAAGTCATTAAGTGTGTTTCAAAAAGTGCTGTTCTTTCAGATGGGAATCTGTACGCTGTCGGTGGATATGACAGTTCCTCCCACTTGGCAACAGTCGAAAAATATGATCCCCAGGTAATTCAACTCTCAAATATATCTGCTGCTTTTTCAACCCCATTCTGTTCTCGGGCCAGGGTGTGGATTTGAGCAGGGTCCAAATGGGTTTCTAAGGAAATCTGCTTGTGTAGCTCGGTCACTTCTGGCGGTGCTGTTAAATTCACCCACTTTTCATTCCACCTGCAACATCTCTGGACCTCTTCCCAAAGTCTTCTGGACTAGGAACGATATCACTGCACATTCTTATGGTGGGGGATTCGGAAAAGATGAGCAGAGAGGATCACTGCACTCAAACAAACCCGTGACAAAGAATTTCAAAAGTGGATCTGGGCTACAAATGATGGTTTGCCTGCCTTTCTGTCCTCAGACACAAGTATTATTGTCACTTGATTCGCTGGGTGATGCAAAGTAATTGATCAAATCTGTAATTGACAAAGTCTCATCTCGAAATGTGTGAATTTAGATGTTTTCACAGATTACAAACCTTGGTAATAAATTCTCACCTTCAATTAGATGCCGCTAGCTCACTGTATAAAGTACAGCAATGAGGGAGCTGCCATTTGTAATATCGTACACCAGTAGATGTCACACTTGCCTCTAGTACTCACTGGTAATGAGCAACACAGAGGAATCTAATCCGCTTCTTTCACATTGGGCTTGTGTACACAGTTGTATGAGAGGGTGGCACTGTACACGCTGGAACTCCTGTGGGGTATGTTAGCATAGTGGCTTTCACACTTACAAGTGAGGACAACCCTCTAGAAATATTAAGATATCCAGTCTTAAAGAAAGACTTGAATTTATATAATTCCGTCCGCACGCTCGGAATGTTCCAAGTGCATTACAGGAACAAATTGCTTTTATGTTGTTAAAGTGCAGTCCCTATTGTGTTGCAGGAAACATGGGGCAAAATTCTCCAAACAGTGACAAACTATCATTTTGGGGGTGATTCCCGTCACAATCCACCACCGCCTTATCATATTTTTTGGACCTAAAGGTCGGCTCTTCGGAGATCAAGCCAATCTCCAGACAAACCTACCGCCCACTACTCACCAGCGGAAATGACCATGCCCCTCTCAGACCTTGCCCCTTGGCAGTGTCAACCGGGCAGTGCGAGACTGGTACTGCTTGGGTGCCAACCACCCAGGGACTCCAGTGGCCTCCGAACCCCTCGGGGTGGTCATCACGTTTGGTCTCTGTTGATGGGGGAGAATCCCGGGATCTGGGAAACTCAGCTTAAACCTGAAAATGCATATTTAAATTATCAAGGTAAGCTTTGGAAAAGATGAAGAGTATTTTGGGATTGTTAAAATTCAACATGAATATGTGGGCAAAATGGATAAACTGATTGGAATCGTCAAGGTATTTAAATTGCCTGGAACATGGGAATCAAAGAAAAACCCGATGGATGCTGGAGATTGGAAATAAAAATAAGTGGGGGAAATACTCAGCAGGCCTGGCAGCAGCTGTGACAAAACAAACAGAGTTAACATTTTGAGTCCACCATGGCTCTTCGTCGGAACTGGACTCCGGAGTTCTGAAGGAGAGTCGATCATGCTCGAAACCCGAACATGGCTTCTTTCTCCTCAGATGCTGCCTGAAGTGCTGAGTCTTTCAGTACTTGCTGTTTGTAATGAAGGAAGTGGGAGGTGGGTGGAAGGGCATAGGTTGACTTGGAGAGTATGGGGGAGCCACGGGGGGGGGAGGGGGGGGGGGAATGTCATAGGTTGGTATGGGTGGGACATGGGGCGTATGTGTGTGGGTGAGTGATGAGAGTTAGCAGACTTTGTTTTTTTTTTGTTTTACTCTTTTCCTTGCGAGGCCCAGATAACCAAGTTGGGGCTTCCACAAGGCCGGCCCCAACCTCCGGTAGACCCTGTGGCTGCCTCTGCATTGTTTGGTGTTCATAGGTGGTGTTCCGCACTCCCTAACCGTAACACAGCTACACCAGCCCTTGCCCCGAACCAAAATCTGAACCACCAAGGCTCTTTCTTCAGAGTCTGGTTTGCAGAGGCTGGGATTTTCTCAACTTTGCGCTCCCGACTCAGGAATGAAAGTTCTGACCCAAGTTATGGAGCGAAGGAGATTCCCGTCGGAAGGCATATCACACAGACAACTCTGCAACTACTTGGCACCGAATGAGACGTGACATTTCACTAAGAGTGTGGAAACAATCCTAAAAATAGTGGCCAAACTTATCCGCCGTTAAATGTAACATATGAGAAAAAGTTTCGAGTCTTGTCAGTGGGCAAGACAATGTAGGTTTTTTTCACCAATGGCAGTCGTTGCTCAAATAGAACATGAGCTAAGTAAGGGGTAATTTCATTAACATGCACCCAGTGGGGTATGACTTGGAGATGGGACTAGAACATTGCACAATCCTCTAAATCGCTCAGTCTGGAGATCCAGATTACAAACCTCTCCCTGAAGATGGAGACAATCTAAGACTCAGACTGGCTCAGTTGGTAGCAATGTTAGAACCGCCCAGCTCCTTGGTTAGAGCATTGTGGTTGTAACCCCTGTACGGTATCACCCACTGGTAATGGCTGCAAGGTTTCTCACATGTTTTGCTCAATCATTAACACTACACCCCTGTACGCTTCACCCGATGCCAGTGTTATGTAGTTACATTGTGTACCTTGTGTTGCCCTATTATGTATTTACTTTTATTTGCTTTTCTTTTCATGTACTTAATGATCTGTTGAGCTGCTCGCAGAAAAATACTTCTCACTCTACCTTGGTACACGTGACAATAAACAAAATCCAAATCCATTGCTCAATTTGTCTCCTCCATCTATGTCTTGTGTTTAAACTCAAGAACTGAAATACTGTTAAAATAGGCTTGGAGCCTATTTTAAAATATTCCCAAGATTCAGCTATTCCTTTGTAGAACCGAGACCATAGGTGCAGGAGTAGACCGTTTGGCCCGTTGAGTCTGCTGTCCCGTTCAATTAGATCGTGACTGACCATCTCCCTCCACATCACTTTCCTGTGCTATCTCCATATCACTGGATGTCATTAGTATCCAATTGTTCTGTTGAACAGGCTCAATGATTGAGCTTCCATAGCCCTCTGGGGCAGTGAATTCCAAAGATTTGACCCCTTTTCCCCTCATCTCAGGGGTGTGGTGCATATATGTGTTGGTGGGCAAGAGGGTGGGGAGAGCGAATGTTTATGGGGGGAGGGGTCAGGGAATACCATGCTGAATGTTGCGGGGGGGGGCGGGGGATGCCAGCAGTGAATATTGGGTGGGGTGGAGGTTTGCTGGTGATGATTGTCGTGGGGCGGGGGAATAGTGGGGGGAGGGTAGAGAGAGCTCTTGACACTGCTGTGATGGGCTGGGAGCCGTTGGACTGCAACGCTGGTCAGGATGCCGTTTAAACCTGGCGCCCTGGTATGGTTAGAGCCGGGTAGAGGTTCCGACCTGCCAGAGCGACGGTGTAAACCACACCCACTCACTTTTTTTTTTCGGTAAAGATGCTCAAACGTCCGTGATAAATTGTTGGCCGTAGTCGCACCGTTTTTCACACCGGAACTGACACTTTGTCATTTTTTGGTAAGAATCCACCCAATATTCCATCTGCCATGTTCCAGCCCATTGCCTTCACATTCCAAGTCCACTTGAAACCTCTTTGTATCCTCCTCACAACTTGCATTCCCACCCTGTTTGGTGTCAACAGTAAATTTGGAAATATGACAGTTGATCCTACCTACTGCCATCCTGAGAATTATCTGTTTATTTCTAAACTCTGCTTTCAGTCTGTTGACTACTTTTCAATCCACACGAGTAGATTTCCGTCAATATCCTCAAAAAACTCTCAAAATGTTTGTCAAACATGATTTCCGTTTCAGTCCTCCATATTGACTCTGCCCAATACTACCATTTTTTTTCTAATGGTCCAGTTATCCGGGGGCGGTACGGTGGCGCAGTGGTTAGCACTGCTGCCTACAGCGCTGAGGACCCGGGTTCGATCCCGGCCCCGGGTCACTGTCCAATCACCCCGTGTCTGCGTGGGTCTCACCCCCACAACCCAAAGATGTGCAGATGGATTGACCATGCTAAGTTGCTCCTTAATTGGAAAAAAATAATTGGGTATTCTGAATTTATAAAAACATTTTTTTTTAAACCAAATGTCCAGTTATCACATCTTTTAAAATAGAATCTGACATTTTCCCTACTACTAACAGGTAAAATTTGCCATTTTCCCTTTTCCTTCCTTCTCAAATTGTGGGGTTACATTTGATACGTTCCAGTTCACAGGAACCTTTCCAGAATCTATAGAAGGTTAAAAGATACCTACCAATGCATCCACTATCCCTTTAGCCACCTTATGCACACTGGGATGAAGCTCATCTGGTCCAGAGGATTTATCAATCTTCAATCCTGTTAACTTTTCAAGTACTAGGTCGGGTACAGGTAATTAAGATGAATGTGTTGCCGCGGTTTTTGTTTATTTTCCAGTGCCTGACGATCGTCCTGCCAACGGGATTTTTTAAGGCAGTAAAAAAGATGATTACCTTGTTTATATGGGGGAGTGGGGGGTGAATAAGAAGGTACTGTTGCAGAGAGGACGGCAGTCAGAGGGGTTGGGTCTCCCGAACTTACTGTATTATTACAGGGTGCCGAATGCGGAGAAGGTGAGGAGTTGGGTTCGAGGGGAGGTCTCCCAATGGGTTAGAATGGAGGAGAGTTTGTGCAGGGGGTCGGGGCTGAGGGTGTTGTCAACAGCGCCGCTTCTGAAGGCCCAGGGGCAATATTCGAGGAGTCCAGTGGTAGTGGGGACGTTGAAGATCTGGAGGCAGTTGCGCCAGCACTTTAGGTTGTGCATGGGGTCAAGGGAAATGCCGATTCGGGGGAAGCAAGATTCCGGGGAAGCAAAGCCAGGGAAGTGGGATGGGAGTTTTCGGAGATGGGAGAATAGGGGAGTTAGGGCATTAAAGGATTTGTTTTTGGGGGCCAGTTTGCGGGATTGGAGGGGTGGGGTGCGAAATATGGGTTGGTGGTGTTTAGATACATGCAAGTCTGGGATTTCGCCAGGAAGGAGGTACAGAGCTTTTCGGTGGCGCCGGCCCCCACACTGTTGGAGAGGTACTGACGACAGGGGGAATGGAGAAGGGGGTGATGTCAGCAATTTATGGGGTGATTCTGGGAGAGGATAAGGTATTGCTGGAGGGGATTAAGATAAAGTGGGAGGAAGAGTTGGGGGAGGGCATGGAGGAGGGGTTGTGGTGTGAGGTGCTGTGGAGGGTGAACGCTTCCACTTTGTGCGGGAGCTTTGGGCTGATAAATCGCATTCGTATGTCTTGGTCCTGTCCAAAACTGGGGGGGTATTGGAGGGAGGTCTTCAGGGTAATCTCGAAGGTGGTGCATCTGAGACTCGAACCAGGTCCCCTAAAAGCCATATTCGGGGTGTCGGATCGGCCGGGGTTGGAAGCGGGTGTGGAGGCAGATGTCTTAGCCTTCTCATCGTTGATTGCCCTGTTGGGGTGGAGGTCAGCTTCTCACCCTGTGCCCTGGCGTAGCGGGGGATCTGCTGGAGTTCGTAACTCTCGAGAAAGTGAGGTTTGAGTTAAGGGGAAGGATGGAAGGGTTCTACAATTCATGGGCTTTGTTTCTCAATGGACATTCAAGAATTGGATGACATCGAACGTTGGAGGGGAGGAGGGGTTGGACTGTGTATGTTGCTGGTGACTATGTGGGGTGATGTTGGATCCCTGATTCTTTTTATTTGGTGTTTGTATTTAAAATGTTGGGGGCTGAGTGGGGGTGATTGGGATGAAGGGATTGTTGGCCAGGGTATTGCCATTGTATTTGTTACTGTTGATTATTTGTTGGGGTGTGTGTAAATTTGATGAAAATGTGAAAAAGAATAAACATATTTTTAAAAATAAAAAAACTACCAATAAGAAAAACAAAGGTAGTTTGAGGGGTTTATATTTGTATTGATAAACATTAGAAATAAAGTTTCAGGTGGATTTAATTTAATGTTTCTGTACTTGGAAGGGACCTAGTTAGATTCATGCTGGACAAACAATGTGTGGGGGTTGGTTAAGTGCCAACTGTGATAGAGGGAGCTACGGCATGAAGAGTGAATATAGTTGCTTGGCAACTAAAGGCTCTTGCAAGGGAAAAAACTTCCTTTTGTTCTTTAGTTTTAACTAGAAGTCAGGGCAATAAGTGCAGAGTGACCACCGGACAGGGAACATCTCCCACAGCTCTGCCGATAGCAGTTGGAGACAGGGAGAGAGCAGGAAGGAACTCTCATAGCTATGCTCAAAGCAGTAAAATGCAAGAAGGTTGGCTCCAGAGGAACTAAAGGATGGTTGATTCCAGAAATCTGGAAATAGAACAGGATATTGTTCGTGGACAGCACAGACAAAGATAAGAAGTGGTTGGCTGGTGAGAAGCTAAAATTTCTCAAGTAATTCTAAAGTTTGGAATGTCTTGCTACAATCTGCAAAACAATTTTTATATTAATCGGGAAGACCGTATTGGCTGGAAACCAGAGTTTGTGTTCACCGTGGTAGTTAGTCGAGACAAAGAAATCCTAAAACGGGTTGGTGTAAAACATGGGGCTGATTTGCTGGTAGAAGTAGATCGGAAGCTCTTTTTGAAGGGTCCTTTGGAAAACGTGGCGTGGATTTCTGAATGCAACCTGTTAATGGAAAGTCTTATGGTGAGAGAAGGTTTTAAAACTTGTTTTTTGGGAGTGGTGCTTGGAAACTCATGTGACAATAATCCAGGGGGGGGTTCTGAGGAGCAATCCACAGACACTAACTTGGGATCAGAGTGGAGTGCGTGTTTGACCACAGCCAATCTGTGTTTCTAAAAAGGACTTTGTGTGCCATTGAGGCCATTGTAGCTTCAAGTGTACTGTGTCACCCATGTTAATCTTAAAGCCTGTGTGTAACGGTTGACCTAAAGGTGAGGGGAGTAATGGAGTATTGTATTATAATCCAGTTTTTCATGTTCCATTTTTAAAAAAAATTCTTGTTACTAAAACTAATTAGCGGTCCTATGGCATTGTTCCTCCACGGTTGATTTTTAATAAATTTTACGGTCTTTTGAGCCAGGGTTCCATTCTGGGATCTTCCCGTCCAGTTTTAATATCACCTGGGATTGTAACATACCTCTTTTTTTTCATATAAATTTGAAGTACCCAATTATTTTTTTCCAATTAAGGGGCAATTTAGCGTGGCCAATCCACCCACCCTGCACATCTTAGGGTTGTGGGGGCGAAAACTCACGCAGACACGGGGAGAATGTGCAAACTCCACACGGACAGTGACTCAGGGCCGGGTTCGAACCCGGGTCCTCAGCGCCATAGGCAGCAGTGCTAACCACTGTGCCACCGTGCTGCCCGATAACCTACCTCTTTACTAATAATTTCTTTTAGTTACTCAGTTTCACATGTCCCGTGGCTGCCTCGCATTTCTAGGAGATGTTTTGTGTCTTCTTTTGTGAAGGTGGACAAATTTAGCTTCTCTGCCATGTCCCTGTTCTCCATTTCATTGTTGATGTGGAACCTTTTTCAAACAAAACTTGTTATGCTTTAAGAATTCCACTTATCTTACTGCAGACATTTTTGACTTCTATTTCAGATTGCTGACACAGATAGTCCCTAGCTTTGCATGTCCCAAAATGCGTGTTTGTACTTCTCTGAATATCCAGGTAACTTTGCAGTAAAGCAAGGAAGAATCCTGTCCACTTTATTTCAGCGGAAGTGATAGTGTAGTGTCACCTAGAGACATTGAGCTGTGAAGCAAGTCTAGTGGAACCAAATACATTGTGTCCAAATCAAAGAAAACTCTTTTGTGTTGCAACTATCGTGTGTGTGTGTGTGTGTGTGTGTGCATGTGCATGCGTGTGTCTGCACATGTATATTTGTCTGCAGGTCTGTGTAGCATTTTCAGCCTCGGTCTTTCGAACCTTCTGTACCGTTTCCCTGTTTCCTTCTCTGAACTGTTCATGGTTTCCTTGTGCAGAGCAACACCTGGACCAATATCGCTAATATGCTGAGTCGGCGGAGCAGTGCTGGCGTGGCGGTACTGGAGGGGATGCTGTACGTCGCCGGTGGCAATGATGGGACTAGCTGCCTTAACTCGGTGGAAAGATATAATCCAAAAACAAACACTTGGGAGAGTGTGGCACCCATGAACATCAGAAGGTTTGTATGTCCCTGTGCTCTCTTAGTTTACAATACATTAACTTGTCGGTCTCTTTCTAAGCAGGCAACGTTACAAGATTGCAGTTCACATATTGGGTGAGTTAGTTGCATAGAACGTAGGTCAGATCCCCATCTGGACCATTACATTCAGTAATGAACGACACACCGCAGGTAGGACGGTGGTGCAGTGGTTAGCACTGCTGCCTCAGCGCCATTTGATTCCGACCTTGGGTGACTGTGCGGAGTCTGCACGTTCTCCCCATGACTGTGGAGGACTTAAGTGGGTCGGTGCAGACTCGATGGGCCGAATGGCCTCCTTCTGCACTGTATGTTCTATGTTCTATGTGTGGGTTTCCTTTGGGTGCTCCGGTGTCCTCCCACAGCGCGAAGATGTGCGGGTTAAGTGGATCGGCCATGCTAAACTGTCCCTTCGTGTCCAAAAGGTTAGGTGGGGGTTACAGGAATAGGGTGGTGGCGTGGGCCTGGGTAAGGGCAGCACCGTGATACAGTGGTTAGCACTGCTGCCTAACAGCGCCAGAGACCCGGGTTTAAATCTGGCTTTGGGTGGCTGTGTGAAGTTTGCACTGAATGGGTCCCCGTGTCTGTGTGGCTTTCATCCGGGTGCTCCGGTTTCCACCCACAATCTAAAGATGCGCAGGTTAGGTGGCCACGCTAAGTTTTTCAGTGTGCTCTCGATGGGTCGAATGGTCTCCTGCACTGTCAGGATTCTATGCAAGTTAGCCTGGCCTTGGAGGGCGTCCAGTGTAGATTCACCTGAATTATATCCGTGCTTTAAGGCGTTAAATTACAAGGGCAGGTTGCCTAAAGTGAGCTTGCATTCCCTTGAGTTGAGAAGATAGAAGTCAATCTGATTTGAGGTGTTTAAAACATTAAAGGCATTGGACAGACTAGATGATGAGAAAATGTTTCCACTGGTGGGAAAATCAAGGACACATATTGGGCGTGGTCCAAAGGCCTCTCGACAGATTTACCCGGCTCATCGTGCCTCGCGAGATCTAACGCGAGACGTCGTGATCTGGATCTCGCCCACCATGGGTGGGGCCTAAATTTACATATTCGAGTGAGCAGTTAGGCACAGTTCAATGTGTGTACGTTGGTTGTCCCAGGATTGAATCCCGTCGCCTTGGAGATCCCGGCCGGACGCCCGGGTCGTCGGCCTATGGTCAGGGGAGTACCCTCGCAGTGCCATTCGGGCGCTCAAGCTGTGCTGCCAGTCTGCCCAGTAGTACTGCCAGGGTGCCCAGGTGGCATCTTACCTGCGCCAGGGACCGGGATGCGTGGGTGCGTGGGGTGGGGGTAGGGAGGGGAGGGGGATCAAGGGGCCCCTAACCGGTAAGGTGAGCAGTTTGGGGGGGGGGGGGTCCGGAGGTCACGATGGGGGGGGGTCAGAACCGCCCCTTTCCAAAGTTTGAGCAGGCATTACAAATTGAAACCTCTTTGTTCAGCTTGCCAGGCCAGCAAAGGGCCCTGGGCCACAAGAGGGGAACATTGCATTATACAAAAACATTGCAGAGGTTTCAGATGCTCCATTGTTCATTGTTTTATGCCAAATATTTAAAATAAAACAAAAAGTGGTAAGAGCCCTTTAATGACACAGTGAATAATGGTGCACAAACAACTAACTGGCTTATGGTGACCTGTTCATACCCTTTTATATTCCGACAGTGCAAAATTAAAGATAAGGAATGTTTAAGCAAAATATAATCTGTGCCAAACTGCCATTTCTCTGCACAGAACAATTTGAAGTTGGCAGAATGCAAATTAAACAGAGGGAGGAAAGAGGAAGCCGTTCCAGTCCACAGATAGGTATAAGTAGGTCATTATTCACAAACGTCTTCTGCCTCAAGTTCCTCAGGCTCATGTTGGGCTTGCCAAATAGGCAGGTTAGGTTGGTTGACCATGATAAATTGCCCCTTAGTCATAGAATCCCCACAGTACAGAAGGAGGCCATTCAGCCCATCGTGTTTGCATTGACCCTCCGAAATAGCACCCTGTCTTTGCCCACCCCGCCCGGAAGCGAACCTGCACATCTCTGGACACTAGGGGCAATCTTTAACACGGCCAATCCATCTAACCTGCACATCTTTGGGCCATGGGAGGAAACCGGAGCACCCGGAGGAAACCCACACAGACACGGGGAGAATATGCAAACTCCACACATACAGCCACCCGAGGTGGGAATCGAACCCTGGTCCCTGGTGCTCTGAGGCAGCAGTGCTAACCACTGTGTCACCGTGCCGCCCCAAGCTTGTGCAGGTTAGGTGGGGTTCCAGGGTTAGGGAGATGGGATGGGTAGGGGAATGAGCCTAGGCGAGGTGCCCTTTCAGAGGGTCAGCGCAGACTCGATGGGCCGATTGGCCTCCTTCTGCACTGTTGGGATTCAATGGGTGAAGGGGTGGTTTAATGAGCGAGTGGGAAATTTGTCCGCGGACTGCCCTCCGAACACGCAGGTTTGTAAGATGACCCCAGATGATTGAAATATGCCACATTCTAGCGAGTCATCTGCGGCAGTGGATTGCCTGAAAGAGAAATAATAACTCTGGACATACACAGCGCATGTGTAACAGGAAGAGAAAACATAAAGACTCACTCAGAAACCCTTCATTGAATGGAACAAACCCAAAACGTTTACTCTGTCTTTCCTGTTTTGAGGTGCTGCCTGACCTGCTTTGCATTTTCATCATTTTCTATCGTAGTCTGATATAAACTGCTCTGGGTCTTGTTACATTTATTGGTGGATCGACCTTCATTCAGGACATCAAGATCTGCTGATATCTGTGATATAAATGCAACCAGGCAGTAGTGAAAACACTCAACAGGTCAACCAGGGCAGGTTAACCTTTCAACCTTCCCAGATGTCACATGATAGCCATGTGTGTGCCAGGAGAGCTCACCAGGCAGTGGATCAAACTGCGCCCCTTTGTAGGTTTTAGCTGTGCCTCAGTGTCGACACTCTCGCCTCCCGGTTATGGGCTGGGGTCCTACTCCAGAGGCTTGTGCGCAAGGACTGCCACTTTGCTGCAGTACTGAGGGAGTGCTGTACTGCCGGCAGTGTCGCCTTTTGGTTGCGATGTTAAACCAAAGCTGCGTCTATCCTCTCGGGTGGACGTACGTGTTTCGAAGAACATCAGGGCAGTTCTCATTCCACCCCCCACCCCCCCATTTTCCCACTTGTGCCGAATTGTTCTTTTAAATTTAAAGTATCCAATTTTCTTTTGCAATGAAGGGCCAATTTAGTGAGACCTACCTGCCACATCTTTGGGTTGTGGGGGTGAGACCCACGCAGACACGGGGAGAATGTGCAAACTCCACATGGACAGTGACCCGGGGCCGGGATCGAACCCGGGTCCTCGGCGCCGCGAAGCAACTGTGCTAACCACTGCGCCCCATTGATTACACAAACCGGTTATGTGGTCAGTTTGGCTGTTGTCCGTCATACCTTACAACAGTGACAGTGCTTCAAAAGTACTTCAGCCTCATCCTGAGATTGTGACAGGTGCTATACCAATGCAAGCCTTCTCCTTTTCTTCCATTGTCACCAAGGTACTGGAAAATAGCTGAGCAATTCATTCTGCAACACACACACCAGCCTCTCTCGGCTGCACAGACCGCCAGCACCCAGAATGCTTTAAATAGGTGAATGTGGGGATTCGAGACAGAGATTCCACACATACCAGTTCCAACACCTGGATAAATCCTGGTCTCTCCCAACACACACACACACTCACAGGTATTGAGAGAAGGACAATCGCTCCGACATGCCCTTTTGCATGCAGTGGAGAACTGCCAAATATTTCCAGCCCACACTGGTGTCTGTAGAATGTGTGTGGTTTGGAGAAGAAGGGGAAAACCAAATTGCTGACGGAGGGGAAGAAATGATTAAGCCGTAAATGGAGGAGTGGGAATGGTGGGAATGTGCATCAGCGCCCACAGTCACTACACGGTGAGTTCCTGATCTGACTGTACGCGAGGGAGGTGCCCGAGTGTGGCTCAGGCAATGGAGAATAACCGAGCAAACTGAATGGTCAACTTGGCCGATGCCAGACAGCACAGGAGTGCTGGTGAAACGGGATTTGGTGCCAGTTAGGATAGGGGCAGTAGAGCTTTGGATGAGTTGAGGTTTATGGAGGGTGGGAGGCTGGCCAGAGGAGCTTTGGAATAGATTATCATAGAATTTACAGTGCAGAAGGAGGCCATTCGGCCCATCGAGTCTGCACCGGCTCTTGGAAAGAGCACCCTACCCAAGGTCAACACCTCCATTCTATCCCCATAACCCAGTAACCCAGAGCTAACAAAGGCCTCCGCGAGGGTTTCAACAGCAGATGAGCTGCAGGAGAAGGCGAGGCCATTCGGCCCATTGTGTCTGTGGCGGCCGAGAAAGAGTTCTCCAACCCAATCCCACCGTCCATGATGTTGCAGAGATGGAAGTAGGCAGTAGTTGGCGACGGAGGGGATATTTGGTCGGAATCAGGGTCAGATTGGGGTTCAGCCTCTGGAGTAGGGATGAAGTGGCTAAGCTGGGTATGTTGTGGTGGGGACTGAAGGCGATTCCCCCCCCCCACCCCTCATGTCGTCTCGTGTCCTCTGGTAACCAGCCCATCTACCACTGGAAACATATCCTCCGTATTCCTTCCATCGAAGTTGATGATGATTTTGAACACTTCTTTCCAATCTCCACTTCGCCTTCTCTGTTCCAAGGAGAACCTTGGAACCAGTGACACCTCTGGCCTATTCCCTTATAAGCCTGTGGCAGGAAACTGTACCCATGGCAAACCTGGTCTGTCCTGGGTTTGGGGTGAGGCAGGGTCTAGCGCTGGCAACGGGGACCCTCATCAGCAGAAGGTAGTGCTTTTTTACAAATTCATTCATAGGATGTGGCCCTCGCTGGCCGAGACAGCATTTATCATAGAATTTACAGTGCAGAAGGAGGCCATTCGGCCCATCGAGTCTGCACCGGCTCTTGGAAAGAGCACCCTACCCAAGGTCGACACCTCCACCCTATCCCCACCCAACACTAAGGGCAATTTTGGACACTAAGGGCAATTTATCATGGCCAATCCACCTAACCTGCACATCTTTGGACTGTGGGAGGAAACCGGAGCACCCGGAGGAAACCCACGCACACACGGGGAGGACGTGCAGACTCCGCACAGACAGTGACCCAAGCCGGGAATCGAACCTGGGACCCTGGAGCTGTGAAGCAATTGTGCCATCCACAATGCTACCGTGCTGCCCATTTATTGCCCATCCCTAATTGCCCTTGACCTGAGTAACCTGCTCGGCCATTTCAGAGGGCATTTAAAGAGTCAACCACACGGCTGTGGGTCTGGAGTCACATATAGGCCAGACCGGGTAAGGGCGGCAGAGTTCCTTTCCTGAAGGGCATTAATGAACCAGGTGGGTTTTTACAGCAATCGACAATGGCCATCATTAGACTTTTAATTGCAGATTTTATTGGATTTGAACCCTGGTCCCCAGCCCGTTACCCCTGGTCTCTGGGCTATTGGTCCAGTGACCATACCACTGCACCACCACCTCCTCTAGCCTTGGGTTCAGTTTCAGGAAATATCTGATACACGTCAGGAAAAGTATTTCAAAACGGGACAAACCACATTCAGCAGTTAAATAAAACTATGAATGTTTCTGTTGAGACTTGTTCAGGTCAACAACATTAACAGAGTAAAAGCCCCAATCTCCAAAATATAACATTTATTATTCCTCCGCGTTGCTTCCCTTTGCAGGCCAAATAAAGCAGACAAAATCCTGGAACAAGAAGCTATTTGGGAGATCGCAGATAAGGACGTGGCGTCTTGCATACTTGGATCACGAGGGAAGATCTAATGCTATGCTCGAAATTCTTGCATTGAACCACACTTGACTGATTCAGTGCTTGCAATCTTGTGGCAAGGAATTGCTGCGTTTGCTCCTCTGTACTCGGGGTGTGTTGCCTGGACTCGCAGTGCTGACTTCGCCTGCATGTGCCGTTTGTACCTGCGATACTGTACACCAGATCCTAGTACAGCGTCACGAGTAGGGCAAGGTGGATCTTGACATTGCGGCTCATGAGCGAGGGCTGATAGCAAGGCAGCTCCCAGTTTAAAAAGTCACTGGAGGTAGGAGGGAAGCCAGGCTGCTGACACTGTCTGGCCTGGTTCGTATTCTGCAATGAGCACAAGGCCCAAATGCAGAACACCGGCTTGCAGGCTCCCCCACACCTCACCAAAACTTCTTATTTTTTAAATAAATCAAGAGCACACAATTCTTTTTTCTTTCCAATTAAGGGGCAATTTAGTGTGGCCAATCCACCTACCCTGCACGTCGTTTTTGGGTTGCGGGGGTGAGACCCACGGGGAGAATGTGCAAACTCCACATGGACAGTGAACCGGGATCGAGCCTGGGTCCTCGGCGGCGTGAGGCAGCAGTGCTAACCACTGCGACACCGCGCCGCCCTACACCTCACCAAAACAAATGGGTGAGGAATTCCATAGATCTAGGGAAATACTGTGGCTGTGTCTGCAGTACGGGAATCTCACCGGTCTCGGGGTCCGTTTGTTAAAGAGAGTTTAGTATCCTGTCTCCTTCCTAGGCAGCTAGTCTCTCAATTCGGGATTCACAGCGCGATATCAAATTGCTGGGGGGGGGGGGGAGTTTCCGCAACATTACACGCCATGCCAGCTTTAGCTCAATGGCACCATCTTGTCTCTGCGTCAGAAGGTCACTGGGTCAACGCCCACTTCGGACTCCTGCACGTAACCCCGGCTCACGATTCAGTGGCTAAATGTCGGAGCGCTGCACTCTCCGAGGCGATGTCTTGACGATGAGGTCCCCAGTGCTGAGCCCCACTGGGTGTGAGTGTAGCTCCGAGAAAGGAGCATAGAAAGGGACCATTTTGAGATTGAGCACTCCTGTCTCATCAGGCTCAAATGTTAGCAATGAAGTTGGAGCTCTCTTTGACATTGGACTCTCCAAAGATTAACAAGAGCAGCAGTGTTTTTTTAATATAAATTTAGAGTACCCAATTCTACCTTTCCAATTAAGGGGCAATTTAGCGTGGCCAATTCACCCACCCTGCACATCTTTGGGTTGTGGGGGTGAAACCCACGCAAATACGGGGAGAATGTGCAAACTCCACACGGACAGTGACCCAGGGCCGAGATCGAACCCGGGTCCTCGGCGCCGTGAGGCAGCAGTGCTAACCACTGCGCCACCGCCCCGCCCCCAGCAGTGTTTTTTCTGGCTTGTATTATAACTGTGCTAGTGATCAACATCCTCCTGAGTTTGAGCTCCTCCTTGGAAGATGAGAGTTAGAAATGTCTTTTGAGGGGGAAAGTAACAACCACCGTGCTGTTTTCACCTTGCCTGTCTTGTCTTCAGGAGCACGCATGACCTTGTTGCGATGGACGGATGGCTTTACGCAGTCGGTGGCAATGATGGAAGCTCGAGCCTTAATTCCATTGAGAAATACAATCCTCGCACAAATAAATGGGTGGCCGCCTCGTGCATGTTCACGCGACGAAGCAGCGTGGGGGTCGCCGTCCTCGAACTACTGAACTTCCCCCCTCCCTCTTCGCCCACTCTCTCAGTTTCTTCAACCAGCCTCTAACATTCCAGCACAGCCTGGCTTTACCTCATGATGAACACAGTCCTTTTCAAAGCAGCCCGTAACGAGGCCAGCTCCGGTGCCATATTCTTTAGGGTGTCCTGCTCAACAACAACAACAACTGTGAATAGTGGCTTAATTGCACTTCCATCACGAGCGTCTTGAGAGCAAGTCCGCAGTTTGCCAACAACAGCAGCGTATAATCGAGCGATACAATATCCCTCCACCAATGATCTGGTCACACGATATAAAGGGTGTCATTTGAGGCGAAGGAGTCCGTTCTGAACTCATCCGGCGTTCAGGCGGAATTTTTGTGTTTCTTTCAACCCGAGGCCAGCCCTCAAGGGTCTGAGAACTGAGGCGGGCGGCGACGCTGCCAGCGTCATTGGAAATTCGGCAAAGGTCGGAGTACCTCCATAACGAAACACCTCGCCACCAAGTAAACACAGGCTGTGTTCTTTACAAAATTATATTCCACATTTGCATTCAATATTTTCACGGCATGATGCACGATTATTTAATTCCAGTAAAAATAAATGACAGCCCACCCAAGGCCAAGTACCTTAATGGTTGCTGACCCCAGTGGTGGACACCTTTTCTCTACTCCCCCAACCCCCTCCCCTTTAAGATCACTTTCTTCCCTTGCTCAGTAATCTTTTACGGCTATGTAGCATTACCAGTTATACAACATATCAACTCCCCTCTGGTTGCCTCAACGGAGCAAGACAGAACAGTGGTATGCAGAAAATATGACAGCGGGAGTGTAACCGGTGAACCTATTTATTCCACATCTTTTTGTACTGATCAACAAAAATAATTCACAAATCAATTACATACCTCATTTTTTTGGTATATAATATAATCTCCAGGAGATTCTACTGTAACATTCACACTTTATCACTGCACTTGTATTGTCAATAGGTCAGCACTGACTGGAGGTAATGACATTGTGTTTCATTTAACTTGTGTCTTTAAATGTGAAGCCCGTCAGCTTGTTATGTCTTTGATTTTGTTTAATTAAGTTTAGATGTATTTTATTGAAGTTTTTGACTACCTCTGGTCAGGACGTTGTTACCAGATAGAGCAAAGGAGGCAGATTTTGGTTGTAGATCTTATTTAGCGTACCCAATTCATTTTTTCCAATTAAGGGGCAATTTAGCGTGGCCAATCCACCTACCCTGCACATAATTTTGGGTTGTGGGGCTGAGACCCAGTCAAACACGGGGAGAATGTGCAAACTCCACACGGACAGTGACCCAGAGCTGGGATCGAACCTGGGACCTCGGCGCCGTGAGGCTGCAGGGCTAACCCACTGCGCCACCGTGCTGCCCTTTGGTTGTAGATCTTAATGGGAAAGTAAGGACTGGGGATTAATCTGATAAACATTGTGAGTGAGGGTCTCTTCATTCATTTTTTTTTTCTGAGGAGATACATGAAAGGTGTGGAATAATGAACAGTATTATGCAGTTTACATTTTTGATTATATTGCGTCTGACTTTGGCTTATTCATGTTGATCATCTCCATTGGACAATGTATTCCAATGTGTTTGTCTAGCACACCCACCATTGTGCATTCTCATAGAATCATAGAATTTACAATGCAGAAGGAGGCCATTCAGCCCATTGGGTCTGCAATGGCCCTTGGAAAGAGCACCCTACCCAAGCCCACACTTCCACCCTATCCCCGTAAACCAATAACTCCACCCAACCTTTTTTTGGACACCAAGGGACAATTTATCATGGCCAATCCACCTAATGTGCACATCTTTGGAGTGTGGGAGGAAACCGGAGCACCCGGAGGAAACCCACGCAGACACGGGGAGAACGTGCAGACTCCGCAGACAGTGACCCAAGCCGGGAATTGAACCCGGGACCCTGGAGCTGTGAAGCAACAGTGCTAACCACTGTGCTACCGTGCTGGCCACCTTTGTAACCCATATATCACACGGTCAGGTGGCCCCTCTGGTTAATATTCTCGTCATGTCAGCAGGCAATTTTTATTATTTTACCTCGTCTCTGAAAATTCTGGTCCTCAAAAGGTTCCTCCCTGTTACGGATATATGGGGAGGGTTTAAATTCCTTGGTGTAATACTGAGGATCATCTCATTTGGGACAGCTATCGTTGTTCTCCATGTACCCCGGACTAGGGAAGAGGAAACGCCAGTGGACTTGCTGCCGACTCCTGGGTGGGGCACTAAGTTGGGGACAGCACAGGTCTGGCTGTGACTGATTGTCGTTGCATGACCTGCCGACTGGCAGTGGACAGGTGGGCGGTATGCCCTGACCCGTTGCCATATTGTTGGCAGCAGCTAGAAAGAAGCCCTCCTCTGCATTGGTTTACCTGGAATTTCTGTTCGTCTTCTGGGGATGTTCTGGACGCCGGCTGGGCGGTGTGGGATATTGTGTGTGGACAACTAGCATTACTGAAGTACTTGAGGAACTTTGTCCCTCCAAAAGTCACCAATTTGTGGATTGAAATAAGCCTTTTAGCTGATTTAGCACAGTGGGCTAAACAGCTGGCTTGTAATGCAGAACAAGGCCAGCAGCGCGGGTTCAGTCCCTGTACTGGCCTCCCCGAACAGGCGCCGGAATGTGGCGACTAGGGGCTTTTCACAGTAACTTCATTGACGCCTACTTGTGACAATAAGCGGTTATTATTATTATTTTGGCACTGAAAGCAAGTCACCTGACCTATAAACTAGGAGTACACAACTCCTGGGGTAAATTCACCAATCACACGCAACCCTGCGAGCGGCCACTTACAAACAGAGCTCCAATCGGCTATGAGCGTATGATTACTGAACTAACCCCCCCCCATCCTACCCATCCCCAATCAGAAGCAAACAGCTTGTTCCACCTACATTCACCTCCAGTAGCCAGTAATATGTCTGCCCTGTAGTAAATATTAAATAGAAGAAAAACCTCCTGTACTGGGTTACACTGAATGTTAATAAAGGAAGCAGCTAGCATGTAAATAATTGCAATAGTAAATCTAGGAAATGTATGTCTCAAACAAAATCGTATGTCTTGTTATGTAAAATGCAGTTGTGAAGGGGGGTTTGACTGGGGATTTTACACAATTTCCACAATGGTTTCCAAAGAAATTATTTTCAGTTTTCAAAACCGGATATTTTAAGCAGTCCATCAAACAACACCGTTAACATTGGTTTGAAGGCTTTGAGATATCTTATCCGTTTATAATTCTTAAGTTCTTGTATGTTTGAGTTTTTTGTTGAGTGGCAGGTGTCTAAGGACATGTTAAATCAGATCCTACATAAATATGCAGCCAGGTATACATTCAATGATTTCTGCAGCATCTGTATTTGGGAAAAGTGGGCTTTGTCCCCATTTGTCTATGTTACAGTAACGGGGCCGCCAGAAATATATATTCCTTGTGTGAAGCACTTGGAGATTTGTTCACAATGTGATGAGGCTCCACACAAAAGTTTGTTATTTTATAATCCCCCTCGTATCTTACCAAATCCAGTATTTGGGGTTGTATCATAATTGGTTCTTAAGTAAAGCACTTTGAGAGCTCAGTTTCTGTGGTGGCCCAATATAAAGTCTTTCCACGAACGGGTTTGAATTATTAATGATAACGCCAGCCACTAATTTGGATCACAAAGGGTAAACGGCACAGAAACCTGTCTAACCAGTCCATGACCGCAAGCCTCTTCCTGCCTTTCCTCATCTAATTCAGGAGCGCTGACTCTCAGTGGGACCCTGTTTCCTTTTTTAACATTTTATTTTTCCAATTAAGGAGCAATTTAGCGTGACCAATCCACCTACCCCGCAAACAGGGGGAGAATGTGCAAACTCCACACGGGCAGTGACCCAGAGCCGGGATCGAACCTGGGACCTTGTCGCGTGAGGCAGCAGCGCTAACCACCGTGCCGTCCCGGACAGCTTTCCTGATGGCAAGTCCCTCGATCAGGCACCGAGTGCCTTTGAATGAGGGATCTCTCCCTCCCCCACAATCTCCCAAGCAATCAGGGCAAGATTTTGCTCGTCACGCTCCCCGCATGGCAAGGCTCCTGCCCGCCAATGGGTTCATACCAGCGGAGATTATCTTTCCACATAAGAGCCTCAATTGGGTGGGAAGACCAGCTCCGAGCATTCCCGTTGCAGACTTAGTTGGGAAAGAGGCAGACAGGCAGCCCACCCGTCACCCTCCTGCCCAACCCCCCACCACCAAACTCACCATGGGAAGGACATTAAATTCCCCCCATCTCCGTATCCACTCTCTCTCAAAACCTTTCGTCATTTTAAAGACCTTGATTAGGTATTGAGTCAGAAACCACATCCTGCACCTATCATAGATGAATTGTATCTATCATCTTGGCTGGGCCGATAAGCTTCTTTAAGCACCAAATATCGGGGCGATAATTCAACCTGACTAAAAATCAATTAGAAAGTGCTTGAGAAACTTTTGTGAGGTTTATTCTGGAGTAAATAGTGCCAAGGTGGTTAACACCCATTAACTTTGTAAAGCACGTCATAAACGACAATGTAGTTCCTAAAGAAATCAATGTACTTATCTATAATTTGTTAACAGACTTCACCATAAGGAATGGAAAATGTGTACGGCATCTCCCAAGCTCTAAGCAAAGCTGTTATTTAATTTTTTTTAAAGCAATGCTTATTGTCCCTCTTTCAGTTATATTTTCCCCACTGTAAATCCAAGAACAATTATTTGCTTCAAAGAGCAAAACCGTCCCTTGCTGGCACTGGGGGTTGGGTTCCAGGTTGTTTGGTGTAAGACCGGAAGGCACGCTGCAACAAAGATATAAATGCACAAACTTGTTACTTGTCAAAATAGTTGATACTGATTTTTATTTTCTAAGAATACAATTTATGTGTTGTACGTATGTTTTTTTTTTGTCGATTTAGATAATTGCACCTGAACAGATCCTAGTGCAATGGCTGTGTCTTTACATGTGTTGGTATGAAGAAAATGACATGTCTGAACTGAGTGGGTGAAGCACCATGGGTTTATTTTAAGTTACAGTTAATATATGTGAAACTTGTTGCTTATTTATGTGTAATTTATGTTGGCATACTTGTGTGAAATGTTTTAATTACCTTTGCACTACACTTTTTTTAAGAAAAAAGCAATATCAGATGACTTGTGAAATAAATGTGTTTTCTTTTTCCATTAGCCGGCAAAGTTAATTCCTTTTGATGTAGAGAGAGCTGTCAATGTTTCGCTGAGACTTAAATCAATTGTGAAGCTAACAGTAAAGTCAGACCAGCGCCTCTTCCATCTCGGTGGGGGGGGGGGTTTGTGTTTGAATCCAGTTCAGACTGATGGAACAGCTGGGCAGCACGGTAGCATTGTGGATAGCACAATTGCTTCACAGCTCCAGGGTCCCAGGTTCGATTCTGGCTTGGGTCACTGTCTGTGCGGAGTCTGCACATCCTCCCCGTGTGTGCGTGGGTTTCCTCTGGGTGCTCCGGTTTCCTCCCGCAGTCCAAAGATGTGCAGGTTAGGTGGATTGGCCATGATAAATTGCCCTTAGTGTCCAAAATTGCCCTTAGTGTTGGGTGGGGTTGCTGGGTTGTGGGGATAGGGTGGCGGTGTTGACCTTGGGTAGGGTGCTCTTTCCAAGAGCCGGTGCGGACTCAATGGGCCGAATGGCCTCCTTCTGCACTGTAAATTCTATGATAATCTATGAGATGTGTCTCATCTCTGCTGGCTCCTGCTCTGTGCTTTATATCTACGGGCTAGGTCAGCATTTATTGCCCATCCCTAATAGCCCTCAAGAAGGTGGTGGTGAGCCACCTTCTACAACCACTGCAGTCCCTGTGGCTTGGGTACACCTGCAGTGCTGTTAGGGAGGAAGTTCCAGGATTTTGAGCCAGCGACAGTAAAGGAACGGCGATATATTTCCAAGTCAGAGTGGTGAGTGATTTGGAGGGGAACATCCAGATGGTGGCGTTCCCACGTGTCTGCTGTCCTTGTCCTTCTAGATGATGGCAGTCATGTGTTTGGATGGTGCTGCCTAAAGAGCATTGATGAGTCCTTGCAATGCATCTTGTAGATGGGACACACTGCTGTCGCTGTACATTTGTGGATGGGGTGGAAATCAAGCGGGCTGCTTTGTTCTGGAAGGTGTTGATCTTCTTGAGTATTGTTGGAGCTGCACTCATCTAGGCAAGTGGAGACTATTCCATCACACTCCTGACTTGTGCCTTGTCGATGGTGGACAATCTTTGGGGAGTCAGGAGGTGAGTTACTTGCTCCGGGTTTGCCAGCCTCTGACCTTCTCTTAGAACATAGAACAGTACAGCACAGAACAGGCCCTTCGGCCCTCGATGTTGTGCTGAGCATTGTCCGAAACCAAGACCAAGCTATCCCACTACCTGTCATTCTGGTGTACATAGAACATGCTCTTGTAACCACAGTATTTATATGGCTAGTCCAGTTCAGTTTCTGGTCAATGGTAAACCCCAGGATGGTGATAGTAATGGATTCATGGGGCGATGGTTAGACCCTCTCTCTTGTTGGAGATGGTCATTGCCTGGCACTTGTGTGGCATGGATGTTAATTGTCAGCCCAAGCCTGGATATTGTCCAGGTCTTGCTACTTTAGGGCACGGACTGCTTCAGTATCTGAGGAGTCATGAATGGTGCTGAACTTTGTGCAATCGTCAACTAACATCCCCACTTCTGACCTTATGACGGAAGAAAGGTCATTGATGAAGCAGCTGAAGATGGCTGGGTCTAGGACACTCTCCTGAGGATTGCTCTAGAGCCTCATGCCATTGGCATCTACCATCCAATATATCACCTCATTTAAGGCAGAAGGAGTAGATGGAAAGAGATAAATGTATCAAAGAAGGATTAGTTGGAAAACGGAGAGGCCTAAGCTGCACTTCAGGAGACAAATAGTTTCACTGTGACAGTTGTCCAAAAGGGGTGCTGATGGACACTCCATTGGTGCAATTCCAAAATTGTGTCAACTGTCCTTAGGGCCCCTGCTGCCTGTGGCGCTGAGGACCCGGGTTCAATCCCGGCTCTGGGTCACTGTCTATGTGGGGTTTGCACATTCTCCCTGTGTCTGCGTGGGTTTTGCCCCCTCACCCCAAAGATGTGCAGGGTAGGTGGATTGGCCACGCTAAATTGCCCCTTAACTGGGAAAAAATAATTGGGTACTCTAAATTTATATTTAGGAAACTGTCCTTGGGCCGAAAACGTTGAGTCACAGAAGACTCTGAACCGGTCATGAACCTTTCACAACCTCTGATCTCCAACCTTCTGAACTTGCATGTCAGGAGGAGGTAATAAAACTGATGCCGTACGAGTACAATCAGGTCATATTTGGAACAACGCTTCATCGTGAATTGAGTTCTTGGAAAATCAGAACACGCACGAACACAAACAATCAAGTTCACGTTTTGCAAGCAACCCAGAAGGACAACTGGAGGGACATTGAAATAAACTGCTTATTTTTTCATTTTCTTTGACTTACATTTTTAGTAATATAAAATATTGTGAATGTGGGATTAACGGCTGATCGACAGCAGGCAAAGCTGATTGGGGAAAGAGTCTATTGCCTTTTCAATTGGCTGCAAAAAGGTAATGTGTCCATTTGGATGGACCGGACGTACTGGGGCATGATGGTGCGAGTTGGGAGGTCATATGGTACAGCCTCCAGTTTTACACCCAACCAGAGTTGGCTACCCATTGATTTTGGGTACTGATCCCCCAAAACTGAATCAGCCCCAACAGAGGAGGCAATCCCTTGCATGTCCCATCTCTCACACCCAGTGTGTTAGGGCAGCACGGTAGCATTGTGGATAGCACAATTGCTTCACAGCTCCAGGGTCCCAGGTTCGATTCCGGCTTGGGTCACTGTCTGTGCGGAGTCTGTACGTCTTCCCCGTGTGTGCGTGGGTTTCCTCCGGGTGCTCCGGTTTCCTCCCACAGTCCAAAGATGTGCAGGTTAGGTGGATAGGCCATGATAAATTGCCCTTAGTGTCCAACATTGCCGTTAGTGTTGGGTTGGGTTGCTGGGTTGTGGGGATAGGGTGGAGGTGTTGACCTTGGGTAGGGTGCTCTTTCCAAGAGCCGGTGCAGACTCGATGGGCCGAATAGCCTCCTTCTGCACTGTAAATTCTATGTTATTGGGATTGTCAAATGAGGGACCCCTGCTCGGTAGGACCTGGGTTGAGGCCAGCTGACAGAGGAGACTCATTCGTTCACTGCCCGTGTGGAGTTTGCACATTCTCCCCGAGTCTGCGTGGGTCTCATCCCCACAACCTAAAAAGATGTGCAGGGTAGGTGGATTGGCCACGCTAAATTGCCCCTTAATTGGAGGGAAAAAAAGAATTGGGCACTCTAAATTTATTTTTAGAAAGTAACTGCTGGGAATTTTGGCATCTGTGGGACCTAGTTTTCCACCTAATAATTTGCTTGAAGAAAAACTAGTGAACGCAGGTCTGAATTCCTGGTGTGTTTGATCACGTTAACTTTGCATTTGAAACGAATACAAAACTTGGTTTGTGAAATGATGTGCGTTTGGATGGCTAAAGGTAACTGCAAGTACCCTACATATTGACCGAGGATAACTCTTCCAAATAATTATTACGATGACTAATCAATGGATCATGAGGCTGTCACATGCTCTGTAACTCATAAAAGCGGCAGTGCTCTGTGTGAAAATATTCCCTTCGGTGACACCTGCGTTATTTTAAAGTTAATCATTGTTTTCAATTGCTGCATTATTAAGTTTGTAATCTTAGTTCATGCCTTTGTCATCTCAGGTCTTTAACAGTGACCCTCTCATGGACTTTCCCACGTCTCTGCCCCCGCCCCCCCCCCCCCCCCCCCTCCAAGCCTCCACTCATTCAAAACGTTGCATCCCTATCTTCATTTAACCCAAGTCCCACACTCTGAATACACCCGTCTTCTGCAGTCTGCATGGGGTCCTTGCACACTTCGTGTCAAAAGTGTCTTCGTAAACTTGACACATTTTTAAAAAATGCTTCCATGGAATGTTCGCATTACCGACGAGGCCAGCTTTTGTTGCCCATCCCTAATTGTCCTTGAGAAGGTGGTGGTGAGCTGCCTTCTTGAACCTCTGCATTCCATGTGGTGGAGGTACACCCACAGTGCTGTTAGGGACGGAGCTCCAGGATTTTGACCCAACGACAGTGAAGGAATTTCCCACGTCGGGATGGTGTTTTTTGCCCGGAATGGAACTTTCAGGTGGTGGCGTTCCCGGCCTCTGCTGCCCTTGTCCTTCTAGACAGTAGAGAGTGCGTGCCTTACATCTCTGCATGCACCATCCACTCCTTTAAACATCAAACTTCTCCTTCCCCCATCAGCCCACTCCACCAACAGGAGCAGCCACCACAATCCTGTCCCCTCGTACTTTCCATTTGGTTCCTATACTTTACTGCCTCCCATATTTCTTTCAAAACTCTCTTCCCCAACTTAATCTCCAGCCTTACCATTCCATTTTCCTTTTTTCTCAATGTTCTAAATCCATTGTCTCCGTCCATTCATTGGGAAGCACAGCATGTTCATGACGTTACAAAGCATAAATGATACAAAAAACTAATCTCGAGTGGTTGTTAAAGATAGAAGATTCGCCCATTATCTGTCAGTAAGCAGGGGGTGTTTTTATTTAAAATAAGATGTGACGCTCATTCTGAAAAGTCCTGTCTTGTATTGTGAGGTGATCGACGAGACAGCATTGAAACACAAAAGCGGTTTATTGAACTCAAACAAGCTCTCTACTCCGAGCTCCGCAATGGCAAGGATCACCCGGAGGTCAGGGGAAACACTACAAGGACACTGAGGGCCTCCCTAAATAAAAACAACAACCCCACCGGCACGTGGGAATCGCTTTCCTTAAAATGCACAAATAGGCAGCATGGTGGCGCAGTGGTTAGCACTGCTGCCTCACGCGCCGAGGTCCCAGGTTCGATCCCGGCTCCGCGTCACTGTCCGTGTGGAGTTTGCACATTCTCCCCGTGTTTGCGTGGGTTTCGCCCCCACAACCCAAAGATGTGCAGGGTAGGTGGAGTGGCCACACTAAATTGCCCCTTAATAGGAAAAAATGAATTGGGTACTCTAAATTTATTTAAGAGAAAAAAAAATGCACAAACTACTGGCAGCACGGTGGCGCAGTGGGTTAGCCCTGCTGCCTCACGGCGCCGAGGTCCCAGGTTCGATCCCGGCTCTGGGTCACTGTCCGTGTGGAGTTTGCATATTCTCCCCGTGTTTCCGTGAGTTTCGCCCCCACAACCCAAAGATGTGCAAGCTAGGTGAATTGGCCACGCTAAATTGCCCATTAATTGGAAAAAATGAATTGGGCACTCTAAATTTATTTTTGAATAATGCACAAACTGGAGAAAAAGCATCTGCAAAGATGGCAATCACCTCAACGTCGTAGGGTGGAGCATGCGGAGGCCAAGCGTAAACAGCGGAAGGACTATTCAGCTGCCGCAAAGCCCACCTCCCCGGAGTGGGAGCAAGTCATCCTCAACCCTGAGGGACTGCCCAAGATTGAACTAAGTCAACTATATACACTGATCAGCCCAACTAATACACCGGTCTTGTTCCCGTGACCCCCGGGCTAACTCTGACCAAGCCCCACTGGCCTGAGCCGTGCCTAAACATCTAATAGGCTTACATTCGTGCACTGTGCCCCATAGGCTCTAGGCCCGTCAGGTGGCCTGTGAAGTATCACCCCTTGAAGGGGCCATGCAACGACACCTTGGTTTGTGTGTTCAATTTTTCAAGTAACTAGGGCGGCATGTGGCGCAGTGGTTAGCACTGGGACTGCGGCGCTGAGGACCCGGGATCGAATCCCGGCCCTGGGTCATTGTCCGTCTGGAGTTTGCACATTCTCCCCGTGTCTGCGTGGGCTTCACCCCCACAACCCAAAGATGTGCAGGTTAGGTGGATTGGCCACACTAAAAAAATTGCTCCTTAATTGGGGGGGGGGGGGGGGAGGGAATTGGGTACTCTAAATTTCTAAAGAAAAAATAATTTTTTCAAGTAACTTGCAATAAACTCTGAGGATGCAATCAGATGTTTAGTTTATTCACACATTCAAACCTGGTGGATGATCTCAACACACACAAGCATGCAGAAAGGGAGATAGAAAGGAGGGGGGATTACAATTATTAATACATTAACAATAAAAAGAACCAGATAAATAGATATCAGTTTGCATGATTTCCAGAATCCGGAGAGTGCAAATCCAGAGCGAGGTCCCTCAAAGGCAAGTTCTAGTTCAAGCAACTTCCTGGCTGAAAGCAGAAGTGCAGAATTCCTTTAAGTTAATTCTGCTGCAGTGAGATTCCGAGTCTTGCTCTGCTTGGCAGGTGATGGCTAGTTACTTCAAGATCAATTCGATGAGGACTTGTTGCAGGCCGCGAGAGTCAGCATGGAGTCCTGCTGATGAATGTTGGTGGGTTGGAGATGAATCAACAGATTGACCTGCATCTGAGTTCTCAACTATATAAAAGAGATTACAAAATGTTTACTGAAGTCATGATCACCTTCCTCCACAATGATTTCATAACGGGATGTTTATCTGGTGTCTAGACCTGGCTTTTATCTCATTATCCATATTAATTACCCTGCTCCAGGTAGTCATTGTCTTGGTTGAACCTCAGGACTCTGCTCAGGGTAAGCTTATAAACATGCAAATTACAATAGTTTCCTTTTGAAATTCCCCTGACAGTCTCAGGTGCACGCTCCATGAGCAACATGTCAAGGCATGTCTCCAGTGCAACTCATATAATGCCTGAGGGGCCACCTTATAATTCCATATGTCAGATGACTTGTGGCGGTCATCTTTCTGTTCAGCAAAAAATGATTTTTTTTTTCTTTTGATTTTTTAATAATCCACATGAGACCCATTGGGATGACCCAATTGATCTCCCCATGAGACTCATGGAATACGAGCAACCCCACTGAGGAGCGGAGGCCTAGTAACCGGGGTTCGTGAATCAGGCACTTAAAAGCCAGCCAAGATTGGAACCGACCCAGCCCCACAACCACTGGGAACACAACCGCGAGCAACAACAGAGGGATTTATGGACTTCTGGGCGGAAGGATGTAATATCCCTCATGAGACCCATTGGGATCATCCAACTGATATCCTCGTGGGGTTCGGGGAATGCGAGTTCCCCCGCTGAGGGGGTAGAGGCCTAGCAGCTGGAACTCCTGAACCAGGCACTTAAAAGCCGGCCAGGATTGGAAGCAGGATGATTGATAGTCCCAACTAGGACTTCGGTACGGTCTGCCGCATTGGGGGCCTTTTGACTAAATAAACCTTTATTCTCAAACCATCTCGGGACTCTTGAGGATATTCTAGATTTACATAATTTATGATTTATTTCACGACTTATAAAAATAAATTTAGAGTACCCAATTCATCTTTTCCAATTAAGGGCCAATTTGGCGTGTTCAATCCACCTGCCCTGCGCATCTTTGTGCCGTGGGGGCAAAATCCACGCAAACCCACTGTGCTACCCCTCTGGTGGCCACTGTTGAGGCTCAAAGAAGGAGTGGAGACAAAGAGTTGGCATCTTCCTCCAATTGGAATCCTCACCTCAGCAAAATAGGGGTAAATTGGCACGAACAAGATATAAAGGCTATAGGTACTTTGAACCGTATCATAATGGTACATCATGAACCTGAATTTGTACTATTATTTTCTCGTGACGTTCCTCACATTCTTGTGGGTTATGATCAATAGTGTATTTCGCCTAAACGTTTATGGAAAGGTTGGTTAAATTCTCAAGTACAGACCAGATGATTACATAATTTCATTAGAACAAACTAATTTGAGGTAAGTTTGAACAAGTCCATGCACCACACAAAAATGAAGGGGAGAAATTCTTCTTCTGTTTTAAATAGGTGACCCCTTACTCTGAGATTATGCCCTCTGGTCCTAGACACTCCCACAAGGGGAAATGTGTGAAAAAATCCATGATCACCTTGGCAGGCCCGGGCACCTTTAAAGCAGCCTCATTTTAATTGTGCGAATAGTCAAAAAGTAAAGACTCACTTTTGAAGTAATGCACCTGTTTGATGTGGGACAAATTATCCCATTGGAGCATTCGCAATGAGGCCTTCTCTGTATGCGTGTGTAAAATAGAGTTTAAGACCATAACATGTAGAAGCAGAAGTAGGTCATTCGGCCCATCGAGTCTTCTCCGCCATTTAATGAGATCATAATTGATCTGCGGAAAAGTCTCTGACTGTCAACTCTATCTATTCCCCTGATCATCTTATAAACCTCTATCAAGTCGCCCCTCATCCTTCTCCGTTCTAATGAGAAAAGGCCTAGCACCCTCAACCTTTCCTCGTAAGACCTACTCTCCATTCCAGGCAACATCCTGGTAAATCTCCTTTGCACCTTTTCCAAAGCTTCCACATCTTTCCTAAAACGAGGCGACTGGAACTGTATATATATATATATATCAGCAAAGGTCAGTTTCAAATCCAAAACAACAACAGCAAACGCGACCCACCTGGTGTAACAAATTCATTTGTACATCAAATGTTTTCCATTTGCCTGTGCATGGATTACGGTAGAATGATGGAGTGTAGATTAATTTGTTCTTAATCGAGGACAAAATTTCGGCACCACATCATGGGCCGAAGGGTCTGTTCTGTGCTGTATTTTCTATGTTCTATATGCTATGACAATCTTCAACTCTACTTTCCCACCTTATCCCCATAACCCACCATTCCCTTATCTCAGCCGTGAATATATTTAACGATCCAGCATTTACAGCTCTCTGCGGTAAAGAATTCTACAGATTCCCTACCTTCTGAGAGAAGAAATTCCTCCTCATCTCTGTCTGAAATTGATGACACCTTCCTCTGAGATTCTGCCCTCTGACCCTAAACTCTCCCGCATGAGGGAATAACCTCTCAGCATCTACCCTCTCAAGCTCCCTGATAATCATGTATGTCTCAATAAGGTCGCTTATCATTCTTCAAAAGTCGAATGAGTCACCACTAATTTAGTATCAAATAGAAAGTATGAGTTAAATTTGCTGATCAGAGTTAGGTCATAGAGTACCTCTGGCCTCAGCACTCCTGGAGGGAAAGGTCAGCCAATAGTTCTGCTCATGATTCAGTCAATGGAAAAGTGCAGAGATCAGGATGAGGACAAGACGCTGTGGGGCCTCCTAAATACCAGCATTCACTGTCCAACAGGCAGAAAGTAGTTCTGGAGAACAGCGAGGTCGCATTGGGGGTGTACCTCAGCAAGAGGACAATGGCAGAGAAGGGTTCGAGGGAAAATTAAAGTAGGCTTATAGGGGCCTTCAGAAAGAGTGAACTGTATCTTAAGATGTGGAGATGCCGGCGTTGGACTGGGGTGAGCACAGTACGAAGTCTTACAACACCAGGTTAAAGTCCAACAGGTTTGTTTCGATGTCACTAGCTTTCGGAGCGCTGCTCCTTCCTCAGGTGAATGAAGAGGTCTGTTCCAGAAACACATATATAGACAAATTCAAAGATGCCAAACAATGCTTGGAATGCGAGCATTAGCAGGTGATTAAATCTTTACAGATCCAGAGATGGGGTAACCCCAGGTTAAAGAGGTGTGAATTGTACCAAGCCAGGACAGTTAGTAGGATTTCGCAGGCCAGATGGTGGGGGATGAATGTAATGCGACATGAATCCCAGGTCCCGTTTGAGGCCGCACTCATGTGTGCGGAACTTGGCTATAAGTTTCTGCTCGGCGATTCTGCGTTGTCGCGGGTCCTGAAGGCCGCCTTGGAGAACGCTTACCCGGAGATCAGAGGCTGAATGCCCTTGACTGCTGAAGTGTTCCCCGACTGGAAGGGAACATTCCTGCCTGGTGATTGTTGCGCGATGTCCGTTCATTCGTTGTCGCAGCATCTGCATGGTCTCGCCAACGTACCACGCTTCGGGACATCCTTTCCTGCAGCGTATGAGGTAGACAACGTTGGCCGAGTCGCACGAGTATGTACCGCGTACCTGGTGGGTGGTGTTCTCACGTGTAATAGTGGTATCCATGTCGATGATCTGGCACGTCTTGCAGAGATTGCCATGACAGGGTTGTGTGGTGTCGTGGTCACTGTTCTGAAGACTGGGTAGTTTGCTGCAAACAATGGTTCGTTTGAGGTTGCGCGGTTGTTTGAAGGCAAGTAGTGGGGGTGTGGGGATGACCTTGGCAAGATGTTCATCATCATCAATGACGTGTTGAAGGCTGTGAAGAAGATGACGTAGTTTCTCCGCTCCGGGGAAGTACTGGACGACGAAGGGTATTCTGTCGGTTGTGTCCCATGTTTGTCTTCTGAGGAGGTCGGTCCGGTTTTTCGCTGTGGCGCGTTGGAACTGTCGATCGATGAGTCGAGTGCCATATCCCGTTCGTACGAGGGCATCTTTCAACGTCTGTAGATGTCTGTTACGCTCCTCCTCGTCTGAGCAGATCCTGTGTATACGGAGCGCTTGTCCATAGGGGATGGCTTCTTTAATGTGTTTAGGGTGGAAGCTGGAGAAGTGGAGCATCATGAGGTTATCCGTAGGTTTGCGGTAAAGCGAAGTGCTGAGGTGACCGTCCTTGATGGAGACGAGTGTGTCCAAGAATGCAACTGATTTTGGAGAGTAGTCCATGGTGAGTCTGATGGTTGGATGGAACTTACTAATGTCATCGTGTAGTCGTTTCAGTGATACTTCGCCGTGGGTCCAAAGGAAAAAAATGTCATCGATGTATCTGGTGTATAACATCGGTTGAAGGTCCTGTGCGGTGAGTAGGTCATCTTCATGCACAAGTTTGAACAGGACCTACTCACCGCACAGGACCTTCAACCGATGTTATACACCAGATACATCGATGACATTTTTTTCCTTTGGTCCCACGGCAAAGAATCACTGAAACGACTACACGATGACATTAATAAGTTCCATCCAACCATCAGACTCACCATGGACTACTCTCCAAAATCAGTTGCATTCTTGGACACACTCGTCTCCATCAAGGACGGTCACCTCAGCACTTCGCTTTACCGCAAACCTACGGATAACCTCATGATGCTCCACTTCTCCAGCTTCCACCCTAAACACATTAAAGAAGCCATCCCCTATGGACAAGCGCTCCGTATACACAGGATCTGCTCAGACGAGGAGGAGCGTAACAGACATCTACAGACGTTGAAAGATGCCCTCGTACGAACGGGATATGGCACTCGACTCATCGATCGACAGTTCCAACGCGCCACAGCGAAAAACCGGACCGACCTCCTCAGAAGACAAACATGGGGCACAACCGACAGAATACCCTTCGTCGTCCAGTACTTCCCCGGAGCGGAGAAACTACGTCATCTTCTTCACAGCCTTCAACACGTCATTGATGATGATGAACATCTTGCCAAGGTCATCCCCACACCCCCACTACTTGCCTTCAAACAACCGCGCAACCTCAAACGAACCATTGTTTGCAGCAAACTACCCAGTCTTCAGAACAGTGACCACGGCACCACACAACCCTGTCATGGCAATCTCTGCAAGACGTGCCAGATCATCGACATGGATACCACTATTACACGTGAGAACACCACCCACCAGGTACGCGGTACATACTCGTGCGACTCGGCCAACGTTGTCTACCTCATACGCTGCAGGAAAGGATGTCCCGAAGCGTGGTACGTTGGCGAGACCATGCAGACGCTGCGACAACGAATGAACGGACATCGCGCAACAATCACCAGGCAGGAATGTTCCCTTCCAGTCGGGGAACACTTCAGCAGTCAAGGGCATTCAGCCTCTGATCTCCGGGTAAGCGTTCTCCAAGGCGGCCTTCAGGACCCGCGACAACGCAGAATCGCCGAGCAGAAACTTATAGCCAAGTTCCGCACACATGAGTGCGGCCTCAACCGGGACCTGGGATTCATGTCGCATTACATTCATCCCCCACCATCTGGCCTGCGAAATCCTACTAACTGTCCTGGCTTGGTACAATTCACACCTCTTTAACCTGGGGTTACCCCATCTCTGGATCTGTAAAGATTTAATCACCTGCTAATGCTCGCATTCCAAGCATTGTTTGGCATCTTTGAATTTGTCTATATATGTGTTTCTGGAACAGACCTCTTCATTCACCTGAGGAAGGAGCAGCGCTCCGAAAGCTAGTGACATCGAAACAAACCTGTTGGACTTTAACCTGGTGTTGTAAGACTTCGTACTGTATCTTAAGAGACTGTGAAACATATCTCAGACACAGTGAACCATCTCCGAAATATCTTGAACTTGTATCTCAATGAGATTCATTCGCTCAGGTGAGCAACACAAGTGGCCATTGGCTTCGACGGGACCAAAAGATCTGTCTGGTGGCCAATGGCAAGTACCGGACGGGAGGAGGGGCATGGGGGGATGGGGCGAAAGTCCCGGCTGCTGTATAATTGCAAGACTTTCTTCATTTCTTTCATGGATAGAGCTTAAATCTTTCCTGGAATTCAAACCGTTTACAAAAATGTCATGTAATGAAGGTTACCTAATGAAATCACCACAGATTTAGCAGGTGACTAAAACAGTTTCTGCCTAGTACAACCGCTGGTCTTCAGAGATCTGCATTACCTCTACAGACTCCACGCCAAAACTGGAAGCTGTTTGGGCATGTTTGGTGTTGTGCAAGGATCAGGAGAACTGTGGAACAACTGTGCCAAACCTCAATGTTCCACTATGTCATAACTGCCGATGAGTAACTACATCAAATATTCTCCACCTGAGAAAAAAACTGACTGATACAGAGCTTTTTTTTTTCTTCAAATTTAGAGTACCCAATTTTTTTTTTTTCCCAATTAAGGGGCAATTTAGCGCGGCCAATCCACCTAACCTGCACATCTTTGGGTCGTGGGGGTGAAACCCATGCAGACACGGGGAGAATGTGCAAACTCCACACGGACAGTGACCCAGGGCCGGGATTCGAACCCGGGTCCTCAGCGCCTTAGGCAGCAATGCTAACCACTGTGCCACATCCCCCCCCCCCCCCCGACTGATACAGAGCGATTGATAACATTTAGATCAAGTGATTTGTTATCATCCCCGTGTTCGCTGACCTCCTTTGGTGCCGAGTCCGGCAACATCTCAATTTTTAAATTTCCATCCGTGTGTGTGAATCCTTCCATGGACATATCCTCCACTATCTCTACAACCTCTTTCAGCCCCATAGCCCTCCACAATCTCTGCTCTTCAATTCTGACCTCTTACACATTTCCCTATGCCCTTAATTCTCTCCACCAGTGGCAACTGTGGCTTCAGCTGCCTGGATTAGACCCTAACCTCTAGAATTCCTTCCCTAAACCTTACCCTCTCTGTGTGTGTGTCTCTCTCTCTCTTCCTTTAAGACTTTCCTTAAAACCTATCTCTTTGACCAAGCCTGTCTGCCTCCCATCCATTGACTCCATCTACACCTCCCGCTGCCTGGGGAAAGCGGGCAGCATAATCAAAGATCCCTCCCACCCGGCTTACTCACTCTTCCAACTTCTCACATCGGGCAGGACATACAAAAGTCTGAGAACACGCACGGGCAGACTCAAAAACAGCTTCTTCCCCGCTGTTACCAGACTCCTAAATGACCCTCTTATGGACTGACCTGATTAACACTACACCCTGTATGCTTCACCCGATGCCGGTGTTTATGTAGTTACATTGTGTACCTTGTGTTGCCCTATTACGTATTTTCTTTTCATTTACTAAATGATCTGTTTGAGCTGCAGGCAGAAAAATACTTTTCACTGTACCTCGGTACATGGGACAAATCCAAACCAATCTAATCCAATGTAGCTCAATGTCAAATTTTGTTTGATTTTGCTCCTGTGGAGCTCCTTGAGAGATTTATAATGTTAAAGCTGCTATGTAAATACAGGCCGCTGTTGGTATTGCCGATAAGAAAGGAAGATGAATAGCTTACATTCATTATAAAGCCTTATCATTTCCTCAAGGTATCATAAAATACCTGATATCTAATTTTAAATAGCAGCCGCTGTGGTTAATTCCGCAATCTTGTGTTCTCGGCAGGAAGTTGTACTCACACAGTGCGTGTCACTGAGAACTGGCACAGAAGAATTGACAAAAGCAAGTGGGATTTTGAAAGGGGAATCATAGAATCCCCACAGGGCACTAATAGGCCAATCGGCCTATCGAGTCTGCACCGACCCTTCAAAAGAGCACCCTACCTAGGCCCAATCCCCCTCCGTGTAACTCCAGCCTAAGGGGCAATTTATCATGGCCAATCCACCTAACCTGCACATCTTTAGACTGTGGGAGGAAACTGGAGCACCCGGAGGAAACCCATGCAGACACTGGGAGAGTGTGCAGTCTTCACTCCACACAGACAGTGCAAACTCCACACGGACAGTGACCCAGAGCCGGGTTCGAACCTGGGACCTCGGCGCCGTGAGGCCGCAGCACTAACCACTGCGAATGAAGGATAAAATTAACATGTTATTAGAACATTTAGCATCGAGCTAAAGAGAAAATAGATGTATCCACTTTCAATATTTCGTGAGATAGATTACCGAGTGACGTGCCAGAATAGGTGTAGCTCTTGCTGTGGATTCATATCATAGAGTCATAGAGTTCTATAGCAGAGAAAGAGGCCCTTCAGCCCACCCTGTCTGTGCCAGCCACTAAGCACCTATCTATTCTAATCCCATTTTCCAGCACTTGGTCCATAGCCTTCTATACTATGGAATTTCAAATGCTTCTTAAACTTTGAAATCGTTCCTGTCACTACCACCCTTTCAGGCAGAGTTGCAGATTCCCATCACCCTCTAAAGCTCCTGCCCCTGACCTTAAATCTATACCCCCTTGTTACTGACCCCTCTACTAAGGGGAATAGTTTCTTCTCCTTTACCCTATCCCTCAAGGTTTTGTGCACCTCTGTCAGGTCCCCCCTCAGCTTTCTCTGCTCTGAGGAAAACCAGCTCCAGCTTAACCAGTCTCTCTTCATAGCGGAGACGCTCCAGCCCAGGTAACATCCTGGTGAATCTCCCCTGCACCCACTCCAGTCCAATCACATCCTTACTATAGTGTGGCAACCAGATCTGCACACAGTACACCAGTTGTGGCCTAATGAGTGCTTTATCCAGCTCCATCATACCCTCTCTGCTCTCATATTCTATACCTCGGTTAATAAAGGCAAGTATCCCAAAAGCCTTCTAAACCACCATATCTGCCTGCCCTGTTGCCTTATGGGATCTTTGGGCATGCTCTCCAAGGTCCTCTGTACTTCCTAGAGTCCTACCGCTCATTGTATATTCCCTTTCCTTGTTAGTCCTCCCAAAATACATCGCCTCACACATTTTTAGAACATAGAACATAGAACATAGAACAATACAGCGCAGTACAGGCCCTTCGGCCCACGATGTTGCACCAAAACAAAAGCCATCTAACCTACACTATGCCATTATCATCCATATGTTTATCCAATAAACTTTTAAATGCCCTTTTCAGTGTTAAATTCCATTTGCCCCAGTTCTGCCCATCTGCCCAGCCCGTCTACTTCAACCTATAATCTAATGCTTTCCTCCTTACTATTTACCACATCGCCAATTTATGTGTCATCTGCAAACTTACTGATCATACCCCCCCGCGTTCCCGTCTAGGTCATTAATGTAGACTACAAACAGTAAGGGGCCCAGCAGGGTACCACTGGACACAAGCTTCCAGTCACAAAACAACCTTCGACTATCCCCCTCTGCCTTCGACTATCCCCCTCTGCCTTCGACTATCACCCTCTGCCTTCTGCCACAAAGCCAATTTTGGATCCAATTTGCCAAATTGCTCTGGATCCCATGGGCTCCTACCTTCTTGATCAGTCTCCCATGCGGGACCTTGTCAAAAGCCTTACTGAAGTCCATGTAGATTACATCAACTACACTGCCCTCATCTACACACCTAGTCACCGCCCTGAAAAATCAAATCGAATGATCTTGCCCTGAGGAGCTGGATTGAGACTAACCCTAACCCAAACTCATTTCATGTTGGAGCCCTGCAGTCTCTCTGTTGTGTTTGATGCCACTGATCAGGCTTCTCAATAAAAAGGTGGGTCATCTCAATGTGAATGATTTATTAATGGGGATTCCAGGGCAGCACGGCGGCACAGTGCGTTAGCACTGCAGCCTCACGGCGCCATGGTCCCAGGTCCCCATAGACCCGATCCCGGCTCTGGGTCACTGGCCGTGTGGAGTTAGCACATTCTCCCCGTGTTTGCGTGGGTTTAGCCCCCACAACCCAAAGATGTGCAGGGTAGGTGGATTGGCCACGCTGAATTGCCCCTTAATTGGAAAAAATGAATTGGGTACTCTAAAATATTTTTAAAAAATTAATGAGGATTCCTGGATTTCGAGCAGAAAACTGTTGGACAAAGGAGGGTTTGGAACTTATTTCGAGCAACAAAAAGTGACACTCAACTTCCCCAGCAAATAGAGACAGTCATAAATGAACCCGTTTTGTGATTTCGGACATTTCAATGATTGGTGAAACTTTGATCTGCAATGTAGGGAACAGCATTGCCTGCCCCGCCACTCAAGATCGTTCTTAGTCGTAAAAGTTACTCCCTTCTTGGACTCAGTTGGGGCCAGGTTATTTTTTGTGGTCCCTTGAACAGAATGCCCCATCCTCTTACACACCCTGACAAAAAAATGTTCTTCAATGGCTGCTGACAGGCCCCATAATGGTGATGAAGTTCTGCCCATTCGTATCTCAAAATTGAAATCGGGTTCCTGTGTACCACGATTTGCGTATTGCGAGTAGCCTTTGGTATGAACCTGACTGTCTTCCTTAGGACTTTACGCAACATGGCTGCGGTTGGGGGGGAGGCGTCAGCATTAACAGAACAGGGGCTGTTTAGCACAGGGCTAAATCGCTGGCTTTGAAAGCAGACCAAGGCAGGCCAGTAGCACGGTTCAATTCCCGTAACAGCCTCCCCGAGCAGGCGCCGGAATGTGGCGACTAGGGGCTTTTCACAGTAACTTCATTTGAAGCCTACTTGTGACAATAAGTGATTTTCATTCATTTCATTTCATGTTAAGTGATCCAGTGCCATTTTTACGTTGCCACCACTCTGTTTGCCCCAAGCCTTTGGGGTGGGGGCAAAGGCGGCAGGTAAAACTAGCCGTGGAAAGCCACAGCAGTCTGACTCGCAGCTGGGATGACCTTACCGTTTCTAACGTATTGAAGGTGCCAGACGCAATTAGCCTAACCCTACCATTGGAATCGTTCCTTCACCAAAACAAAGTGTGCCTACGCTTCTGCTAGAGGATGAGGGTAAACAAAACGGCACGGTTACAAAAGTCGATAGAATCAGGCCTCTGTTACTGAGAAGACGAGCAGAAGGTGAATGAGTAACAGGGCTAGCTGCACGTGATACACGGAACATTCTTGGTCGTGATTGCCAATGATTGCATCAAATTTCTGGAAAGCTTTGTTCTTTCATAGCAGAGAAACCAGATAAGCTGGGTTTAGGCAGAAGCATGTCAGCCACCAACCCCATTAGTTCCCTTTTGCTACCTGTACATAAATGCAATTCTAGATACTTTTCACCAATAGTTTTCACCTCTTTTGCATGTGGGTGCTCATTTTCTTTCCAATTTTAATCTTTGAAATTGCAGCTTTGCCTTGGACACTCACAGTAACAACTCAATGTAGTTGGTTTTGTTTCTTTATTGAATGCAACATTCGTTTAATTGGGCACTGATTGGTTATTATATTTGTGCTGCCCTGAAAAAGGGTAGTTACAGTGCTTCAGGATCCCTACAGTGCAGAAGGAGGTCATTCAGCTCATCGAGCCTGCACTGACGTTCTGAAAGAGCACTCACCTAGGCCCACCTCCCGCCCTGTCCTGATAGCCCAGTAACCCCACCTATCCTTTTGGACTCTAAGGAGCAATTTAGATTGGCCAATCCACCTAACCTGCACATCTTTGGGAGGAAACCGGAGCACCCGGAGGAAACCCACGAGACACGGGGAGAACGTGCCGACTCCATGTAGACAGTCACCCAAGGCTGAAATTGAACACGGGGCTCAATCGCTGTGAGGCAGCAGTGCTAACCGCTGCGTCACCATGCTGAGTGGGTACAGAGTGTCACATTGATTGTCCCAGGAAAATAGGTCCGATATACCAATTGACATAAATCAACTTACTTATTTATCAACCTGAATTTTTTACATTGGTGAATCTATTGTTCTGCACCAAGTCATGCACATCTATCACCCCATCTTCACTGATCTACATTGGTTCAGAGTCCAACAACATCTGGATTTTAAAGCTCATGTGCCTTTTCAAATCCTCCGATGACCTTGTCCCTCTCTATCTCTGTCACCTCCTCAGCCCCTATAACTTCAGAGATACTTTTGTGTCCTCCCACATTCCCCTGGCACCAACCAGGCAGTAATTCAATAGAGGTCTACCAGGAAATGTGTGTGTATATATATATATTTATATATTGTTCATAAATAAAACTTTGTTCTTATTTTTACTCCATGTGGACTCCCCGTGTCCTTATTAAACTGATCCTTTCTCCAACTTTAACACGCTGCTTAACCCTTTGGCCAATATTGGAAGTCATCCTCCTGTTTTGTCTCACTTTTTGACTGTATCACCTGCCTCTGTCCAATTCTGCCTCTGAGGAGTACATGGAGATGGTATTCTGTGTAAGGTGCAGGATTTTCACCACTGTATATGGGGACGACCATAGAAGTGGGAAGGCAAGGAAATTTGCACCATTTGCTGCTAGGGCGGTAATTCGCCGGGTTGGATTTGTCATGCTTTTGCGTGTACAGGACGTAACTGGGCAATATTTCACATTGCTGGGTAGGTGCCAGTGTTGTAGCGGTGCTGGAACAGCTTGTCTGGGGGGCAGCAAGTTCTGGAACACAAGTCTTCAGTACTGTTGCTGGAATGTTGTCAGGGTCCCCTAGCCTTTGCAGTATCCAGTGCCGACAGCCGTTTATTGATATCACGGGGAGTGAATCAAATTGGCTGAAGATTGACATCTGTGATGTTGGAGACCAACGGAGGAGACCGAGATAGAGCATCCACTTGGCACTTCTGGCTGAAGATGGTTGCAAATGTTTCAGCCTTGCCTTTAGCACTGATGGACTGGGATTCCCTGTCATTGAGGATGGTACTTTTAATGAATTGGGATGGTAGCATCGGGGCTACGCCTGTAAAATAATAACGATTATTAATATTAAACCTCTAGACAAAGGGTTGAATTTTCCAGCCTTTTCCGCTGACAGGTTCTTCCTATCCCACTGATGCTGAGACCCTCCAAATAGCCCCCCGCCAGAGGGCATATCCCAGTTGGAGGGGCAATTGCTTCATTTCTGATCTGTTGTTTGATTGCCTTGGCGATTGCCTCAGAGAGGAGTTTCCCAAGTAGATGTTTTTTTGTCCAAAACTGGTTTTCACCTCTCTCTCCGGGCGTAGCTAAGAGTTGGGTGGTAGGTTTGTGAGGTTTCATCATCCACAGGTGTGCTGGGCTCGAATAGCGAGGTAGTCCTTCTCCTTATCAGCTAATCAACACACTGACAATAGCACCCAGTGAAATGATAGGCTCCGACATGTACCCCACACAGTGGTTACGAAGCAATTAATGTTACTTGACACTCGGGAGTATTTTTCAGCCAAATTAATAACTGGGAGGTAATGTACTCACACGCTTTCTGCTTGTAGGTAAAGCTGGTGGTATATAGCAGGGACTGCACACACAGCAGGCTTGTACAATGAAGCCAGCCATAACACACACACACACACAAAATCTTCCCACGTGAGAACGACCCTTTCAGGGTTCATTTACCTGTGAGGCATTTTGGTGTCACATTCAGCTGGGAAAAATAAGACCTTTGACCCACCTGTCAGGTTTGACTCAGGTTGACTCCCCACGTCCCCACCCACTGGAGTCATTCACTTCAAACCGGAAACAGAGGGGCTGAGTTGAACACACTAGTAGCGAGCAAGCAGTCAGCACACCACCGCCAGTTCGCGTTTGACACTGGGGGATTTGGAGGTTGCAAGCCAGACCTCTCCAGCAGAATGGGCAACAAGCTCTCTTGTATCCCAAAGAGGAGGCAACGCTCAAGGAAGAGGGCAAAGGCACCGAGGAATGGATGGTATGTAGACCTAAAATCTCTTCATCAGTGTGAGCAGCAGCAGATTATTTAACATAAGGCACCTTTTCAGTTGCACAGCATTGAAACTGCCCCAGCTGGAACTCGAGCTGTGTAACAGTGTCAAACACCAAGAAGCTCTAAACGGGACACTGTGAACATACAAAATGTTTCAATGCCCCCCAGACAGATTTGTCTGATAGGATTGATTTCTTAGTAGCAGTGGGCAATAGTTAATACAGACCCAGACCCGGCTTAGACTCTAACATAGTTAAAGCAGCACACGGATTTTAAATTGGCACTCCGGTTGCAAAGTAAAACACAGCGCTAAGTGAATTCGAGATAACCCGTAGAAGGGGCAGAGTTATTCAGAATGGGAGTGAGTGACAAGACTGTAACCTAATCACAGATCCAGCTGGACAGCGCAGCTGGAGTGATTGATATGTGAACCTGGACATTAGTCCAATTCCTTTTTGGACTGAACGTGATTTAATGTCCCCCAAGTGGCGCATTGGTTCATTTGCTGCGAGTCCCACTTTCTTTTCAATGGGGACTAACGAGGGTGCGAAAATGATACTCAAAAAGGCATTTGGCTGAACCTGTTAACCAGTGCGTTGCCAAAAAGAACTTCAAGCTGGCGAAATCTCCCCTCACTCTGATTTTTCAATTGCATTCCCTTTTCTGGGTGGTTGGTGAAGGGTAAATTTAGTTTTTTGACACCATGAGATACATTGTCTTGTCCCTTCTGTCGAATACAGTGCAAGGGGCAGCACGGGTTAGCATTGCTGACTCACGGCGCCGAGATCCCAGGTTCGATCCCGGCTCTGGGTCACTGTCCGTGTGGAGTTTGCACATTCTCCCTGTGTTTGCGTGGGTTTCGCCCCCACAACCCAAAGATGCGCAGGGTAGGTGGATTGGCCACGCTAAATTGCCCCTTAATTGGAAAAAATGAATTGGGTACACTAAATTTTAAGAAAAGAAAGAATACAGTGTGAGAGAGATGGTGTTCTCGGCAAAGAAGGTGCTCTGATGTGTGATTACAGAGCAGTTAGTGCATATTATTTCTTTTAGCATAATCACAGTTTTCATTGATTATCTAATGGAGCAAAAGTACTGCCTGTTTTAGTTCCTGTTTAAAGTTTTCCTCTTCGTGGACTTGACAGAAGGAGTTTACTGTTCAATCAGAAATTCTCCAAACCCTTCAACATTTTCATTTCTAAAAATATTTCCCCACATTCCTTGCAATAGCTTCGGTGGATTCTGCGCCCTTCGCTTTGTCTGAAGGTATTCTGTCTCCTGACAACTGCCTTATTTAAAAATAGAATGTCCACAGATCCTTGCCTTTCAACCGAATGGTGATTATTCTAAATTTAGATATTCTACATACTGATGCACCAACCAGGGGGAAAAAACTATTATTTGTCCCATCAAAAGCCCTCAGTATTGTTGTCAAAAATGACGGTCCCTTTTGTTCTGATATTTCCCTACTACTTGTGTGATATTGTATTGTCTGCTGGCTGCAGATTGAAATGGTTGTGGTCGGCACATCATTGGCATCACTGCCCGTAATTGACCATAGATGGGCAGCATGGTGGCGCTGAGGACCCAAGTTCAATTCCGATCGCGGGTCACTGCCCGTATGGAGTTTGCACATTCTCCCAGTGTCTGTGTGGGTCTTACCCCCACAACGCAAAAGACGTGCCGGGTAGGCGGATTGGCCATGCTAAATTGCCCCTTAATTGGATTTTTTTTTAAATGACCACAATTGGCAATTACCATAGAGTCATCAAGGTCTACAGCACAGGAAAGGCCTATCAGCACATTGCATCTGCGCCGGTCGAAAACAATTCTAATCCCATTTCCAGTACTGGGCCCATAGCCTTGTCTGCCTTGGCATTGCAAGTGCACATCTAAATACTTCTTAAATGTTATGAAGGTCTCTGCCTCCACTACCCTTTCAGGCAGCGAGTTCCAGGCTCCCACCACCCTTTGGGTGAAAAGGTTTTTTCTCACACCCCCTCTAAACCTCCTGCCCCCTTACTTTAAATCTTCGCCCACTGGTCATTGATCCCTCCAACAAGGGGGGAAACTTTCTTCCTGTCTACTCTATCTATTCCTATCATAATTTTACACAATGAACTACTCCCTGGGTCTCTGGATTACTAGTCCAGTGACAATACCACTGTGTCACCGCCTCCCCTATAGAGGCTACTAAATGGGACGTGCAGCCTCTTTTTCTACATGACCTCATTTGGTGGACTATTGTGAAGGTGGCCAAGGACAATTTTGTATTATTCCCCAGAATGAATGCTCAGGAAAATGTGCAGAGAACCAGGATGAAAGGAATGAGCCAACGCTGTCACGTATCTTCATTCTGTGCTGAAAACACAGGTTTGACAGACCATGTTGCAAATGGACAGCCAATGATGGAGTCGATGTGTGAAAGGAATAGATGTCACATCGAAACTGCGAGGACCTCGGACCTGGCCAACTTTGAGCATAATTCCTGGTTTAAACTCACGCTAACTCTTTCAACAAATTTTGCAAACAAAGGAAGATATACCGCACCTGAGGAGCCGACTTTACTTTGCAGTCAAGTGCCTATCCACCAGCATAAAGATCCCTCACCTTGATAAGCACAGAATATACACAAATTCCTTTGTTAAAATAGCAAAGGGATTGTCAGTTAAAAGTATTGCTTAATATCATGTAGCACAAGTCCAACTTCATCATGTTTCTGAATGTTCCAGAGTACTTGCATGCTGAAATGTATTACAGTACAGTAACTCCAGTAACTTACTTTGATTGCTGTCTCTTGATCAGGGATCAAGGACAGCCGGATATTTATGCCAAGGTGAAAAAGCAGCCAGCAACTGATCAGAATCAACCTGATTTCACCCCACAGGCACAAACACGCCCAGCGAAGGTAAGATGCCGTTCGTTCAAATCTTTTAAAACCATCACATGCAAATTTAAAATGGGGGCTGGTTTAGCGCAGTGGGCTAAGATAGCTGGCTTGTAAAGCAGAACAAGTCCAGCAGCACGGGTTCAATTCCCGTTCCAGCCTCCCCGAACAGGCGCTGGAATGTGGTGACTAGGGGCTTTTCACAGTAACTTCATTGAAGCCTACTTGTGACAAGTGATTATTATTATTATGTCTGTGACATTAAGAAACAATGCAGAATAACAGGCCCCCTTGCTATGTTACATTGTCCTCATTTAATCCATTCAGTACCAATGTGTTTTCAGTAAAAGCAAAGATGTGCATTTGTATAGCGCCTTGCAACTGTGTGCATTTGTATAGTGCCTTTCATGACTTTTAAGACAAAGCATTTTACAACCAATGAAGTACTTCTAATAATAATAATCTTTATTAGTGTCACAAGTATGTTTACATTAACACTGCAATGAAGTTACTGCAAAAATCCCCTCATCGCCACACTCCGGTGCCTATTCCGGTACACTGAGGGAGAATTCAGAATGTCCAGTTTACCTAACAAGCCCGTCTTTCGGGACTTGTGGGAGGAAACCAGAGCACCCGGAGGAAACCCTCGCAAACACGGGGAGAACGTGCAGACTCCGCACAGACAGTGACCCAGCGGGGAATCGAACCTGGGTCCCTGGCGCTGTGAAGCCACAGTGCTAAAGCGTAGCCATGTTGTACCATAGAAGTGAAAACCTGAGCTCACGCTAGGCATTTGATTTCATTATATAGGCTAGTACTTTAGTGCAGAGCCCAGGGGGGGCTGCATTGTCAGCGGCGCTGTCCTTTGGATTAGACCGTAAACAAAGGACGTGTCTGAATGTCAAGAAGTTGAAGATTTCCTGGCACCATTGCAAGAAGAGCCGGGGGAGGATTTGACAAGAGGAAATTGGGGGCTGCTGCTTCCACCGATAGCAGGGTGGATAATGAGTGGACATATAGGTTAATTGGCAAATGATAGAAGCTGCAGATGACAAGCCAGACAGTGATACCAGACTGTTCCTGAGGCTGTGCCTGCTCGATGAGATACAGTTTCAGTGAGGAACAAGCCCGCAACTCATCCTTAATGGGTCCACCTTGCTTCTCTTTCCGAGATGGTGACACCGCTGTTTGTTTTCGCTGTAAAGGCTCAAGTTTTACCAGGCGATAGATGGTGTCATTCCCTGAGCTATTGCGGCGTCTGTCATGTCCCTTGTTCTCTCTGCGAATTCCAGCTGTAAGCGGCTCTCTCCGAGCCCCAAGCTGCACCTGTACAGGAACCACCAGTCTAAATACAGCAAGCCGGCATTGAGACTGATATTCCTGTACTCCTTCGTGGAAACTGAGGCACCAGTATTGCTAGGTGACTTTCCTCAACACGTGAATTTCCTCAACATGTTAGAATCAGTGAGACCGTCACATATTACTTTTAAATCGATCATTTTTCTTCATATTACTCAATTCTCCCACTGAACCCACAACTCCAGGTATAACTCTGGGAGACACACTGTTTCTCCCCCCCCCCCCCCCCACCCCCCGGGCCTGCACGGCGTGCTTTCCGGTAGCAGAAGCGGCCCACCATGGGGGCAGCCAATTTGTGCACAGCAAGCTCCCACAAAGTGCGATGTGATAATTCCTGGATAATTTGGTTTCAGTGATGTTTTTTGCCCGTCACGCCAGGAAGTACTCACTTCCTCTCTCGAAAGTAGTGCCAAGGGATCTTTAACGTCTCATTCAAAAGGAGGCACCTCTCCTGGTTCAGCATGGCAGCAGTATGGCACCGGGAAGTTAGCTGGTAGTTGGACCTAGCTGGAGTGACACTTGAATCCACAAACCTTCTGTCCCAGCGCTAAGAGCGCTATCCACTGTAGCCAAGTGACTCCCACTGTAGCCATCCTTACTGTGTCGTCAATAGATTTAACATTAGTGTTTTGTACAGTGCAGTTCTGGAGATGCAGTTCTGGAGATGCAATGTGATAAGTTAAGATTTGACTGATAGACTGCAGAGGTGTGCATGTGCTATAGGCGGTTATGGTATTGAATGTCTCTTTTGCTGGTTCTGAACAAAGTTTTCAATCACCCTGCCTCGAGGATGTACTGACAGGGCCCAGCCACATCAAAGGCACAAAATAAATGCCAATTAATGTTGAGGGATAGTGCAAGGCTTCCTTATTCTTTTGTTACTGCTGACTGTCGGGTTTGGTATTAACAACGTGAAGAGTTGGGAGAGGTTTAGGAAAGTGCCCCATTGGGACATATGTAAGGATATAAAATACATTAAAAAAATAAATATACATCAGAATCATGCCCAGCATTGCCAAACACCTTAACAGCAATGGCTGGATGTTCACAACTTGTCAGCCATCCTTCAAGAGAAATGATGAGTTATGACATTTCAGATATTCACCCTGTCAATTTAATTAAGGTGGAGTTTATAACCTAGCTTTCTTTCTAGTACCCAATTTTTTTTTATCCAATTAAAGGGCAATTTACCATAGCCAATCCACCTAACCTGCACATCTTTGGGCTGTGGGGGTGAAACCCACACAGACATGGGGAGAATGTGCAAACTCCACACGGACAGTGACCCGGGGCCAGGTCCTCAGCGCTGTAGTCCTAGTGCTAACCACTGCGTCACATGCCGCCCTAGCTTTCTTCCTAAACTACAAGGTGGTCTCTTACAGTCCCGCCACTGTCAATGGGAATTTCCCGTTGTTCGTGCCCTCCACCATCGGGGAACCCAGGACAGGGAGTCACTGTCGGCGGGGCAGGACGATCCCGCCAGCTGGAAAAATTTTGGCAGAGCTGCAGAATTGAAGTCCCCTGTCTGCTTTGAACTCACTTATTAGAGTACCCAATTCATTTTTAGAGTACCCAATTCATTTTTTCCAATTAAGGGGCAATTCAGCGTGGCCAATCCACCTACCCTGCACATCTTTTAGGTTGTGCGGGCGAAACCCACGCAGACACGGGGAGAATGTGCAAACTCCACACGGACAGTGACCCAGAGCCGGGATCGAACCTGGGACCTCGGCGCCGTGAGGCAGCAGCACTAACCACTGCGCCACCGTGCTGCCCTTTGAACTCACTTATGAGGGATTGGTGCCTGCATCCCGTTATAAAATCACAAAAGTCCCATTTTGAAGAAAGCAGGGATGTTCTCCCCAATGTCCTGGCCAATATTAAACCCTCAACCAACATCATTAAATACGATTATTTGGTCACTTGTCCCGTCGCTGTTTGTGGGAGCTTGCTGTGCACAGGTTGGCTGACACATGTCCTACATTCCAACACGTCAAGAAATACTCGGTTGAAAATTGCTCTGGGGCGTGCTGAGGTTGTGAAAGATGCTGTAGCAATACAGGCTCCTTCTCTTAAACTTCCAGCATTCACAGTTTTTTTTGTTTGAACTCACTAACAGCGCCAGGTCTGGGCTCCCGAAGCTTGTGGCCGCAATCCTGTGGGAGAGAGTAAGCCCAGTTTTTCTGAAACCTCTCCTGGCATTCCTGACGCACCAGTATGATTCAAAAGATGTTTCACACTCCATCTTCACTCCTCTGTTCCTGGACGGTTAGGAGCTCCACTAAAAAGAAGCGAACCCATATCTTCGATAACAGCGCAGTGTGAAAGATATTTTTAGCAGTTTTGGGGGACGAAATGGTGTTGTGGAATATCAATAACAGATGCTTTAGGCTGCTGGAATGAAATACCTGCATCCATTGTCGTGTTTTACTAAGGTGCTAATCCTTTTAATACGGTTTAAAATAGAGGACAAACCAGTTTCACAGACCGCACTAATATGTGAGTTACCAATATTATGCAGCATGACTTCAACTGAAAGACATGCCTTAATCCTAGAGAAGGGAGATTACAGGGGTTTCTGATTCATCAAGGTCATTTTAAAGAATGTGGGTGGCTTTGATGACAGGTGGTGGGCTCTATTATACTGGGGTGGGGGGGTGGAATTCACCAGTGGGTGGCACGGTGGTCAGCACTACTGCCTCACGCCACCGAGGACCAGGTTCGATCCCAGCCCCGGGTCACTGTCCGTGTGGAGTTTGCACATGCTTCCCCGTGTCTGCGTGTGTCTCACCCCCATAACCCAAAGATTGCTATTTATTTATTTATGTTTAAAATAAATTTAGAGTACGTTGCGTACGCAGTGTGCGTGCAAGTGGAAAGAAAACAGCAGCATCCACCTGAAGTTTAATTAGTTTTAAAATAAATTTAGAGTACCCAATTCTTTTTTTTTCCCAATTAAGGGCCAATTTAGCGTGGCCAATCCACCTACCCTGCACATCTTTGGGTTGTGGGGGTGAAACCCACGCAGACACTGGGAGAATGTGCAAACTCCACACGGACAGTGACCCAGAGCCGGGATCGAACCCGGGTCCTCAGCACCGTAGGCAACAATGCTAACCACTGTGCCACCCTGCTGCCCCCCATAACCCAAAGATGTGCAGGGTAGGTGGATTTGCCACGCTGAATTGCCCCTTTAATTGGAAAAAAGAATTGGGTACTCTAAATTATTATTTTTTTAAATAGAATTCACCAGGGTGAGGGGCAGGGGAGTAAATTAGTGGCAGGTGGGGTGGTGGTTTGGGGATCAAGCCTTGGGGCAAAATCAAAATGGTCAGGGTGGAGTGAGGATTGGAAGCCAGGGAGCGTTGGGAAGATCAGAGGCCAGGTCGGTGAAGACGAATTGGTGGTGGGAGAGTAGTGGTGGAAGATTAGAAAGGCTGGGCTTGTGGGTCTAAAAGGTCAGGGAGGTTACCTTGGCTCAGAAGCAAGTGGATTGCTCCAATTAAGAAGGTTTTGGGGCAGGGCTTGGATGATTGCGGGTGTGGTTTCCAAGGAACCTTTGGAGGGCTGGGTGAGTGGAAGCACTTCTCCTCCTGGTCCACAAGTGATGCTGGAATGGAACTTACCTTCTGGGTCCAGCAGTCTTCGCCTCCCTTTAGCTGCCAGGTTTCCAGGGGCTCAGAAAACATGGTCAGCAGGGTTAACCCTAAAATGAAGGAATGATGTCAGGCTTGCAGTCTCATTAAAATATTTAAATGTGCCACCCACCTCCTTGGAATGGATTGACCGTCTACACCTCCGTGTTACATAGGAACAGGAGTAGCACATTCAGCCCCTTGAGAATTCCAATGATTCAATGAAATCATGCTTGATCTGTGGTCCAACTCCATATACCTGCCTTTGGCCTATATCCCTTAATATCTTTGCTTAAACAAAAACCTATCCATCTCAGATATAAAATTAGCAACTGATCTAGCATCAATTGTCGTTTGTAGAGAGCTCCAAACCTCGACCACCCTTTTGTGTGTAGAACTACTTCCTAACATCTCTCCTGAATAGTCTGACCCTAATTTTTAGAGTATGCTCCCCTAGTTCTAGAATTTCCAACTCGTGGAAACAGTTTATCTTTATCTAACCTGTCTTTTCCTGTTGAAGACTTCGATCAAATCTTGCTTTTGTGCGGGTGGAGGGAACGCACGAGACATGGCTTTGACTTTTTAAAACATTTTAATTTCCCACCCCACCCAAATCCGCTCTTATTTGGGGTTAAAATTATTCCCTCAATGTGTCTTTAATTTGTGATTAATTCCCATTGCCGACTCCATGATAAATCTTGACTCATTTATGTATTTAATTTAGGAACCAAAACAAAATGATAAAGTGGATATAGAATGTAGACTACTCAACAACCCCATCATAGCGTGGAATGAAAGTGGGATGAAGCTGGAAGACCTGGGGAAAATGATTCATTATTCCAGCGTTAAAATCTGCCGTCAACCCTGCAAGGTAAGGAATTCCATAATTACTTATGGATTTCAGATACGTGTCTAAGGAAGGACATGTTTGCATTGGAAGCGGCAAGTGAATGGCCACCAGATTGGTTCCTGGGCTGAAGAGGTCGAGTTAATTGTCCTCTGAAGAGAGGTGGAGTAAATTGGGTCAACATTGTGTGGAGTTTAGAAAAAGGAGAGATGCTCGCCATGAAACATACATGATTCTGAAAGGACCGGACAGGGTAAACATTGAGGGGTCGTTTCCTTGACCGGGGAATCTAAAGCATGGGGGAGATGGGGAGGGTCTCAGGGTAAGGGGCAAATCATTTTATGTCTGAGGTGAGGAGAAATTTCTTCCCTCAAAGGGTGTGTGAATCATTGGAATTCTCCACCCCGGAGGTTTGGGGATGAACCATTGTTGAATATATTTAAGGCTGAGGTGGCCAGGGCTTTTTGGTCTCTTGGGGAATCGAGGGGTATAGAAGCAAAAGATCAGCCATCATCCTACGAATGGTGGAACAGACTCAATGGGCCGAATGGAGTTACTCCTGTTTCTTTTTCATACGTTCTTATGTCAGGACTGATTCATCCATAGTGCAGAATGACTGAGAGGCGTCATCACCACTGAGATGAAACCAATATTTCTGTTCTCAGTGAGGAGGGGAGGGGGGGAGGCGAGGTTAATCTGACAAAGGCACACAATTCCAGTCACGGATTCTCCAGTCCCCCCAGCTGTGTATATCTCGGCGGTCGGAGGTGACACGCCATTTGATGGTGGCGGGACTCTCTGTTTCCCCCACTGTTAATGGGATTTCCTTTGAAGAACTCCTCTTCCCCCCCCCCCCCCCCCCCCCCACCCCCCATCTCCCCCTCCCCCACGCCGACAGGAAACCCGCGGGCGACAGGTGCACTGCCGGTGGGACCCGAGAATCCCGCTGCCAGCGAATGGCAGGAGAATTCCACCCATGTTACGTTACCAGATAGACTGGGTGGACGGAACTCTTTCCTGACTCAGAAGGTTGTGGTTTCAGTCCCATCCCAGAATTTGGGAACATTGGAGTCGCTGGATGGAACAAAAAAACCCAGGGACCTCCAGTTTGCCTCTGCCATCCTGGCTAGTCACATGACATAATGGTTGATGACTAATCACCACAATCAGACTCTATCTATTACTCGACAACAGACCCAGACATGAGGTGAGGAAAACCCCCAGTGATGAAGAACAGCCCAAAGTCGCCTGTTCCACCCAACCACACGACACTTGGCACATTAGCCCCCGACTCGGTGAAGCAATGCGGCCGTTAAATCTTGCATAAGGTCTCTCGTGAGATTTGCGACGCTTGGAACACCTCACCGTTTGGCTCATTTAAATATGTCTGCACCTGATTTTCCCAAGGCCCGGGATTGAACACCTGCTCCTGGGAAACCTCACCGTGGTGTCTACACAAACGTGGACCAGGCGTAACACCACCTACGGGGGTCTCCCATGCCATCGGAGGCCCTCCCACCGGGTGGTCAGGCTCTGGGCAGATTGGTACCCTGGCACACGCTGCCACCTGGCAGTGCCAAGGTGCCAGGATGCCCGTGCCAGGGACCGGCCCCGGGTGTGCCCTGCTTTTAAGAGGTGGGGTGAGGAGGGCTCAAGGACCCCCTCAGAGGTATGTTGGAGTGGTCCAGACGCCACGGTGGGGTGGCTGAAGGGGGCTGAAAGATCAGGGCAGCATTTAAAAAGGGCTCGTCAGTCCTGGAGGTGAGGTAAGTGGGGTCTCGGAGGGGCGTTCCTTTTTGATAGCGGGATCATTATTAGCGCTGCAGGCTTCGCGAGCCCCCCCTATTCACGACCAAAATGGGACTCTATTTCTTTCCGTGAAATTGCACCCTGTGTCTCCAATTAATGGTGATGGTTCACTCAGGGAATCTGTGCCAACATGTTCTTTGTTCATGCATCTTGAAATCTGGAGTTATGGACAATGATGGTATAGACTCTAACTTAATTTCCAGCACATGCCTGACCTGGAATTTCTCCCTCACTTGCCACTGACCATTGGTGTGTGGAGGAAAGGATTTACAAGTTGATACTCAACTTATTTGGAGGCCTCATGATGAACCTACCTTCCTTGGCCTTCAAACTATGGGGCGGGACATTCGGTCCCAATGTCGTGACACATTCCCGGGTGGCCGATGCTGCGAGCCAGCCAAAAAGCTCATTGACTTGAGCGGGACTGGAAGATGCCGCAGGCGGCCAGGACTGGAAAATCCCGCCCCTGGAGTGGGACTTGAACCCAGAGCTTCAGGCTCAGAGGTAGGGATGTGACCCACTGCGCCACAATTATTCAGGTATCCTATCCCAAAATATTTTTGGATTTGTGCAAACATCTATACTGTTACAATGAAAGCAGAAAACGCTGGAAAGAGTTGGCTGTCACTTTTTGTACAAAGATGCGAACCTGTTCCACCGGCTTAACATGATGTTCAAAATCTCACATCACCATTCGAGTAAGAGCAGGGAGGCAACAATGTCAATGCTTTTTCCTTATTCAAAAGAAATGGTGAACTGGTTATTCCTGGGTGCTGACGCGCTGCTGCATTTAACCATTGGGGGGGGGGCACAGCGGTCAGCACAGCTGCCTCACAGCACCAGGGACTCGGGTTCAATTCCGGCCTTGGATAACTGTCTGTGTGGAGTTTGTAGATTCTTCCCGTCCAAAGGTTAGGTGGGGTTATGGGGTTACAGGGATAGGGTGGGCGAGTGGGTCTAGTTTGGTGTAGACCCAATGGGCCGAATGGCCTCCTTCTGCACTGCAGGGAATTCCATGATTTAACCATTTAATCATTTAACCACACAGTGTACTTTTCTCCATGTCAAGTGTTTCAGGATGTTGCTCAGCTACGTCACAAAGTCAGCAAACTTAGAGGGTTATTGGTGAATGGGAGAAATCCATATAATAGAATCTCTGCAGTGCAAAAGGAGGCCATTCAGCCCATCGAGTCTGCGTCGACCCTCTGAGAGAGAACTCTATTTAGGCCCACTGCCCCACCCCATCGCGCCACCACACCTAACCTTCAAATCTTTGGACTGTGGGAGGAAACCGGAGGAAACCCACGCAGACTTCGCACAGGCAATGACCCAAGCGGGGAATCGAACCTGGGACCCTGGAGCTGTGAAGCAACAGTGCTAACCACTGTGCCACCGTGCCGCCCACATTTTGTTAATATATCTGTTCATATATCTGACTGCTTGCCCGAGTTAATGATCCAATAACGAAACGTCGGAATTAGGTAAGTTTAGAACATGTGAATTTTAAGTGTGGAATTTCTTTAGGCCATTAATTCCAGAGGAACACCTTCTCTCGATTTCTGTTAAAAATGGGGCATCGAACCGTTGTGTGTTACGTCTGTTTATGTGCATCAATATTTATTCACTGCTTAGGGCCTGATATACTCTTACTGGAGTCCTTCTAGTAAAGAAATTTGTATCTCTTATTATAGGATATCAATGACAGATGCTTGGCATTATTCCAGAACCACCTGCTTATTCTCTCTGAGGATTTCCGTGGCTTCACATACCAGGTAACTCTAACTTAAAGCCATCAAGCTGCATACCAGAACATAGACCCATACACACCTCTGAGGAAGAGTCAGAAGGGAGCTAACGATTAGAGTCTGGATAACACTAAAGCTTTGACAAAGAGTCACCCAGGCTCAAAACGTCAGCATGCTCTCTCCACAGAGGCTGTCAGACCTGCTGAGATTGTCCAGCATTTTCTGTTTCCGTTTCAGATTCCGGCATCCGCAGTACGTTGCTTTTGTCTGAAAATGGGTCAATTGGGCTCAAACCGTTCTGGGCAGCACGGTGGCGCAGTGGTTAGCATTGCTGCCTCATGGCGCCGAGGTCCCAGGTTCGATCCCGGCTCTGGGTCACTGTCTGTGTGGAGTTTGCACATTCTCCCCGTGTCTGCATGGGTCTCACCCCCACAACCCAAAGATGTACAGGGTAGGTGGATTGGCCTCGCTAAATTGCCCGTTAATTAGGAAAAAAAAATTGAGTATTCTAAATTTATTTTAAAAAAACATCGCCCATCACTGGAAAAGACCGTGACATCGGCATGTGTGTTATCAATGAATGAATAGGTTAATGCGGAATAGTGTACAAAGGAGTTTTAAAAAAGCGTGCTCACCTTTTGTACACTCATCATGCTATTTCACGGTGGAAGGATCTTTAATTATGAATTGGGTGATTCACAAACGCAGTAATATGCATTGTATGTAATCCCATCTTTCGATTATCTGTGTCTAGGGCTCGCTGCCTTTAGCAGGGATTATGGGGAATAGCATGGAGAATACCAACAGCAATTCAGAGCAGAACCACACATTTCAAATTACAGGTATGTAGCAAACAAATTGGGTACTAAATGGTCCAATTAAAATGTCATTTCTGTTTAATTACCTTTTACGGCCAAAAATCCTTTAATGTTGAAGGGTCATTATTGAAGATTACAATTGGCACAAGATTTATGTAACAAGTTTCTGTTTAATGAGCGAATGGATTCTTCACCCGTGTTGTCCTTAATTTTCCCTTTCTGAATTTCTATTCATGTTTTATTCTTCCTCTCGGCCTTCCCCCTCTACCTTCTTCATCTCTTCTCTCTTTTTCCTTCTCTCCTTCCCCCTTCCCGTCCCCTCTCCATTTCGCCCTCTCCTTTCCTCCCCCCCCCCCACCCCCATCCTCCCCTTCCCTCAGCCATTCCCCCCCCAGCTCTTTTTTTAAATATAAATTTAGAGTACCCAATAATTTTTTTCCAATTAAGGGGCAATTTAGCGTGGCCAATCCACCTACCCTGCACATCTTTGGGTTGTGGGGTGACACCCACGCAGACACGGGGAGAATGTCACGGGGAGACAGGGGTTGGTTTAGCACAGGGCTAAATCGCTGGCTTTTAAAGCAGACCAAGGCAGGCCAGCAGCACGGTTCAATTCCCGTACCAGCCTCCCCGAACAGGCGCCGGAATGTGGCGACTAGGAGCTTTTCACAGTAACTTCATTTGAAGCCTACTTGTGACAATAAGCGATTTTCATTTTCATTTCATTTCATGTGCAAACTCCACATGGACAGAGACCCAGGGCCGGGTTCGAGCCCGGGTCCACGGCGCCATAAGCTGCGTGCTTCCCTCCCCCTCAGATCTTTGTCTTCCCTTTCCCTCTCCCATTTTCTCCCCACCCTCTCAACTAACCCCCCCCCCCCCCGGGCAGCACGATGGTGCACTGGATTAGCACTGCGACCTCACGCGCCGAGGTCCCAGGTTCAATCCCGGCTCTGGTTCACCACCCGTGTGGAGTTTGCACATTCTCCCCGTGTCTGCGTGGGTCTCACCCCCCACAACCCAAAGATGAGCAGAGTAAGTGGATAATTGGGTGCTCTAAATTTTAACTTTTTTTTAACATGTTTCAAAAAAGATCGATTTTTAACTCATTGGCAAATTCTTTAAGCTCCTGAAACTTTAAATGAGATTTCTAAAAATTGTTCGATTTTAGCACGGAAAGTTTATTAAAAAATTTTTAAAAATGTATTCTCCTCCTTTTTCACATTTTCTCCCAAGTTTACACCCACCAACAATAAACAATAATCAGTTACAAAAATGTCAATCCCCATATCAACAACAACGATCCCATCCTCCCACCAAACCCCAAATAGTAGCCCGAATGTTCACATAAACAAATGACAAAAAGGAATCAGGAATCACCCATAGTCACCATTAACACACACCGGCCCCCCTCCCCCAACCCTCCCACCCACCCCCCCCTCAACTAATGTTCAATGTTATCCAGTTCTTGAACGTGCATAATGAATAACGCCCATGAATTGTAGAACCCCTCCATCCTTCCCCTCAGTACAAACTTAACCTTTTCAAGAGTCAATTTAGCACGGAAAGTTATCGTTAATGTACCATGTGCAGAGCCACTGACCAAGGGAGCCAACATCCATTTTTCTTTTATGGGACTTTGGGGATCAAATTGCACAGTTTGCCATTGAAAGCAGAAATTTGTGACCTTGGCTTTCATTGTACGACTCGTGGTGTATGAGCTTACCAGATAGCGGGCAGAGCCCACCCAGCTGTAACTTGTTACAAATGAACGTAAAAGCCGGCCCAAAGCAGGGTCTGGTGTGGTTTATTCTCCCAGCAAGGACTGTACTGGGAGTGAGTTACTGCCTTGAGCAGAATATTGTATATAGTTAAATAAACCTCTGTTCCCTTACCACTGGCTTCCTCAGGTTACTAAAGTGACATTCCCAAGGGATACTATAACTGGTTTCACTGCAATCAGTAACTCTGATGCTCACGACATTCCCAAAGCCAGTGACATTCCGATGTTAGAAACTGCAGCTCCGGTGTACCATGAAGAGGCTATTTTGTTTCACGCAAAATTAATTGGAAAAAGTTAGGAAATAAAAATGATTGCCGTTTAACGATTACCGTTTGACAAAATAATTAGAGACTGCTTGAGCCAAGCAGCCTGCCACTGTGCTGTAATATCCTTATCAAAAATGATCCAATCAGGGGCAGCACGGTGGCACAAGTGGTTAGCACTGCTGCCTCACGGCGCCGAGGTCCCAGGTTCGATCCCGGCTCTGGGTCACTGTCTGTGTGGAGTTTGCACATTCTCCCCGTGTTTGCGTGAGTTTTGCCTCCACAACCCAAAGATGTGCAGGGTAGGTGGATTGGCCACGCCAAATTGCCCCTTAATTGGAAAAAATTAATTGAGTACTCTTTAAAAAAAAAAATGTTTTTAATGATCAAATTATCATATGCACAAAGTAGACTGTACCATATTTGGTAATCAAGGACAACTTATCAGTCAATGCATTTTCCGTCTTTACATCAAAATCATTGCTCCTTCAGTGAGTTTCTGATGATGTATTGATTGCATCGAGTGTTCAACATGACCGCCTTTGCCAATAATCAGAATATTTACATTAATATTAATATCAGATCGGGGGGGATTTAATCGAGGGTGTATAAAATTATGAGGTAGCTAAATAGAATGGATGGGACTGACTTATTTCCATTTAGTGGAGAGCTCAATCATTAGGTGGCATAGATTTGAAGTAATTGGGTGATGGATTAGAGGGGAGTTGAGGAGAATTCTTTTTACAGGCTAGATGAGACTGTTAGCTCTCTGCTGATCTTAAAAGGTTCAACCTTCATTTCCCAGGCAATCTTTTAAACCGCTAAAGTATGAGTCTGAATGAGATTGGAGTTATACCGCAGCCTGTGTGTAACTCCGGCAGCGTGAAATCCCTTCTGGAGATGGTTGTATGTCTGCTCTCAGTGACTCCCAAGTCCTTTTCAAAACAGCTGTGAGTCAAATATAAAAGTCATGGTTTAAATAGACCATGAAAAACCTTACAAATTTCTACACCTCATTCCCCATGGCCGACTCAAGAAGAAAGTAAGGAGGTGTAGATAGAGGGAAATTTGGCCAATGGGATAAGTAACTGGCTATCACATAGAAGATAGAGGGTGGTGGTGGATGGAAAATTTTCAGACTGGAGACCAGTTACCAGCGATGTACCACAGGGATCAGTGCTGGGTCCTCTGCTATTTGTGATTTTTATCAATGACTTGGAGGAGGGGGCTGAAGGGTGGGTCAGTAAGTTTGCTGATGGCACCAAGATTGGTGGAGTAGTGGATAGTGAGGAGGGCTGTTGTGGGCTGCAAAGAGACATTGATAGGATGCAGAGCTGGGCCGAAAAATGGCAGATGGAGTTTAACCCTGATAAGTGCGAGGTGGAAAAAATTTGAATGCGGATTACAGGGTCAACGGCAGGGTTCTGAGGAATGTGGAGGAACAGAGAGATCTTGGGGTTCATGTCCATAGATCTCTGAAGGTTGCCACTCAAGTGGACAGAGCCGTGAAGAAGGCCTATAGTGTGTTAGCGTTTATTAACAGGGGGCTTGTGTTTAAGAGCCGTGGGGTTATGCTGCAACTGTACATGACCCTGGTGAGACCACATTTGGAGTATTGTGTACAGTTCTGGTCACCTCACTATAGGAAGGACGTGGAAGCATTGGAAAGGGTGCAAAGGAGATTTACCAGGATGCTGCCTGGTTTGGAGGATAGGTCTTATGAGGAAAGGTTGAGGGAGCTAGGTCTTTTCTCTTTGGAGCGGAGGAGGATGAGAGGCGACTTAATAGAGGTTTATAAGATGATGAGGGGGATAGATAGAGTGGACATTCAGAGACTATTTCCTCGGGTGGATGTAGCTGTTACAAGGGGGCATAACTATAAGGTTCAGGGTGGGAGATATAGGAGGGATGTCCGAGGTAGGTTCTTTACTCGGAGAGTGGTTCGGGTGTGGAATGGACTGCCTGCTGTGATAGTGCAGTCGGACACTTTAGGAACTTTCAAGCGGTTATTGGATAGGCACATGGAGCACACCAAAATGACAGGGAGTGGGATAGCTTGATCTTGGTTTCGAACAAGGCTCGGCACAACATCGAGGGCCGAAGGGCCTGTTCTGTGCTGCATTCTATGTTCTATGAAAGGCAGGCAAAATAACCCTGTTCAAGAAAAGGCTTGCAAAAATCAATACAACAAGCTGCTTTTGTATAGCACCGTTAACACAGCTTTTAAGGTGCTTCAGAGGTGTGTCACCAGACACTGACCCCCCTCAAGCAGATATGAGGGCAAAAAGCTTGCTTAAAGAGGCAGGTTTTAAGGAATGCCTTGAAAGAGAAGCGAGATGGGGAGGGCTGGGGAAGTTTAGGGAGAGAATTTCGGAGCTTCGGGTCTAGATCGCAGAAGGAGCTGCTGCTTATGGTGGAGCGATGGGAATCGGGCAAGAAACCAGAGGTGTGCCATGCTTCAGCGTTATGGAGCTTACAATTGGTATGCATTTAAACATTTGCTTCATCTGTCTGCAGGACCACTATTACATCCCTTCACAGTCTACTGTTCCACTGAGGAGCAAGTGAAGGAGTGGCTTTATCATCTCAACAAGCAAAGACAAGTGAACAGCAAGGTTGTAGATTCATCTCGAGCACAACCATGCAGAACGCTCAATGTAAGTTTGCATTACCTTTTGGTTAACACATGAGCGACATTCTCCTCTGGGGGTTAGACTGAGAGAAAAGTGGATGTGAGCCAACAGGAGAAGAAGCCGCAATGGACCTTTCTTCCTCTGCTGCCAAACATTATTCCGGTCGCTCCCAGGCTATAACGGGATGTCCTTCTAGATGGTAGTGGTCATGGGTTTGGAAGATGCCGCATAAGAACAGGCGGCACGGTGGCACAGTGGTTAGCACTGCTGTCTCACGCCGCTGAGGACCTGGGTTCGATCCTGGCTCTGGGTCACTGTCCGTGTGGAGTTTGCACATTCTCCCCATGTTTGTGTGGGTTTTACCCCCACAACCCAAAGATGTGCAGGCTAGGTGGATTGGCCAAGGTAAATTGCCCTTTAATTGGAAAAAATAATTGGGTACTCTTAAATTTAAAAAAAAAAAAAAATACTTGAAGATCAAAATCCCATTCTGGATTCAGCTGCAGTAGTCCAAACTGAACAGAGGTTTCAAAATCAGAGAAAGATGTTAAAGTGCTTATCTGTGTGAATGAGTCAAGTGGAAGATATACTGCACGCTGAGGCACGGGAAGTTTGGAAATCTGACCACTTCCAAGCCTATGGCGGCCTTTTCAAAAAACAGCTCCCTTCAGGAAAGTGACCTTATCTCTACATTACTGTGGAACCCTGAAACGCAAGTGCTGGGCCTTCACAGCTAGGAATACCGAACATTCCATGAGCAATCCTGGCTAAATGATGAGTTAGCTATTTGAGAAGAACAATAAGTGTTTTGTTAGTGGTGCGTTACCACCGGATGATCTTTCATTGTCATCAAAGAGCTTGGGAATCATGAAACTGCGGATAAATGGGCGCACCAATTCTTTGTGCACATTTTGATCAAATTCACACTCTGCTGTCACTGCACTGGGGGGAGGACGGTGGGGGTTGAACTCGCAACCTTTTGATTCTGAATATAAGGAAGCTGGCACCAACTAGTTGCTCCATTCTTCCCTCTAATGACCTAGTCACCTCCATATTAAACCTTAAGAAGAGACAGATTGGGCAAGCGTGTGACTCAATGCATTCCTAAGCAGAACATTCAATCAATTACACATTAACCCCCAAAGGTTTATACCATCTACAAACTGGTACCAGAGTCCGACAGATACCAATGGTTGGCAAATAAGTTTACAACTGATTGTTTATCGATCTTCCATGTTATCTCAACTGTTGTCCACCTGGTTCATTGTGTCATTGGAACCATTCAATGCAAAGCTAATTCCTTCCTATCTGACCATTATCACCTCTAGAGGTGGGTCTCTTATTTTCTGCCTTGTTAAATATTGTATCGACTTTTTATTGCCCTGAACATCCATTTCTATCAGGATGGCAACAGAAAGCCACAACTGCCCTCAGTGAGAATGGGAAATGTCCCGTTTCTGATCACTGTGCGAGTTGTTGTTGTTTGGGTTTCCACACCGCTTGGTGCACAGGGCAGATTTCCATCTGTTCCCATGGTGTACTATTTCCCAAAACAGGTGGCTGGCCTGACACCAGAGGCTTATAGCCAGAGGGCTGCCATTCTGTATCAAGTGTGGTTGACTAGGAGTCTCTCTCGCTCTTACTGCTTTCCATTGGAGTGTTGGAAGGATTTTTGCAGGTTGATGCTCAAACTGTTTGGCCATGTTATGAGCGCAGCTTCCTTGTCCATCAAGTCCTAGGTTGGGGCGGGGGGGGGCTTGCCCTTGGCCTTGGCCTTGGCCTTGAACACAGAGCCTCCGGCCCAGAGGCGGGGCAACTACTCATTGTGCCACAAGACCTCCTCCAAGACATGCACCTAAATGCAAATTGAGAGATAACGGCCGGGATTCTCCGACCCCCAGCCGAGTCGGAGAATCCCCGGGGAGAGGTGCGAATCCCGCCCTGACGCCGGCTGCCCTATTCTCCGGCGCTCCCCCCCCCCCCCCGGCGTTTCTCCGGGCCCCGATGAGTGGTCATCCAGTTTTGGTCAGTCCCGCAGGCATGAATTACTCACCTCACACACGACGGGACCTGGCAGCTAGGTTTGTGGGTGCGGTACTCGGGGGGGGGGGGGGGGGGGGTGGCCCGGCCCGCGATCGGGGCCTACCAATCCGGCGGGCGGCCTTCTTTCCTCCATGCCAGCCCACGGGCAATATGGCAGAGCCCCACAGGGGCCCGGCATGGAGAAGAGAAGCCCCACGCAAGCGCGGAAATACACCGGCCGGTCGGTGCATGCGCAAGAACCCGCCGGCCGTTCTGCGCAAGCGAAATCGTGCCGGCCCTTTGGCGCCGGCTGGAGTGGTGCCAACCACTCCGCCGTCAACACACCCCGGAAATGAGGAACTCTCCAAATTTCCGGGGGATGGTGGACGCTGGAGCAGTTGGCAGCACTCCAACCCGCGCCAAAGGGCCGCCGCGAGTTCATGCATGCGCGGAACGACCGGTGTGGTCTCGCGCATGCACGTACTGGCCAACGTATTTGCTGGGGTTCTCTTCTCCGCGCTGGCCCCCGGGCAATATGGCGGAGCGTTACAGGAGCCCGGCGCAGAGGAAAGAAGGCCCCCACGGAAACAGCCTGCCTGCAGGATCGGTAGGCCCCGATCGTGGGCCAGGCCTACGTGGGGGCCTCCCCGGGGTCGGAAACCCCGCGTCCCCCCCCCAAAAGACCGCCCCAGCACACGCCGTGAGTGAGGTGAGTAATTTACGCCGGCGGGACTGGCCAAAACTGGACAGCCACTCGACCCATCGGAGCCCGGAGAATCGCCGGGGGGGGGGGGGGGGGCCGCTGTCAATGGCCCCCGACCGGCGTGGCGGAAATCCCTCCGCCGCCCGAGAATAGGGCAGCCGGCGACGGGGCGGGATTCGTGCCTCCCCCAGGGATTCTCCGACCCGGCGGGCGGTCGGAGAATCCCGGCCCCTAGCACTTTAATCAATTAACTTACTGAGGCTCACAATCTGGGCTCACATGTGCCCATTTGGGTGAGGTATTGAAGCCTATAAGAGAAATAAGAAATATAAATGGAAGGAAATTGTCGTGAGCTAGCTCTGCCTATCCAAACACCTGACTGACAGGAGGGTATCCCCTGGAAATCTGAGTCAAGTGATCATTCTGCTCAAATTGCAGCCTGCACAATTCTTTGTCCGTTACGTGAAGAAAATTGCACTGGTGACAAATTTTATAGAATCATAGAATTTACAGTGCCGAAGGAGGACATTTGGCCCATTGAGTTGCACCCAAGACCCCAGTATAACCCCCATTGCAGAAAGACACCTAAATATTTTCATTCACCCCAGATCCTAAGGATTTTGTTTTCTGGGGATAGGATGTTGCCACCCCATATGGGAGATTTCTGTATTGCGATCGTAGTACTTGTCCTATAGATACCGAGCAGCACGTGTGACGCCAAAGAGAATAATGGTGCATCAGTTAATTGTCATTTCGCTTTGCACAGCAGGATTCCCTGGGACAACGCACTAAAAATGTTGATGTGAGAACGTTAATTCTGAACCGACCAATCCAAGGAGGCGAAAGGGGTCGCATTGATTCCTTGGGTAGCATTGCCTGGATATCAGAGGCTAAGTTGCAGCATTTGCCGTTTCAGGTACAGTACCAAGACCCATATTAACAATGTCATCCTGAAGTGGGGCTTGTCAAGTTGTGGCTGGACACATCCCTGGAGAGTCCATCGCACGATCTCCCACCAGGCTTGGTGGCTTGACCAATCAAAGGGTTTAAACGCTAATGTGTGGAGACTGCAGGACAATTCTCGAGAGTGGGCAACACATCGTATTGTTGCTGTCGGACCTCACCTTGAGAATGTGTCTTAAGAACAACTGCTTTAATCAGTTTCTGCACTTTGACTGTTCAATCTCTGTTGGTCCGATTGCCTCAATAACCAAATGCAAGGACAGCTGTTTATTTAACTGGATATTCGTCCAATAAACAGCACCAAAATACACAGCAAGGAATGTTCGTTAATACAAGATCCACCTTTTTCATATGAGCATGTGAACAAACCGGAATAGTAAAGCACACAAATAAGTCCATGATCAACAGAAGGCTTATGGCACAGAAAGAGGCCATGTGGCCCATTGTGTGTGTCCAATTCCAATTCTCTTTCCCCCACCTAGTGGTGCTGTAAGGCAGACTTTCATCTGTTTCCATATCTAGTAATTGCCGGAACAGGTTGCTCATCTGGCGTCAGGGGCTTAAAACTTTATGGGCGTCTCACCACATCAAGCATAGCTGACCAGGAGTGTCTCTCACTCTTCCGCCAGCTATTGGCGTGTTGGAAGGATTTTTGCAGATTGACATTCAGCCTGTTTGGCTGCGTTATGAACTCACCTTCCTCAGCCATCAAGTCCTGGAGTGGGACTCGAACCGCGAGCTTCTGGCTCAGAGGCAGGGACGCTACGCCCTGCACAGCAAGACCCCAGCCAATAAACGAGCCAGCCATCCCACTTTCTGTTATCGCAGCATTTATAATAATGGATAAGAAATGCAGAGCTAGATTTTCGACCCCCGCCATGGCATGTTTTGCGGCTGTGGAGAGGGCTCGCCAATATCCAGAGGGGTCTTCCGGTCCCGCCCACGTCTATGGCTTTTTCCATGATTCACACAATCCACCACCGGGAAACCTGCGGCAGGATCCCGCCAGCGGGACAGGCCGGAAAAGTACAGTCGTGACTTTCGCTAAAATGTTTCCATGGTCCTTTCCAGCCCTACAAACCTCTGGGATCTTCTGCACTTTCCAATTCTGGACCCCCCCCCCCCCGTTCCCTGATTTCCCATGGTCCACCATTGGTGGCTGTGCCTTCAGCCACCTGGAGACAAGTCTTCAGAATTCCCTCCCCTCAATCTCTCCCTGCTTTAAGGCACTCCTTAAAACATTCCCCCTTGACCAAGGTTTCAATATCCCCTTGGGAAATTCTGTGTCAAATTTTTGTTTGATAATGTCCCTGTGAAGGGGCATGAGGCATTTGACTACGCTAAAGGCACTAAGTAACGGCACATTGCTATTGTTTGTTGAGGATTAGCACAATGTCCTTGTACCTCTGCGATCTTGGATTTACAGCCAGATACAGGTTTGTTGGCCAAAGGTCTTTATTTTCCCATTGACCGTTAATATCTTATCTCCGATGGGTTTGAACACTTCCAGCACAATCTGACCACAAGGCAGAAATGCTGATGTGTCATCATTAATTGGCACGAGGAGGGCAGCATGGTGGCGCAGTGTGTTAGCCCTGCTGCCTCACGGCGCCGAGGTCCCAGGTTCGATCCCGGCTCTGGGTCACTGTCCGTGTGGAGTTTGCACATTCTCACCGTGTTTGCGTGGGTTTCGCCCCCACAACCCAAAAGGTGTGCAGGCTAGGTGGATTGGCCACGCTAAATTGCCCCCTTAATTGGAAAAAAATGAATTGGATACGCTAAATTTATAAAAAAAGAAAACGTGAATTGGCACTAGGTTGTCAATATCCCGCCAAAGGTACGGGACATCAGTGGTATGAAATGGGAAAGTGCCACCCTCATACCATAGTGTCCCCCTCTGAAGCTGGGGCTTGGGTTGCCAACCCTCCAGGATTGGCCTGTAGTCTCCAGGAATTGAAGACCAATCTCCCAGGACACTGCTGTGTGCAACCCTGGAGAAAAATCATCGGGATGTTAATAAAAAGATTGTGTTCTATTCTTGTTAGTTTCTTTGAGTACTTCTCTTTACCAGATATAAAAATATTGAAAATGGGGCGAAAACTCTTCAGCTGACAGTCAAGCACCGTCCAATTGGGTGACGAGTCTCTGGCCGTGCTGGCCACTGATTGGGCCGCTGGGCAAGTCATGTGATGGAACCTCCAGGGATACATTTGATCACAGTTGGCAACCGAGGCTGTGGCAGAGAAGCTAACTTACGTTGCACCAACCTTAGAGCACTTGATGCCCGAAATGCAAATGTATTTTAAGTAAGAATACCTTTATTTAAAAAAAGCAAGGGAAAGGCAGGAAAATGGACTTGAGGAACAAGCCAGCACGGTCTGGTCAGTAGGCTGAATGGCCTACTTCTGTTTTTCATAGAATCCCTACAGCGCAGGGGGAGGCCATTCGGCCCATCGGGTCTGCACCGACCCTCTGAAAGTGCAGTCTACCCAGGTCCCTCCCCGCCCACTCCTGCAACCTAACCTGCACATCCCTGGACACGTAGCATGGCCAATCCACCTAATCTGCACATCTTTGGACATCTTTGTTTCCTAAATGAACCATTTGGTATGCACCTGTCTCCGCAGGACCAACATGATCGTCTTTTGATTCTCTTCTCAACAACCCTTCTCATTCTGTCTGAAGAAGACCAGGTCCTACATTATAAGGTAAATGTTGCTCACAGCAAGTATAATCATCTCTGTTTTGCTGTGTGTTGAATGCCTGTCATCAATTTTACTCAAAGAAAATACTTTGTGAACCATCGGAGACAAATTGATTTGTTTTTCTTCTTTCTGTGTGGGATCCCAAGTACTTTTAAAACTCTGGGGCTACTTCCCGAAGTAATTTCCTTCCTCCGCGAGCTTGAGGGCTTTCAAAACCCAAGCTGGTGGCAATTAGTTGCTGCTCCTTGAATTACCCCAGCTTCTCAAGATTTCTCACTTCACCTTGCTGACTCAAAGAAATGCAACAGGGTGGTCACAGAATAAGTTGCGTTTGAAAATGACAAGGTTGTAACATTGACAAGATACTGTACATATCGGAACAGTGCAGAGGAGTTTAAATATGCAGGCGTAGCTCAGTCTAATTTATTGTGTTTTATTCATGTTTGCTAACAGGGTGAGCTCCCACTTAACTCTATAACAATATTTGAAGAGGATGAATCTGACAATGATCCATATACATTCCTGATAGAAGGTGAGTGCAGAGCAAATAGGCCATCCAGTGACAACTTGCGTATAAATAGCATGCTTAAAGTAACTAAATATCCCAAGACATTTCACAGAGGTGTTAGCAAACCAAATTTGATACTTAGCCATGTAAGATAGCTCAAAAGACCAACCGCTTTCTCAAAAGGCAAGAGTTTAGGGAACACCTTTTATTTGGGGGGAGAGAGGTGGTGATGTACCATCAATGACTACGAGACGAATGGTGAACTATTGAGGCTTTATTGCGCTAGATGTTAAGCCTCCTGCAGCTGGAACCAGAATGGGGGCAGTGCAGGAAAGCGTACACTTTTATACAGGGCCTGCTGGGTGGAGCCAACAGGCCGGGATTTACGGTAATAACTGGAGTACAATGGCAGTGTACCGTAGTACCTGTAGTGCAAGAACAGTGATTTACCACAGGTGGAAAGGTTTGGAGAGGGGGGGGGGGGGGGGAAGGTTTGCAGAGGGGAGAGAGGGGGAAAGGTTTAGAGAGGGGAGAGAGGTGGAAAGGGTTATGGAAGGAATTCCGGAGCAAAGAATTGCGACCCCTAAAGGCACCACCAATGGTGGAGCAGGGAAATAGGGATTGGGGAAAACACTGATATCTCAGAGGATTGTGGGACTGGAGAATGTTACAGTAACAGGAAGTGGGCGAGGCCATGGTAGGATTTGAAAACTAGGCTGAGAGTTCAGCACAAAATAAATTCCAATGATTGATTTTGTAAATGCTGCAAATATCAAAACACCTGTCTTGTGCAAACATGAGGAGGCAGTGCAAGGGGGCAAGTGGTGGATGTGGGATGTCTGGGATTTGTGGGTGTGTGACTGTTGAAATTTGTGAGAAGGGAGAGACCAAAGATTGTTGCTGTAATAGGAGAGGATGGAGATTTGCTAACCTTGGTTTATGCCCCACCCATATATTCCCAAAGAGAAATATCCTGGTGTCAATGAGTAAATCTCTTGCCCGGTGATTCGTCCCCTACACTGTTGAGGTTTGTCTGGCTTTACAGATGGCAGCTACCATCCCTCCTCCTTTGGCCCATTAGATATCTAACAGTCGCAAGCTGAACACATCAATCAGCTAACAGCCTCTTCCCAGGCATTGCATATTCTCTAGATGACCATATGACGGGTAATTTGTCCATGTTCACTGTTTCTAATCCTTTACATTCCAGGTAAAATGATAAACCAAATCATGGTGACCTCCAAGAATAGAACAGCTCACCAAAACATAATACGTCACCTGGATTCCGCAGGGGTCACAGTTCAAAAAGCTTCCCAGGTCAACAAAGGGCGTGATTGCAAACACTCTCCAGAATGCAGAGATCAGGTAGATACAATTCACAAATAACTGCAAAATCCAACAGTAGGAAAGACTGCAAAACATCAAGGGCAGTTTTATGAAAAGAAAATCCGAGGCTTTCTTCCATCGTGTTGTGAAATTGTGTTCCTGCACTTTGCATTTGCTCCCCTTTAGGTAAATCACATCAGAATGTATTAATTATTTTCCTTGTGATTTTCCTCCACTATTGTCAGAGGATGTTGAGGGATCTGGATGAAATTGTTTCCTCCATACTTATGACAGAAGCATTAGCCCCTTTATACGAACGGGTCAACCCTTCAGCTAAATGGCAAACAAATAAACATGCAGTGATCAACTGTCTGCCACTTTCCCCAATCTGCCGCTTCATTTCCATTGCCAGGAGATAGAAGCTGCTCATTATCATGAAAAAGGAGAATTGAAAAAAAGTATACATACATGGGCAGCATGGTGGCACAGTGGTTAGCACCACTGCCTCACAGTGCCAAGGTCCCAGGTTCGATCCCGGCTCTGGGTCACTGTCCGTGTGGAGTTTGCACATTCCCCCCGTGTTTGCGTGGGTTTCGCCCCCACAACCCAAAGATGTGCAGGGTAGGTGGATTGGCCGCGCTAAATTGCCCCTTAATTGGAAAAAATGAATTGGGTACTCTAAATGATTGATGCACGGGGTTAAGGGGAGTAGGCCTGCATGGAGTGTTCTTTCGGAGGATCAGTGTAGACTTGATGGGCTGAATGGCCTCCTTCTGCACTGGAGGGATTCTATGGATTACATTCCAATCAATTCAAGGTATTTTAATTCAATTTAGCATTGAATTCCATCCCTCCATTGTGAGATTCAATTGATTGGATAATTCAATCTTTTCTGCGCACAGAATTGACTTTGAATGATAAGGAGTAGACTGTATATGTTATGTGAGATAGTAGTGTTACGTACCGATGAAAATCGCTTTTTGTCACAAGTAGGTTTCAAATGAAGTTACTGTGAAAAGCCCCTAGTTGCCACATTCCGGTGCCTGTTCGGGGAGGCTGGTACGGGAATTGAACCGTGCTGCTGGTCTGCTTTCAAAGCCAGCGATTTAGCCCTGTGCTAAACAGCCCCAGGGGCAGGACATTAGTGGTCCTCCCAAAGGCATGTGCCTGTGATCCAACCCGAACCATTGACAAAATCGGTTTCATTTCTGTTTCTTGGCGATTAAAACAGTCATTAACTCTAGCTTTCAGAGAAACACAAACCTTCACTGGAACCACACAGCAGCCCGACAGTGTACGGTATATTCACATTCCCCCAGAAACCAGTCGAAATGATTTCTGTGTCTGAAGATCTGCCCACGCCGGTTACTGAGAATGCACTGGGTCCACTCACCTCTCCCGACTATGCTGAGCCTTATACACCTCCCCCACGAACATTCTTAGCACCAGCTGAACCTATAAAACATAATTCAGTAAGTGATGTTTTATTGGCTAAAATATTGTGAGATTATTCTACAATTCTGTCGGCGCACCACCGAGAGTATTTTTTTGTTAAATTAAGGAGATTGTCAATTAGAAAGGAGAGTGAGATTTGCAGTTGTGCGACATACATCATCTCGCTCGGACGCAAACTAAAAATGTTTTGTATGCAATTAATTGCTTTGAAGTTTATGGACTGTTAAAGTGTAAACAGGCTGGCAGCCATTTTGCATTACAGTAGCAAGATCTGTGAACAACACTGAAATCAATGGCCCGTTATTCACTTTAGATGGTTCTTTTTGAAGGAGGAATGTTAATTAAGATAGTGGGACATTTCTCTGCCCTTCCAAAACATTTTCTTTTAAAATCTTTATTGTCACAAGTAGGACTAACACTGCAATGAAGTTACTGTGGAAAGCCTCTGGTCGCCACACTCCGGCGTCTGTTCGGGTACACGGGGAGAATTCAGAATATCCAAATTACCTAACAGCACGTCTTTTGGGACTTGTGGGAGGAAACTGGTGCACCCGGCGGAAACCGACGCAGACACAATGAGAACGTGCAGACTCCGCACAGACAGTGACCCAAGGCGGGAATCGAACCTGAAACCCTGGAGCTGTGAAGCAACTGTGCTAACCACTGTGCTACCATGCATGTCATTGACAGGTAGAAACAGACCATATTTCAACATCTCACCCTGGGGAAATGGACGGCATGGTAGCACAGTGGTTAACACTGCTGCCTCACAGCCCCATGGATCATGGTTCGAATCCGGCCTTGGGTCACTGACTGTGTGGAGTTTGCATGTTCTACCTGTCTGCGTGGGTTTACTCCGGGTGCTCCGGTTTCCTCCCACCGTCCATAGATATGCAGGTCAAGTGGATTGGCCACGATAACATTGCCCCTCACTGTCTGTGATGTGCCGGTTCGGCGGGGTTACGGGGATAGGGCGGGGAAATGGGCCTGGGTAATGTGTTCTTTCAGAGCGTCGGTGCATATTCCTTCTGCACTGTCATGATTCTATGATTAGAAAGTGACGTACTCCACCGATGTGGGCATTAAAAAGTGGGTTGTGACTCAAAAAGTTGACATCAGGTTGGAAAAACAATGCCTCTCATGTTTAAGAGATAAGGACATTAGGGAATTTTAAAGGACAACTGATTGCTGGGTTGCAAGAGTTCTGGTGCTGTTGGGAAGAGTTTGACCTGTTAATCAAAGGTTCCCCTTTGACCCCTGACCTGTCTGAGGTGTGCCTGCTCCAGTCTGACATATGTTAAAATGAGATATATTTGGATGAAGACTCTCACATTCCATTTATTGAATGATCAGTGACATTAACTGTGACAGAAGAGGATGTAATGTCGAGCGTAATATTTGTACTGTTGGATGCTGAAGACTGAGTTACATGAATGACCGGTATCTGTTTCAGTCTGCATACAAGCACAATTCTTCACCCTTGCCAATCCGTGGAAGCAGTATGAGATTCTCAGATCGCAGAGCCCTTACCCTGTCCCAGCCTCCACCTCTACCTTCAGAAAGTTGCTGGTCACCAGCTTATGCGAAACCCTTTACAGCACGGAGAATGCTGCCGGCGCATCCTGGGAACGGATCTTCTCGCAAAGATGTAAGTGCGGGTATAAATCTTGTGTAGAAATGTTTCATTTTTATGGTATACCAGGAATGACATCGAGTCAATGGCTCAGAAACAGGGTATTTGGGCTGACTGATCTCGACTGACATTAATGCTCGATATAGAACATCGAACAGTACAGGCCCTTCGGCCCACTATGTTGTGCCGACCATTTATCCTAATCTAAGATCAACCTAACCTACACCTCTTCAATTTACTGCTGTCCATGTGCCTGTCCAAGAGTCGCTTAAATGTCCCTAATGACTCTGACTCCACCACCTCTGCTGGCAGCGCATTCCACACACCCACCACTCTGTGTAAAGAACCAACCTCTGACATCTCCCCTATACCTTCCTCCAATCACCTTAAAATGATGTCCCCTCGTGACAGCCATTTCCACCCTGGGAAAGGTCTCTGGCTATCCACTCTATCCATGCCTCTCATCACCTTGTACACCTCTATCAAGTCACCTCTCTGCCTTCTTCGCTCCAGTGAGAAAAGCCCTAGCTCCCTCAACCTTTCTTGATAAGACATGCCCTCCAGTCCAGGCAGCATCCTGGTAAATCTCCTCTGCACCCTCTCCAAAGCACCCACATCCTTCTTATAATGAGGCGACCAGAACTGGACACAATATTCCAAGTGTGGTCTAACTAGGGTTTTATAAAGCTGCAACAAAACCTCACGGCTCTTAAACTCAATCCCCTTGTTAATGAAAGCCATCACACCATATGCCTTCTGAACAACTCTATCAACCTGGGTGGCAACTTTGAGGGATCTATGTACGTGGACCCCAAGATCCCCCTGTTCCTCCACACTTCCAAGAATCCTGCCTTTAACCCTGTATTCAGCATTCAAATTCGACCTTCCAAAATGAATCACTTCACATTTATGAAGGTTGAACTCCGTCTGCCACTTCTCAGCCCAGCTCTGCATCCTGTCAATGTCCTGTTGTAACCTGCAACAGCCCTCGACACTATCTACAACTCCACCAACCTTTGTGTCATCGGCAAACTTACTAACCCACCCTTCCACTTCCTCATCCAAGTCATTTATAAAAACCACAAAGATATGAGCTTGTTTAATTCAGGAAAGGTTATTTTAAACAATTGAATTCTCTTTGTTACTATGTTTTGAGTTTGGCTTTTGAGCACCTTGAGCTGAGTTGCATCGTACTGAAATATTGTCACTGCGTCGGTCAGATGAGTTGCCACAAATATTTATTTCACTTATTTCAGATGGTAAACAGTGAAGATTCATCTAAAAAACACCCACCGAGAAGCATTAGGGCATCAGGATCCAACATCTCCAGATTATCTCCTGTCTCAATGCAGCCTTGCAGCACCACAAACAACTATTGTTCACCTCTTGATGAAAATTTGAACAACCTCCTATCTCCAACGTATGCCGTGCCTTATGTTCCGTTTAAGTTACGACCAGCCCCTCCTGCAAAACCTCTGTGGCTTAGAGAGGTAAGCAATACTTTGCCACACCAAGAACAGAAATGGGTCAAAAATATAATGCTTGGCACTTGACGACTGGGATCAAGGAGACAGCTGACACCTTGAGTGTGTTATTAAATATATTAATATTAGAAAAGTGCCAGAGTATTGAAACCAGCTCTGCTGTAATAATATACATTGGAAATGCATTGTACAATATTAGCAACAAACATGTTAATTTGCTCTTATTAAATTCCTCTGTTAATTTGAGCTAAGTGGTTTAAAACCTTTTCTTAAAATAGCACATCTGTGAATGTGTGAGCATATTTATTACTTATTTATTCCACCAGGCATAGACGATGTTAGTTCAGTTGGCAGCGCTCATACTGTTGTGTCAGGGGTTTGCGGGTTCAAGTCCTACTCCTGTGCATATAATCCAGGCTGACAGGTCAGTGAATCCCCGAGAGAGGCCAGGACACAGGCTCAGCTGTGATGTTCACTACAGTTGAACAGCCCGCAGGCCACCCCTCTCTCAGTAAAGGGGTTGAGTTAGTGTCCGAGGAACCAGATGCATCAGCCTCTTCGGAAAGAGCACGAGGGGGAATTGCAAAAACCAAAGCTAGCAACAGAATCCCGACAGGGCAATGTTTACATATGAATTGATGCCAAAGATTTGGGGGTGCGGAAATCAACGGAATTATCACACTTTGCTATGGCGCCAACTGACCATGTTGCATGATTGGGAGATAGAGAAAATACCGTGTGCGGCATGGCAGCACAGTGGTTAGCACTGTTGCTTCACAGCGCCAGGATCCCAGGTTCGATTCCCGGCTTGGGTCACTGTCTGTGTGGAGTCTGCACGTTCTCCCCGTGTCTGCGTGGGTTTCCTCCGGGTGCTCCGGTTTCCACCCACAAAGTCCCGAAAGACGGGCTTGTGAGGTGAATTGGACATTCTGAATTCTCCCTCAGTGAACCCGAACAGGTGCCGGAGTGTGGCGACCGGGGGATTTTCACAATAATATCATTACTGTGTCAATGTAAGCCTACTTCTGACAATAATAAATATTATTATTATTCAAAAAGCAGAACATTCTTTACCAGAAACGAATCAGATTTTTATGCTAGACACCGGCTGTATTAAGTGATTTTCTTTTTTAATAAACTCAGTTCCAGTTATGGCACAGTTTACAAAATCCTTATAAGATATGGAGGATAAATAATTTAATTGCCTTTTAGTCCATGTCCAGACCCAATTCTTCATCATTACCACTCAGAGGGGGGTATCGGAATGTACCACTCCATGAGACCCTTGCCTTGCCACAGTCACCAGCCAAATCCAATTGTGGCTTTGGAAAGGATCTCAACACATTCACGGCCCGCCACCGCGATGTCCCGTTGTCGCCGCTATACGCTCAGCCTTTCGCAGTTGCCAGGAAGCAGTTAGCCCCGCCTACCGTCAGTCTCTCTGCTGCAGGCGTGAGTACAATTAAAATACGCATATAAATATATTCATTGTATTAAAAACAGGCAGTGCTGGAAAATGTTCCATAGGTCAGGTGGCATCTGTGGGAGAGAGAAACAGAGTTTACAGTCTGATAAAACATTAACTCTGTTTCCCCCCCATGGATGCTGCCTGACCTGCTGAGCATTTCCTGCTTTTATTTCAAACTTCCAGTGTCTTGATGTCACGTTTATTGTGGTTTATTTTAACTGTTTGCTGTGCTCCCTGGCGACGGACCGAGATCAGCAGCAACCTGTACACGTTTTGACAGGGAATCTGGTCTCGGGTCGATTATTGTACTTCTTGCTCATTCCCATCTCCATCATCTCTCCCATCACCTCGAATGGGCCCAACATCCTTGTGCACTGTTGCCAATTCTGGTCGGGTGTATTCCTGGAGGTTTCGTCACATAATATTCCATCTCCAACCAAATAGCCTTTTTCCGCTAAGCTCCGAATTTTTTATAATGATTACATAAACGTGTTCTGAAGAGGATGCACAATTTAAAGAACCCTGACCCCACGGTAAATTCTGGAGCCTCTTGAGTCGGTTCTGGAGGGTTGGCAACTTTGCCCTCGTGATGCCACAGAGAAGTGGCCATCAAAATGGAGGCCAATCCTTCGCTCCTGTGATACCGGACGCTGACACAGACACATGCATATACACGCACACATACACAGAAACATGTGTGCGCACACACATACAAATGCAGAAATACATGTGTGCACACGCAGACAAACATGCACACGCACACATATGCAGACAACCACGCATGCTTACACACGCACACACGCAGACAAGCGCGCACACTCACCTTGCAGCCAGAGAGATCCGTTGACACAGAACACAAATATTTGCTGCCTGGTTTAGCTGAATGCCACACTGATGATCTAATGATTACTAAATCTCTCGCTGCTCCACTGAAGTGTCAGCGCAAATGAAGTGTTTGTGACCTTGAGTGGGTTGAAGCCTCCTCACTCCAAGATGCGATCGAGGCTGAAATTCCTGTGCAGCAGCGAGGGAATGCTCAATTACTGAAAGTGTTGCCTCCTCGATGAGGCTTTAAGCTGAGGGGCCACCTGCACGTTCAGGTGGGCATAAAGCCCATGAAACTGTGATGAACAGGGAGCTCCCCTGGTGCCCTGGCCAACATCACCCAGTCTGTGGAAGGACCAAAATAGATTGGCTGACCATTTATCTCATTGCTGAGTACAGGTACTAGCTGAGTGCCAATTGAAAGCTGTGTTTGCTTAACCAGTGACCACAGTTCAAGTGGATTCCGCTTGCAAAGTGCCAACATAGGAGAATTCCGGCCAATGTCTATTTACAATCAAATAATTTAAGGGCAGCTCGGTGGCCCTGCTGCCTCACGGCGCCGAGGTCCCGGGTTCGAATCCCAGCCCCGGGTCACTGTCTGTGTGGAGTTTGCACATTCTCCCCGTGTCTGCGTGGGTTTCGCCCCCGCAACCCAAAGATGTGCAGGGTAGGTGGATTGGCCACGCTAAATTGCCCCTTAATTGGGGAAAAAAAAAAGAATTGGGTACTCTAAATTTATTTTGAAACTAATTAAACTTCAGATGGATGCTGCTGTTTTCTTTCCACTTGCACGCACGCTGCGTACGCAACGTGCTCGTGTTACAACGTGCTCGTAATCCACACGATAAAAGCAAATTACTGCGGATGCTGGAATCTGATTTTTTAAAAACTGGACAATCTGACAGCAGCTGTGGAGAGAGAAGGGAGTTAAGGTTTCGAGTCTGGGTGACTCTATGTCAAAGATGGAGATACTGGAAATAGGGTCAGTTTTGTACTGTTGTGGAGTGATGGGGACAAAGATGTTGTGCCAGAAAGACAAAGGGAATGTAAATAGCTAAGAAGGGTGCTGATAATGGCACCGAGATCAGAATGTGTTAATGGCTGAACAAAGGTCAGCAGTGTGCACGAAAGATTAAATGAAACTGGGTGAAAAGGAATGCTTTGAGACGGGGTGAGTCGGGGGCTGATGGAGCGAGATAATGAGTGTGTGCATCCAGAAACCTGAGTTATAAACCCACCACAACTAAATTCAGTCTGTTAAAAAATGGTCACTTTGAGATGACTGGATTGCCATTAGAAAAAACCAAATAGCCCGTTAATGCCGTTTAGGAAAGAAAATATGCTGTCCTTTCCTGGCCTGGCCTACGTGTGACTCCAGACCAAAGCAATGTGGTTGACTCTTACATGCCCTCCGAAATGGCCTAGCGAGCCACTCATAGAATTCCTACAGTGCAGAAAGAAGCCATTCGGCCCATCGTGTCTGCAATAGCCCATGCACTGATAGAGCACCCTACATTGGGCCATAAGACATAAGAGCAGAATTAGGCCACTCGGCCCATCGTGTCTGCTCCGCCATTCAATCATGGCTGATATGTTTCTCATCCCCATTCTCCTGCCTTCTCCCCATAACCCCTGATCCCCTTATTAATCAAGAACCTATCTGTAAGATAGATCTAATCCTCACTCCTAGCCCCGTAACCCCATCTAATCTTTTTGGGGCAATTTCCCCCACAAAGTCACCCAATTCACCTAACACATCCTTGGACCATGGGAGGAAACCGGAGCACCCGGAGGAAACCCACGCAGACACGAGGAGAATGTGCAAAGTCCACACAGACAGTCACCCGAGGCCGGAATCGAACCTGGGACCCTGGCGCTGTGAGGCAGCAGTGCAGACCAGTGTGCCACCATGCCGCCTCAGCTGGGCAATTAGGGATGGGCCTTGCCAGCAGCGTCCACATGCTGTGGATGAATATAAAGAATGCAAACATTCCAGTCCCAGCCCCGAAAAGAGGTCAGTAATAACTGAACACCTTTGGCCAAAGGACAACAGGAAGTGGTTTAATTATGTGCAAACATTGCAAAGTGTTGTTGACGCAGCACAAGTACAAACTATCGTAGTGTCATGCTACAATTAGCAGGTGCTTCAGTGTAACAGTTAAGTCTCTCAGAGGGAAAAGACATTACAAACAATGTGTCACCAAACTATTAACCTGATGATGCATTTGTGCATAAGCCTTTGAGTAACAATTAGAAAATAGGCTCTGGTGTGGACGTGGGGAACTTGCAAAGTTTGGAACAAGTTTCGAATAGGAATTCAAATGCAATTCCATTTGGTTTGATGATAATCCCCTCCGCCTAACCATTCTGAGTTTCCCCCACAAACTCACCCAGTTCCTTGCCAAATTGGACCCATTCAAAACTCAATCCAGCAGAAAGACAGTAACCACACCTGGAGAGGTTATGGAGTGAAAGAAAGAACTTGCCTTTGTATAGCGCCTGACCCCTCACCCCCCCCCCAAAAAAAAAAAGCTTCACAGCCAATGAATAATACCATTCAAATGTAGCCACTGTTCATTGCAGGAAACATGGCAGACATTTGCACACAGCAAAATCCCACCAACAGCAATGGGCAGATAATCTGGAAGTGATTATTGGCGTGGGCCTCAGAAAATGGCAGCCTCATTCAGTCTGTGCTACTCTTCTGAGGTTGGCGCTGAGGTTCATTGTTGAGGCAGTGCAGAAGAATTCTGCACCTAATCTTTCTCTGGGAGGACAGTCTGAAATTGAGTATTTCATTCCCTAGGGTTGACCTGCTCTGGGAAAAAAATTATGAATTGTGAAAAAAAATCGTTAAAAGCCAAATGAAAATCTTTATGTCTGTTTTTTTCAGCTTGCAAGCAAACAAAATGGTTCATTAGCAAGAGACCAATGGAGTAACATGCGCATGTTGGAACAGGAACGGTTACCCCGTTCGTCTCTGCCATCAAGTTCTCGGTCAGGCAGCAGCTCCTGCTCGTACCAGGATGAAAACCACTTGACAAACCTTCTGTCTCCACCATACGCTGAACCATATCTTCCTCAGTCAATGTTCCTCGCTGACCATTTCTGGATTCCAGAAGTAAGTTTTGTACTGGAGCGTACAAAGTACTAATGTAATCACTGGAACAAGAGTTTTATAAATTATGATGTGGAGATGCCGGCGTTGGACTGGGGTGAGCACAGTAAGAAGTCTTACAACACCAGGTTAAAGTCCAACAGGTTTGTTTCGAATCACTAGCTTTCGGAGTACTGCTCCTTCCTCAGGTGAAGAAGCACTGCTCCATTCACCTGAGGAAGGAGCAGTGCTCCGAAAGCTAGTGATTTGAAACAAACCTGTTGGACTTTAACCTGGTGTTGTAAGACTTCTTTATAAATTATAGAATCCCTACAGTGCCAAAGAAGGCAATTCGGCATATCGTGTCTGCACCGACCCTCTGAAAGAGCACTCCACCCACGCCCACCACCCCGCCCTATCCCCAAACTGCACATCTTTGGACTGTGGGAGGCATCCGGAGGAAACCCACGCAGACACTGGCAAACGTCAGACAGTGACCCAAGGCCGGAATTGAGCCCGGGTCCCTGCCGCTGTGAGGCAGCAGTGCTAACCACTGTGCCACCCTCACCGAACCAGGGGACCATTTCAAACAAATGTCCCTTAACCGCAAAAGAAAAGTCGTGTAGTGCTTTGAAATGGTGGAATTCTCGGAGGGCCAGGAGGCTGGGTGGATTTTATGTACAAGTGGATTTTGCTTGTCCCCCATGTTGGTTAAGTGAGGTTGTTCTATGCCGAGGAATCCTGACTAAATTGGGCAGCGAAAAAGTCAGCTGGACTCTGTACCCATCATAGAAAGTTCAGAGAAAAAAATACCCTTTCTGAAACTAGACTGGCACTAAGTCATACTGTTTGCTTGGGGGTTGGTTTAGTTCAGTGGACTAGACAATTGGTTCGTGATGCAGAGCGAGGCCAGCAGCGCGGGTTCAATCCCCGTACCAGCTGAGGTTATTCATGAAGGCCTCACCTGAGGTGTGGTGACCCTCAGGTTAAATCACCACCAGTCAGCTCACCCCCTCAAAGGAGAATACAGCCTATGGTCACCTGGGGATTGTTTGTTTCACAATGTGCCGTGGCCGATATGTGTGAATATAAGACAGCATTTACTAACACCTCACACTTTTTATTTCTATCTTTTATAATATTGTTTACGCTCATCAATGGCAAAATAAAGTGGGTGACTGTGCAAAATAATGGTTTTCTGCCCAGATATTGCCTCTGTCTGGGAAAGTCCATCAAGCTATTCCATCAATTATTGTTCCTTCCCAAATCTTTGTGACTTGTGATCAAATTTATACCCATTATTATTCATCCTTAAAGAAGCAATGCGGGGAACATAGGAACAGAAGTGAGAGAATCATGCGGGTGGTGGGGTCCCGCACCCATTGGAAGAGTGGGCCAGCAGTAGATGCACTTAGAAGAAGCTGGCCCCGCCGTAGTGTGCTCCAGGTGGGCTAAACAAGCAGGAAGTGGGACTTCCACCCCTCAGTGACAGGATGTCCCGCCATCAATAATTTGGCCCTTAGCTCAAGCAGTGCTAGCAGAGCCAGAACAGAGTTGTGGGCACTGCTGGGACTGTGGGTAGGCCCAAGAGGGAGAGCCACGGTGTTCGGAGTGAGGTAAGCCCTGAGCTTTTCAGACAGGAAGGGATCTGGCAACCGAGAAAGGGAGGGGTTCATGGGTGGGGTGGGAGGGGAACAAAATGAGTGGGTTTTGGAGGCCAGGTGGGGAGTACCAAGGGGGGTGTATCAGCTTGCCGGGGTGTCCCTGATACATACAGGGCACCCCTGTGAAAGATGTCACCTCCTTCTGGCATGCCTTTTAAGCCGTTTGCCCATGGCAACATGCTTGTGTCAGTGTATTATCCAGGTCAATTGGCTTGGTAACAAGCACAATAGACCCTTAATTAATTATTTAACAATGGCAGGCCGGCTGTTCGTTTCTGGCTTAAAGTACCTTTGTTTTCAACCCGTGAAGTGTTGCTGTTCTGAACTGTCCTTCCTCTTTTGCAGGAAGGATCGCCGAGAGGAAGTACTGATTTTTCTGTCCACTGCTTAAAAGGTACACACAAGCCATTTAAAAAAAAAAAAAAGAATAGTTTCGCCCCAAGGGGGTGGCAGCCGCTCCAATAGGATGGAGGTATTCAGGTGGTTAGGTGCTCTGCCTATGTCTTATAGGCCAGGCTGGGAGATGGCAGTAATGTCACTAGTAATCAAGAGGCCCAGGCTGATGCTCTGGGGACATGAGTTAAAGTCCCACCACGGCAACTGGTGGAATTTAAATTCAATTAATGTGAAATTGGAAGCTCGTCCCAGTAACGACGACCGTTCCAATTATTATCAATTGTTGTAAGAACTGATCTGGCTCACTTGACGCCCCTCTAGGGAAGGACATCTGCCATCTTTATCCGCCTGGCCTACATGATCCACGGCAATCTGGTTGACTCTTAACTGGCCCCTCCCGCAATGGCCTAGGGAGCCATCCAGGGCGACAAATGGCAGCAATGCCTACATCCCAGGGACGATTAACAAACTGGAGCTGCACTGGCCAAGAGGATTTCTGCATGATCGGGGTCAACGCAGCCAGCCAAAAGATCATTCGCCCGAAAGCCTCTGTTAACGCAGAAGTTCTTGAGACTGATTAAACACATGGGAGGAAGTGAGGGATAATGAGATCGGGGGGGGCCTACATTCAGCATGGGCAGCAATAACCCAAGAACCATCTACTGAAAAATTTGAATCCAGCGCTCAGTGGCAGCGAAGACCAGCTATCTGCGGGGAGTCCGTCCCTTATATTTTAAATGAAGAAAAAACAAGTTTGACCATAACCTCATCTATGTGGCAGTTTCGCCGCACTAATTTAGCTGTTTATGTAAACTCCTCATGGAATCATAGAATTCCTACAGTGCAGAAGGAGGCCATTTGGCCCATCGAGTCTGCACCCACTTTCCGAAAGGGCGCTGCACCCAGATCCACTCACCCGCCCACACTGCGCTGTCCCTGTAATCATCTCTGGACATGAAGAGGAGGCTCGTGCTAACCACCTTGCCGCCCTCCTGTGAGGGATAGTTTGACACAGTCGGGCTAGAAGAATTGATGTGAATTGGCAGGGCATTTCATGATAAAATATCTTCCTGATTCAAGACAATCCAACGGAACGGCGTTAAGTTGTCTTTTGCCATTGCTGCTGTGGCTTATCGATACACACAAAAAAAAGGCCCATTCAATTACGTTTTGGGGAATTTATAGTTGAAGGTAGATCAAACAATTTAGTGAATGATGTTGGCACAATGGCTGTGTTGTGTAGAGCAGGGTGACAGCACATTCCAGCTGTGGTTTCCTCATCCTGAAGATGTGGCATGACTCACGGGTCAGATAGTAGACTGTATAGAAACAGACAGGAATGGCGACCTTAACTCTAAAGCATAAAACAACTGCCCCGCGCACAGGAAAATCAACTCAGATCATTTGTAATTCGTACTTGTCCGTGTCCTCCTGTTCTGACCCCTCCCCCGCACCCCTTCTTGACAGTTTAGCCCGCATCCACTTCTCACAACTCGAGTCAGATTCCCGCTCTGGAATGTGCCATTTTTAAAAATTTGTTCTCGGGATGTGAGCATTACTGCTGAGGCTAACATTTATTGCCCATCCCTAATTGCCCTTGGGACGATGGTGGTGAGCCACCTTCTTGAACCATGACACCCACCGTACCTTTTCCTGTCACAGTTTGGTACAAATGAGCGTCTCGCTAGGCTACTGCAGATGGGGACAGTTAAGAGTCAACCATATTGTGGTAGATCTGGAGTCACATGTAGGCCAGACCAGGTAAGGATGGCAAATTTCCTTTCCTAAAGAATATTCCCAAATAATATTACTGAACCAGGTGGGGTTGCATGATAGTCAGGTAGATTTATGATCATTATTAACTGTACTAACCACAGTTGCTTCACAGCTCCAGGGTCCCAGGTTCGATTCCCGGCTTGGGTCACTGTCTCTGCGAAGTCTGCACGTTCTCCCCGTGTGCACGTGGGTTTCCTCCGGGTGCTCCGGTTTCCTCCCACAGTCCAAAGATGTGCAGGTTTCACCCCACATCTTTGGGTTGTGGGGGTGAAACCCACGCAGACATGGGGAGAATGTGGAAAGAGCACCCTACTTAAGCCCACACCTCCAGCCTATCTCCATAACCCAGTAACCTCACCTAACCTTACTGGACACTAAGGGCAATTTAGCATGGCCAATCCACCTAACCTGCACATCTTTGGACTGTGGGAGGAATCCGGAGCACCCGGAGGAAACCCACGCAGACATGGGGAAAACATGCAAACAGGCCACCTATAAAGTTTTATTCCACATTGCCATCAATGTGCGTACAATGCAAATTGTTGATACCAACAACATCTTGGGGCGGAATTTTCCGAAAAAAATGGCGGTTGCCATTTTTGGCGCGGAAATCAGTGTGATTCCCGCCAACCCCGGGGGCGTGATCCGGACTGTAAAATGGTGCTCTAAATTTATTTTTAAAAACACGCTGAGTTTTGTTACAATAAATTCAAATTTGTGCAAATCAGGTCTGCACCCTTCTTGGACGTGAACCCGATTGCATCCTTGGAGAGGTTCGCGATCGGAACTCTCACTGGTGCAGATCCCAGTTGTGGCCTCTGTGCAAGATTTAGGAGCCATGACGGGATTTGCACCCACGGCTGACAGGCCTGCTAAATCCTGCCCTTGGCGTCCGGTTTCGAAGTTCTCCAGAACATAGAGAGCAGTGCCACAAAGAGCCCTTGCTGAACATGCATTCCTGCAGAACTGCAACAGGATGAACCAAGATGTAAAGCAGTGCAGCTTTCTTTGGTCTTCGAGAGCCAAGCGTTCAGGAGCCGCAATTAGCCACAGGTTGGACAACCTTAGTTTAGCTATTCCACTGCTGAGCTGAAACATATTGCAGTTCTCCCAAAGCAAAGCACTGGAGACGTTGAAAACCTGAAATCAATTAGGAAAATACTGAAAAAACCCCAAAGAAACAGCGATAAACGTTTCAGATCGATGACCTTCCATCGGAACTGGAAATAGTTATGGGTGGAAAAGGTTTAAAGCAAGTTAAAAGACACGAGGAGGATGGGAAGAGGAAAAAACAAAAGGGAAGGGCTGAGATTGGGAGAAAAGCAGGAGGGAAGGCAGATCACGTTCCCGATTCTGCCATTCACACCTCCTCTAGACACATGAGGTACATCTTCCTGTCCTGCCTGTCACGGGAATCATCGAGGACAGGACGGACTATTTTGCGGACTATTCAAAGATCGTTGACCTTGGGCGGGAATTTCCAATCTCCGGGAAGGCGTGACTGGAAAATCCCTCCCATCTTTTGTTTCTTTACCTTCCCCATTACGACTCACTTTGGTTTTGCATCATCAACCCTTTTGTCATTTAATTTCTCCTACCTAAATTAAGAGCAACAGGTTAGATAAGACTTGATAGTGCAATTTACTGAGAACATTTCAGTTAGTGATTGATACCAATTTCTGCTCGTTACAAGGAAGAACGCAAAAATTGACGCAATTATATTAGAATATACGTGGTTAAAATTGAAACATTTTGATGTTAGTGCTTCAAACTTGGGATAAAAAACACTCAGCATGTTTTTCTTTCCTTTTTCCAGATGACTCCTCTGAATATTATGCAATTATACAACTTTTAGACAGCTATCGAGAAGGTGACTTGTTCTCTATATTATCATATAGCTAATATGTCTATCTTGAAAGTCCCTTTTAGTCATGTTGTCAAAGGTTTAATTGACCAAAAGGCTCATGTTTAACCCTCAACCAGTTGGTCGCCTCAATTGGGTCCATGCTCCAGTGTTGGAAATGGATTCCGAGCCCCAGGTTTATGAAGGGAAAATCTATTCAGCGTTCCCCAATCCCGATTCCAGTTCAGGGGTAAATATTAGGAATGATTCCGTAATCACTGTGTGGAGATGTGCTTGATGGAGCATGGGGCAGAGAATTGGGGCAATAATGCCATCGGCCTATTTCCAACTTGTACTACTATGGATTACGGTTCCCCGGCTGGGCTCTGCGTTCGAGGGTAGGGTAGGTGAGAGGCGGGAATAATGAACGCACCTCTCTCGGATGATGGCTTGATAAGGCTAACCTATGATTCCCAGCATGTCAAATAGCCTGCCCATTCTCGCTGCCTATGCTGAGGCACAAAGTGTTGCTTCTTGATTAGGGTGAAGCTGAACCTCAGAAGGAACTACGCGATGAGAAGAGATTATGTGGAGAACATTCCCTGATATTCTATAGGAAATGGGCAAGACATTAGGCAAAAGTCCAACATTAGATGCGGTTCCGCGATTGGCGAACATTTGCTAAACAATCCTGATTGTGTGGCTGTGTGGGTTTCCTCCGGGTGTACCGGTTTCCACCCACAATTCCCGAAAGACGTGCTGTTAGGAGAATTGGACATTGTGAATTTTCCCTCTGTGTACCCGAACAGGCGCCGGAATGTGGCGACGAGGGATTTTCACAGTAACTTCACTGCAGTGCTAATGTAAGCCTGCTTCTGACGCTAATAAAGACTATTATTATTTTCAGTTGGACACAGTGTGGCTCACTTATGCATGTTCGAAGCCACATATTCACACACAGGGCCCTGTACTTGGTGGACAGAAGGAGCCTGTCCATGCATCACACCTTTTTCAACTAAGCAAAAGCTCGGGAGACAGCCATTCCCCAGTTCATTCCCCACTGCAATGTCTTGACCAGAATCAGGGAGACAGCCATTCCCTGGTTCATTCCCCACAGCAATGCCTTGACCAGAATCAACCCGTGTGGTTTGAATTTGAACAGTCACTTGGCATTTAACTGTTCCCTGCTGCATTCTCCATGGCCATGCCTCTGTATATCAGAGTCCACTTGACAACCAATCAGCACTGTCTTCTCATGCAGTATAAATTGTTGATCCATTTACTGGCAGTAATCCTTCGGTCTGTCCCGGCGAGAACCTTAGGAATCATGTCTCTATTTTTTAGCGATACTCAAATCCTCATTGCACAAGCTAGGGCTGTATTCTTTGGAATTAAGAAAGTTAAGAGATGATTTGGTCAAAGTTTTAAAGATCTTGATGGAAATGGATAGAATAGGTCAAGAAACTATTTCTACTGGTTGGGGACTCCAGGATTAGGGAGCAGAATCTAAAAAATCAGCCAGACATTCCCCGAGTGTGACATTAGGAAATAGCTCTACACACAAAGGTGCTGGACGTTTGGAACTCCCTTCCGCAAATGGAAGGCGTTACTGTGTCACGTGTGGATTTTAAATCTGAAATTAATAGTTTTAAGTCATCTAAAGGCGTTAAGCAAAATGGAGCAACGGTGACAGATTAAATCACAGTTACGCGGGCAGTACGGTTGCGCAGGTCAGCCCTGTTGCCTCACGGCGCCGGGGTCCCAGGTTCAATCCCGGCTCTGGGTCACTGTCCGTGTGGAGTTTGCACATTCTCCCCGTGTCTGCGTGGGTTTCGCCCCCACAACCCAAAAAGATGTGCAGGGTAGGTGGATTGGCCACACTAAATCACCCCTTAATTGGAAAAAATGAATTGGGTACTCTAAATTTATTTATTTTTAATTAAAAAAAATCACAGTTACGCCATGATTTCCCTGACTGGTGGAATAGTTGAGCGGCTAAAATGATGTCCTATGTTACTATGTTCCTTTCAATGTTTAACTAGCTTGCTGCAACCTTCAGACTATATATCAGTCCACCTTTTCAAAATTTCCAAATGACTCGAACAAGGCACGAAATAATTAGAAAATTCATGCAATCATAGAAGTCCTACAGTGCAGAAGGAGATAGTTCGGCTCATCTAGTTTGCACCGACCCTCTGAAAGAGCACCCCACCCATGCCCACTCTCCTGCCCTATCCCTGTAATCCCGCCTGACCTGCACATCTTTGGGCACTATTGGGAGTTTTGCAAGGCCAATACATCTAACCTGCACATCTTTGGACTGTGGGAGGAAACCGGAGCACCCGGAGGAAACCCACGCAGACATTGGGAGAACGTGCAAACTCCGCACAGACAGTCAAGGGTTTTGAGGGGCGAGGGAATCCGGTCAGACAGGAAAGCGGAGTTAATAATAATAATAATCGCTTATTGTCACAAGTAGGCTTCAATGAAGTTACTGTGAAAAGCCCCTAGTCGCCACATTCCGGAGCCTGTTCGGGGAGGCTGGTACGGGAATTGAACCCGCACTGCTGGCATTGTTCTGCATTACAAGACAGCTATTTAGCTCACTGTGCTAAACCAGCCCCTAGTTGAGATCACAGTCAGATCAGTCATGATCTGATGGAATGGCAGAGCAAGCTCAAGGACTGAATTGGCTCCTCCTGGGTCCTATGTTCTTAGTAGCTACATCTTCTGGAACAGAGCAAAACACCACCGGAGGAGGACTGAGACTTTATCATAGACAAAAAGAAGATTCTTGCCAGCAGAATACAATAATCCATGCGCTTTAACAGGGTAGTTTAACCTGTACTAGTGCTGGCCAATACAACTCAGTGAGGAAATGAACTGACCTCTGTGGGCCCAAGAACAGTGTCAGGCCCGGGGATTTTGCCGTGTAAATATATTGGCATACAAAGAGGCGAGGAGCTACTCCAGAATTCCTTTCAACATGAGTGATTTGAAACCGGTTCACACCCTGTCTGAATATGCCAAGCATCTGTACATTAATAGTTGCAGCGTGTAATTATAGGGCCTTCGTTTTTTTCGCAATGGTGCATTGGGTTGTACAGTAAACTTGTGGGGTTTATATCACTGCACTCATTGAATTTAGGAAGAATGAGCAAGGGCAGGAACCATTGAGGTCTAGACGTGGGGTCGTAGTGTTTTTACTTTTCCCAAAGTGGGCAAATGCAAATAAAATCAAATAGATGTAAACCAACATAGTTCATATCAGCTTTGGAACGTAGTAAAGTTTTGAAGCTCATGGATGTTTTCCTTCTATCATTAAGTCACTTGATACATTTTGGCTATAATGAGATACCAATAACAGGCTTGGCCGAACCCATACTTGTTCGGGTCAATTTAAGATCAGATATCTCTCCCATTTTCCACTCAACAATCCAGACTTCAAATATGGCTGTGCATCTTCTTTATTCACCCAGTCCATGCTGGGTAATCTCATCTCGGATACAACATCAGTTGAGGATTTAGTGACCATTGGCCTTGATGGTTTGAAGTCAGACATGGGGAATAAGAATATCAAGATGGGGATTAAGAAATAGGAGAAAGAGTAGGCTATTCATCCCTTGTGCCTTCCTCCTTCACCCCACTTTCCCGCCCTGTCTGCACATGTTTTGATTTCCCTGGTTGAGCAAAAGAAAAACCAGCCAAGACTCCCACTCTTGAGTTACATCTCGCGACCTCGGCTGGAAGACACATATAAGATTGATCTTGTCTTCGACAACACCGTAGTGATCCAGCCTAGGTTTACACGTGAAGAATGTCTACCTGGCGGAGGCATTGGAGGGTTACTGCCACCCATGAATCCAAGGGTCGGTGTAAATAAAGGTCGGGCTGTTTCGAGAATGGGTGAAGATATAAATTACGCAGGTATCCCCGGGCGAGAAGGGAATAGAAATGTACAAGATATTTTCCTTAAGAAGACAAAAAGGAAGTACTGTGTGTTGGGAGGAGGGGAGAGGATCTTTCTGATTTTCCCAATGCCTGGAAAACTCAGTCACCTTTACCGAGGTCTCCTGCGAGAGATATTTATTCCTGGACAAGGTCAAAACTGGTTGGAAAACTGTGTAATGAAGTATCCATATTAGAGCACATTGATGTCAATAAAATCTAAACTGACATTTTAAATTAAGTGTGAGTAAATGTCTGTGAAAAGGAATGTGTAGCAAACCACAGCCGTTTAACTCCGTGAACTTTACCTCCGCAGGAAAGGGCATAAGTTGGTACAGTGATGATAGCAGGTTCTCTATGACATCGTCTGAACACACATACGCAGAACTGGAAAGTGTCCCAGATGACTCCGACTATGAGTTTTGGGAATTTGACTTCAAACAAAACATTCCGCGTCTTTCTGCTCCGACCCTTATGAAGCTACGTCAGCGAGGGATCAATGATTCACGGCTACAGGGAAGGGTGCACAGATGGTCATGAACAACTTCTAGGAACTCGTGCTTTACCATTTTCTTTGGAAGACTGCCCCAGGATTGGAATGCGCCAATACTTGACCCCTGGGTTTCTCCTTTCTATTGAGCTCTCAGGTCAATGGCAATACTGCCATGCTTCAAGGAGAAATTCAGAGAACCGTTGAAGTGTTTTCTTTGCTTCCCCCCCCCCACCAAGACATTTGAGAGTTGGGAAAACACAACCTGGAGGGAGAGACAGGTTTTGGCCACCTGGATGGAGTATTCGGTCCATCTTCAGCCTCCAACGCACTGAGGCGAAGTGTTTACTTTGCGGCCTGTAACTCTGGGCCCGATAAGGCGCAAAACAATTACAATATTTGTGAAATAATTCATGACGTGAGCCGGTCTCATGTCATTTTCTTGTGTTAATATTGTTATTGTTCATATTTTTAATAATATTTCTATTTGCTTTGTAAAAATATTGTTCAATGCATTTTATGTCAAGACTGGTAAAAGGGCACTGTGATAACCCTAACTGACTGAACTTTATTCTAATAACTTGCCTGAAGTTGTGTGTTCGTAACAAATTATGTATAATTATTATGCAATTTTTTTATAATGCTGAACCATTTTAATAAAGCTTCCTGTGGTATTATTATTTGTCATTTCTCATTTTTGTGAATAAAGCCTGGTCAGAGGAGAATTGTTCTTTTTAAATTTAGAGTACCAATTCTTTTTTTCCAATTAAGGGGCAATTTAGCGTGGCCAATCCACCTACCCTGCACATCTTTTTGAGTTGAGTGGGTAACACCCACGCAGACACGGGGGAAAATGTGCAAACTCCACACGGGCCGGGATCGAACCTGGGACCTTGGCACCGTGAGTCTGCAGTGCTAACCACATAGAACATAGAACATTACAGCGCAGTACAGGCCCTTCGGCCCTCAATGTTGCGCCGACCTGTGAAACCACTCTAAAGCCCATCTACATTATTCCCTTATCGTCCATATGTCTATCCAATGACCATTTGAATGCCCTTGGCGAGTCCACTACTGTTGCAGGCAGGGCATTCCATGCCCTTGCTACTCTCTGAGTAAAGAACATACCTCTGACACCTGTCTTATATCTATCTCCCCTCAACTTAAAGCTATGTCCCCTCGTGCTAGACATCACCATCCGAGGAAAAAGGCTCTCACTGTCCACCCTATCCAATCCTCTGATCATCTTGTATGCCTCAATTAAGTCACCTCTTAACCTTCTCTCTAACGAAAACAGCCTCAAGTCCCTCAGCCTTTCCTCATAAGATCTTCCCTCCATACCAGGCAACATTCTGGTAAATCTCCTCTGCACCCTTTCCAATGCTTCCACATCCTTCCTGTAATGCGGCGACTTGAACCGCTGCAGTCCACAATAATAATAATAATCTTTATTATTGTCACAAGTGGGCTTACATTAACTGCAAGGACGTTACTGTGAAAATTCCCTAGTCGCCGCACACTGGCGCCTGTTCGGGTACACTGAGGGAGAATTCAGAATATCCAATTCATCCAACAACCATGTGGTATAGGTTAGGGTTTTTCAAAGTGCGGGTCGCAACTTGGTGGGTGGGTTTCGGGAAGGGCAAGCAGCGACCAGTCGCGGCATTCCCACGGTGGTCCCGGTCGCGGGAGAAGCGCCCAACGGCTGCGACCGACATTTTGATTGAGAATGGCGACCACTGCCATCTTTTAATTAAGAAGGAAAGGTGGGGGGGGGGGGGGGGGGGGTGCAGTCCTCCAGCCAGGTCACGCGCCCGGCATGTACACTTGATGTCAAGCTTTTGTTGTGTTTTTGGCACCAAATCACAGAGAGGAGCTTCTTCCATTTTCTAGCTGCTGACAAGCAAGGCAAGAGGACTGTGAAGATGAATCATTTTCTTACAAGAAAGAGACGGCCAGAGACACAAATAGACAGAGAACCTACTGGACAGGATCTCACATCTGAATCTGCTGGAGAGAGCAGCTCAGGAGAGTCCACAGCAAGACAGAGCAGTGTTAGTGTTAGCTCTGTACAAAGCTCCAGGGCCAATGGTGAAGAGCCTACAAAGAGGAAACTTAACTCAGGAACCAGACGTCTAAAGATGATTTCTTGAGGTATAATTTTGTCAATTGCAAATGAGGATGCAAAACCCATGTGTATTACATGCAGGGAAGTACTGGCAAATGAGAGGAGAAGTTTCAGATTTTGAAAAAGAAGTGGTGGGACAAATATTCCTTTGGATGTTGAGACCCCAGAGTCGGCCATTAACTTACAGTCATTAACTTACAACTAACTCCAAAATAAAAGTCTTGAGCTGTGGTACCTGACCTGTGATCGCACATTAATAATACACCAAAGGCCCATGAGGCTGTCAGCATTCTGGAGTAGCATCTCCCAGGAATAGCCAGTGCTGAGTAAAACAAGCATTTTGTTGCTATTGCCTTTCATGACAACATACATGTTGGATTTTTTGTCCTGCATGGTGTTGGGCTTCTTGCGTGCTGTTATGCTACTGGATCCAGACTGGAATACTGAGATGCCCATCAGTCAGTCTGCGATATGTAGCTGACCCCATCTATCACTAAGATCAGTGCCAATAGAGTTTGGACCTGTGTTCAAATACCTGCAGAGATTTAGTTTTTTAAATTTGTTCAGGGGGTGAGGGCTTCACTGGCCAGGCCAGTATTTATTGCCCATCCATAATTGTCCTTGAGAAGGGGCTGGTTTAGCACAGTGGGCTAAATCGCTGGCTTGTAATACAGAACAATACCAGCAGCGCTGGTTAAATTCCCGTACCAGCCTCCTCGAACAGGCGCCGGAATGTGGCGACTAGGGGCTTTTCACAGTAACTTCATTGAAGCCTACTCGTGACAATAAGCGATTATTATTATTATTGTTGTTATTGTGAAGGTAGTAGGGAGCTGCCTGCTTACACTGATGCAGTTTCTGTGGTGTAGGTACACCCATAGTGCTATGAGGGAGGGAATTCCAGGATTTTGACCCAGTGACAGTGAAGGACCGGCCGATATATTTCCAAGTCAAGATGGCAATTGACTTGGAGGGGAACCTCCAGGCAGTGGGGTTCCCATGTGCCTGCTGCCCTTGTCCTTCTACATGGTAGTGGTTGTGGAGTTGGAGGGTGCTGCCTAAGGAGCCTTGGTGGGTTTCTGTAGTGCACCTTGTAGATGGTTCACATGGCTGCTACTGTGCATCGGTGATGGAGGGAGTGAATGTTTGTGGAAGGGGTGCCAATCAAGTGGCCTGCTTTGTCCTGGATGGTGTTGAGCTTCCTGAGTGTTGTTGGAGCTGCACCTATCCAGGGAATATTCCATCACACCCCTGACTTGTGCCTTGTAGGTGGTGGATAATCTTTGGGGAGTCAGAAGGTGACTTTGGTGAGTTACTCGCTGCAGGACTCCTAGCCTCTGACCTGCTCTTGTAGCCATATTATTTATGTGGCTGGTACATTTACATTTCTGGTCATTTATCCCCAAAGATATTGATAGTGGGGGATTCAGTGATGGTAAGGAGGCCATTGAATGTCAAGGTGTGATGGTAGAGTCTCTCTTGTAGGATATGGTCATTGCCTGGCACTTGTGTGGCGCAAATGTTACTTGCCAGCCCAAGTCTGCATATTGTCCAGGTCTTGCTGCATTTGAACATGGACTGCTTCATTAGCTGAGGAGTCACAAATGGTTTTGAACATTGTGCGTTCATCAACGAACATCCCCACTTCTGACCTTATGATGCAAGAAGGGTCATTGGTGAAACAGCTGATGATGGTTGGGCCTCAGACATTTCCCTGAGGACCTCCTGGATGTCCTGGAGCTGAGATGATTTACCTCTAACAACCACAACTATCTCCCTTTGTGTTAGGTATGCTAGTGGAGAGTTTTTCTCCTGACTCCCACTGACTCCAGTTCAGCTGGGGCTCCTTGATGCCACACTCGGTCAAATGCTGCCTTGATGTCAGGGGCAGTCACTCTCACCTCACCTCTGGCATTCAGCTCTTTTGTCCATGTTTGAACAAAGGCTGTAATGGGATCAGGAGCTGAGTGACCCTGGAAGAACCCAAACTGAGCAACCGTGGGCACATTATTGCTGAACAAGTGTCACTTGATAGTACCGTTGACGACCCTCTCCCATCACTTTACTAGGCCATCAGCAGCTGCAGAATCTGTAACCTCATGGTCCGATGTATCTCCCACTCTATCATTGTCATCAAGCCAGGGGATATCATAGAATCATAGAATCCCTCCAGTGCAGAAGGAGGCCATTCGGCATATCGAGTCTACACCGACCCTTTTAAAGAGCACCCTACTTAGGCCCACTCCCTACCCTATGCCTGTAACCCCATAACCCCACCTAACCTTTGGACACCACAGGACAATTTAGAATGGCCAATCCACCTCACCTGCACATCTTTGGATATCGCCTGGTTCAATGAAGAATGCGGGAGGGCGTGCCAGGAGCAACACCAGACATACCTAAAAATGGGGTGTCAAGCGGGTGAAGCTGCAGCATAGGACTACTTGTGTGGCAAACAGCAGAAGCAACATTCAATTATTTTTCTTTAATTCTTTCATAGGATGTTGTTGTCGTTGGTAAGGTCAGCATTTATTGCCCATCCCTAAATGCCCTTGAACTGAGTTGCTTTGCTCAGCCACATTGCTGTGAATCGGGAGCCACATTTAGGTCAGGTGTTACTGTCTTCATTACCGCCACAAGTTTTCAATTCCAGATTTTATGAGTTGATTTTAAATTCCACCAATTGCCATGGTGGGATTTGGACCTGTGTCTCCCCCAACATTAGCCTGGGCCTCTGGATTGCTAATTCAGTGACATTTACACTAAGCCACCACCTTGCTAATAGACAACCTCACAGCCAGTCATGATTGGTGGTTGTCAATTAAACAACTAACTGGTGGAGGAAGCTCTGAAAATATTCTCATCCTCAATGATGAGGCAGCCCAGGACATCGGGGCAAAAGATAAGGCTGGAGCATTTGTAACAACCTTCAGCAGCAAGTGTGGAGAGGATTTCAATCTCCTCCTGACGTTCCTTGCACACAGCCTTGCCAATTCGATTCATTGCGCATGATATCAAGAAATGGGTGAAGTCATGGGTTCCTGCATGGACCCTGACAACATGCCGGCAATAATACTGAAGACTGTGCTCCAGAAGTAGCTGCACCCTTAGCCAAACTGTTTCAGTACAGCTACAACACTGGTTTCTACCCAGAAATGTGGAAAATTGCCCAAGTATGTCCTGTCCATAAAAGAAGGACAATTCCAACTCGGCCAGACAGCACCCCATCAGTCTATCCTAGATCATTAGCAAAGTGATGGATGGGGTCATCAGCAATGTTATCAAGCAGCACTTGCTTAGCAATAATCTGCTGACGGACACTCAGTTTGGGTTCCGTCAGGGTCACTCAGCTCCTGACCACATTACAGCCTTAATTCAAACATGGACAAAAGAGTTGAACTCCAAAGGTGAGGTGAGAATGACTGCCCCTTCCATCAGGGCAACACCTGACCAAGTATGGCATCAAGAAGCCCTAGCTAAACTGGAGTCAATGGGGATCAGCGGGAAACTCTCCACTGGTTGGAGTTACACCCAGCACAAAGATTCTTGTGGTTGTTGGAGGTCAATGATCTCAGGACCTCACTGCAGGAGTTCTTCAGGATGGTGTCCAACACCCAATCGTCTTCAGCTGCTTCATGACCTTCCTTCCATCATAAGGTCAGAAGTGGGGTTGTTCGCTGATGATCGCAAAATGTTCAGAACCATTTGTAATTCCTCAGATACTGAAGCAGTCCATGGGCAAATGCAGAAAGACCTCGACAATATCCAGGCTCGGGCTGACAATTGTCAAGTAACATTTGCTCCACACAAGTGCCAGGCAATGACCATCTTCAGCAAGAGAGAATCTAACCACCACCCCTTGGCATTTAATGGCATTAACATTACTGGATCTCCCACCAGCAACACCCTGGGAGTTACCATTGAACAGAAACTGAACTGGACTGGACTGGCCATATAAATATTGTGGCTACAATTGCAGGTCAGAGACTGGGAATTCTGCAGCAAATAACTCAGTTCCTGATTCCCCAAAACTTGTCCACCATCCACAAGTCACAAGTCAGTGTGTGATGAAATACTCGCTACTTGCCTGGATAAATGCAGCTCCAAGAACATTCAAATAGCATGACACCATCCGGGACAAAGTAGCCGGCTCGATTGGCACACTATCCATCAACTTATGCCATCACTTTCTCCACCACCGACACACAGTGGCAGCCATGTACCATCTACAAGATGCACTGCAGCAACTCACTAAGTTTCTTTGACAGCTCTTTCCAAACTTGTGACCTCTATCATTCAGAAGGACAAGGGCAGCAGATGTATGGGAACACCACCGCCTGGAAATTCCATTCCAAGCCACACCCAATCCTGACTTAGAATCACGGAATCATAGAAACAACAGTGCTGAAGGAGGCCATTCGGCCCATTGAGTCTGCACCGGCCCCTGGAAAGAGCACCCTACCTAAGCTGACACCTCCACCCTATCTCCGAACCCACTAACCCCACCCCTTTTTGGACACCAAGGGGCAATTTAGCGTGGCCAATCCACCTAACCTGCACATCTTTGGACTGTGGGAGGAAACCGGAGCACCCGGAGGAAACCCACGCACACACGGGGAGATCGTGCAGACTCCGCACAGACAGTGACCCAAGCCGGGAATCGAACCTGGGACCCTGGAGCTGTGAAGCAACTGTGCTAACCACTGTGCTGCTGTGCTGTCGTGAAAATATATTGGCCATTCCTTCAGTCACTGGGTCAAAATTCCAGAACTCCCTAAGAGCACTGTGGGTGTACCTACACCTCTTGAACTTCAGTAGTTCAGGTAGGTGGGGGCACACCTGCTTCTCAAAGGCAATCAGGGATTGGTGACAATTGCTGGCATAACCAGCAATGTCCCTATTGTATGAAAGAATAAATGATTTAAAAATCCATAATTGAAACAAATGGGAATCATAGACAAAAAAAATGCATAGGTCAATGTTGAAAGAGTCATCTACCTGTAGCTCCCTCAACGGAGTGCCAGAGGCATGATGGTCTCTTTCTGGTGCATACGATTTCAAATTCCAGGCCAGGTTCCAATCCGGGTCCTCACTCGCCATCTGAGGGTCAGACGACGGCTTCCCCAGAACATGAGAGCCATTCACCCGATTGGGAACAATAGAGGAGAGCCGGGGGGGGGGGGGGGACGGGGGGGGGGGGGGCAGGGTAACGTTAACCAACCTGACATCCACAGGTAACAGAGACAAAGGAGAATACAGGTGGCGGACAGGAGGGCCGGCTGAAGCGGCAGCGTGCACGAGACGACAACGGCGGCGAAATCCGACTGGGAGAAGCGAGGGGCAACACCGGCACCAGACCCACTCGAGGATTGCCCTCTGGAAGTGCCTCGGCGGCACGAACGGATGCCTACTTATGTATATATAGATATATCATATCCTGTGTACTTAACGGCAAAATATACTCTGTGCAAAAATCCAATGAAAAACATTTTTTTTAAAAATCCGGGACCTCAGTGCCGTGAGGCAGCAAAGATTTCAAATTCTACGAAGGTCCTTACGTGCATTTCCCGAAATCATTGTAAAAAAGTAAGATGATATCTGTCCAATGCTTGCTGCATTTATTTCACCAAATAACAATGGTGAATTTGACCCCTAAAATCACAGAGATTTCGAGTGGAGAAGCATTGGAATATTTAATTCCTTTTTTATTTTTTTAAATTTAGACTGCCCAATGTTAACCACTGTGTTGCCCATTACACATACATGTTGTGTTATGTACTCTGGGATAACACAGGCTGCAACTGGATGCAGCTTTAACCAAAAGATACTCCAGACCTTGAAGTTAGTTCAATCTGATTTATTGAACCAGTAGCACAGTTAGCACAGTTCTCTGAGAGTTCGACTCTCTGCTAACCTAAGTGTGGTTACTCTGTCTGACTGAACCAGTCTAGCTCTTAGCCACGTGCTGGAGGTGTGATACTGTACATACACCCTGACTCACTCTGTAGATGTTCATCAGTGGAAAGAGGCGGAGTGTGAGTGCCTCGTGCCTTTTATAGTGAGATACCACCCCTGAGTATCTTGCCTGTTCATTGGTCATGTCCTGTTCTCTGTGTTCATTAGCTGCCTGTCTGTGCCTGTCTGTATATCATTATCTGCATGTCTGCATATCATGACAATAGAGAGGTTGAAAAACAAAACAGTGCCTCAATTGATGAGAGGACATCCTAGACTCTCCGTGGGGGGTTGATGGAGTGGCTGTGTGTGATGATGAACTGTCCCTCCCTTTCCAAATTCCCGAGTGATTTCCGGTGCAGGATTCTCTGGTTTCAGTGTGGTCATTAACAATTATTTATAACCAGCTTTTTAGAGAGATTACATGTCGGCAGCTTGCCCAGAATAAATACTGTCAGCTGCACATGGGAATCTTTTGTAAATGGTTAGCCGGTCCTCGACCAAAGTCGTTATGCACAATAGAACTGAGGTGTCTTCCTATTGAATAGAGATTCCTCTGAATGAACCTTATCGAAGGTTACAAGGTTCTTACGGAAGCAAATAATCACACAGCAATATTCCCAGATACTGAGACAAGAGGAGCAAAGGGCACAGGATCGGGGTTGCTAACGATAAGATTAGGACCAATACTAGGAAATATTTCTTCATGCAGGTAGTGATCAATAACCAGCGCCGATTGCCACGGAGTGGGTGGGACCAGGCACTGAAGCCTTTTTGAACAGTCTGAATCTGAAACCAGGCGTCGTTAAGGTTTGGGGCCCAGGGCTTTGTTAGCCCTCTCTACCTTGTGATCTCTACCTGACTAATGTGTCTTTTTGCTGTCTTATTAAAGAAACCAAAACCACTGAGGATTTATTTCATAGAATTAAGAGAGGCCTCATGCTGGTTCTTTGAAACAGTCACCCAATTAGTCCACGTCCCTTGTGCTTTCCCTGAGCCCTGTAAATATTACTATGTTATTCTCTAAGTCTGAATAAAGATTGTAGACTTCCAGTTAACACAAGTACTTTATTCAGAGGGTTTGTTCTGTTTCTAGAGCTCGACTAGATGTAATACAGTCAAGAGGTATGACCAGTGAAGCTAAGGTAAACTGCCTATGCTGAGCTGTCTCTGTCTGCTGCTGCTCACCAGCCCTGTGCTTCTGAAAGAGGCGGATCCTCCCTTGGGCTCGACCCATTATACCCGCCTCTGATGCTGCCCTCTAGTGATGCTGTGGCTGTTACATCTGTGCTGCAGCCCCTGGTGTATGCGCAGATGTACAGATCACTACAATTCCCTTTTCCCCATTCCCTTTAGGAAATATTGTCTTCCGCCACCCTGACAGGCGTTGGATGCCAGATCATAACAACAGACTGCTCGCAAAATAATACCCTACTGTTGCCTCTGATTCTTTTGCTAATTTCTTTACGTCTGTGAACCAGGTGGGTTTTTACGACAATGGTTTGCTGGTTCTCATTTGACTTTTTTTAATTCCAGATTTTTATTGGATTCAAATTTCATCATCTGCCATGGTGGAATTTGAACCCAGATCATTAGGTTGGGTCTCTGGTCCAGTGAAAATACCACTACACCACCGCTATAAATTTTATATAACATCACATCTGAAGGGCGATTCCTCCACAATGCAGCATTGCATTAGCCTGTACAGATCTCTGAGTGAATTACAATTTCAATAAGGCTCATTATTCCCTCATTCTAATAGCAAGAAGACGATCAAGATGCAGAAGTGTGGCTGTTTGGTTTATCATACTGCTTGCTTGCACCCATATCTTTTATTTATCTTGTGAGTGACGACATTAGTTTAGAGGGCAGGCTCGCATGGCAGATTCAGAAATTCCTCTACATGTCTCCTCTTGTCCCTCCGCCTTGCTTCCAAATGTTTCCAATCATATTGAAAGGGGCTGGTTTAGCACAGGGCTAAATCGCTGGCTTTGAAAGCAGACCAAGGCAGGCCAACAGCACGGTTCAATTCCCGTACCAGCCCCCCTGAACAGGTGCTGGAATGTGGCGACTAGGGGCTTTTCACAGTGTGGTATGATCAGGTATTGCTGTACACCTAAGAGGATGATCACCATTGGTTAAACGTAGGAGTTTACCATTGGCTGTTGATACGTAGCTCCGCCCTGACAGGCGGAGTATAAGAACTGGTGCTGTCCCAGCAGCCTTCACTTTCTGTACCGAAGCTGCTGGGGAACAAGTTCTAGTCGATTAAAGCCTTCAGTTATGAAATCACTTTGTCTTGAGTGTGATTGATCGCGCATCACACAGTAACTTCATTTGAAGCCTACTGGTGACAATAAGTGATTTTCATTTCATATTTTCGACTGACATTCAGTTCTGTCACCAGGTCTGTTGCTACCCTGCCAGCTGTGCCTGAGTTAGCAGCACGCACATCAGAACCGTCCTCAGTTCAAGCCTCACTGAATGGACTTCAGTGCAAAGTGTCGGCTGTGGTGTAAGTGCAGTGCTGAGGGAGTGCTGACATGTCAGAGGTGCTGGCTTATAAATGAGACGTCAAACCGAGGCCGTAACTCCCCCTCTCGCCGGGTTGGGTTGGGGTGAGGAGGGGGCGGGGGGGCGGGGTGTGCAGAAGTGATTTCAAGAGAAGCAAAATACTGTGGATGCTGGAAATCTGCAATAAAAACTGCAAGTGCTGGAAAAACTCAGCTGGTCTGGCAGCATCTGTGGAGAGAGAAACGGAGTTACCGCTTCAGGTCAAGGTGACTTTTCAAGGGGCGGCAGTAGTTCAGTGGTTAGCACTGCTGCCTCACGGCGCCAAGGACCCGGTTTCAATCCCGGCCCCGGTCTGTGTGCGGAGTTTGCTCATTCTCCCTGTGTCTGTATGGATCTCACTCCCACAACCCAAAGATGCGCAGGTTAGGTGAATTGGCCACGTTAAATTGCCCCTTAATTGAAAAGAAAAGAATTGGGTAGTCTAAATTTATTTTTTAAAAGATGACTTTTCATCAGGAGGGTGAGTGCCAATCTAGGGCAGCACGGTAGCACGGTGGTTAGCACAGTTGCTTCAAAGCTCCAGGGTCCCAGGTTCGATTCCCGGCTTGGGTCCTGTCTGTGTGGAGTCTGCACATTCTCCCCGTGTCTGCGTGGGTTTCCTCCAGGTGCTCTGGTTTCCTCCCACAGTCCAAAGATGTGCAGGTTAGGTGGATTGGCCATGATAAATTGCCCTTCGTATCCAAAATTGCCCTTCGTGTTGGGTGGGGTTACTAGGTTCCGGGGATAGGGTGGCGGTGTGGACCTTGGGTAGAGTGCTCTTTCCAAGAGCTGGTGCAGACTCGATGGGCCGAATGGCCTCCATCTGCACTGTAAATTCTATGAAAGGTCATCGACCTGATCTCTGTTTCTCTTTCCACAGATTCTGCCAGACCTGATGAGTTTATCCAGCATTTTCTGCTTCTGATTACAAAATATTCCCAGTTCTCCCTGGTGTCTTGACCAATTCCTATCTCTCAACCAATGTTTAAAAAAATGACAGATTATTTGATCGTCACATCATTGCTCTTTATGGAGCTTGCTATTCACAACTTGGCTCCCATGTTTACAATAATAGTGTCTAGATTTCAAAAAGTATTTTATTGGCTGTAAAGCACTTTGGGATGTCTTGAAACCACGAAAGGTGCTATACAAATGCCAATCTACCTTACATGGATATCATTGTTTATTCTGCCTGTCTCAACTTATCTCTCCTCACCACCGATACTGAAGCCCTTTAATCGGTTCTTCAAATATGTCTCAGGTAAACATGCTAGGTGTTCAAAATGTGGGTGGATTGAACATTTAGTACCTTTCTGAGAATTTCAGAATATCCCGCCCAGCAAAAATGATCATTTATGTTTACTGACAAAAGCCTGTCATCTACAACACCTGGTATGACGCATCCTCACATTAATCTGAGCAAACGCAGCAATGACGGCAAATCTGACTGACTGCAGAGGGAAAGAAAAGCACGGAAATGAAATATTGTCACAAGTAGGCTTCAAACGAGGTTCCTGTGAAAAGCCCCTAGTCGGACTTCCGGGTGCGGCGATGACCAGCTGAGTCGCACGTTTCGGCAGCTCCCTGTGAAACGGACTTTTGGGCTCTTGATAGGAGCCCCAGCGGCAATTTTAACGGCTGAAAACACCGTGCGGTAAACCAGAAGGGTGTTCCCCCTGGACACGGATGGAAAAAGGAGAGGAAAGTGGCCGGATTGCAGCGGATCCTTTGGAACAACGGCAAGGAAGGCAAGCAGAAACCAAGATGGCGTCGGAAGGTGGCAGTTTCATATGGGGCCCTGAACAACAAGAGTTTTTGAAACGCTGCGTGGAGGAGATAAAAAAGGAAATGAAGAAAGAGTTGTTGGCCCCGATATTACAGGCGATTGAAGGGCTGAAAGAGGAACAAAAGACCCAGGAGCAGGAGCTTCGGGTCGTGAAGGCGAAAGCAGCAGAGAATGAAAACGACATACAGGGCCTGGTGGTGAAGTCGGAGATACAGGAGGCACACCAGAAACGATCTGTGGAGAGGTTGGAGGCACTGGAAAATAACGCAAGGAGGAACAACTTGAGGATTCTTGGCCTTCCTGAAGGTGTGGAGGGGGCGGACGTCGGGGCATATGTGAGCACGATGCTGCACTCGTTAATGGGAGTGGAGGCCCCGACGGGTCCGTTGGAGGTGGAGGGAGCATACCGAGTTATGGTGCGAGGACCAAGAGCAGGAGAAGCTCCCAGAGCCATAGTGGTGAGATTTCTCCGTTTTAAGGATAGAGAAATGGTCCTTAGATGGGCGAAGAAAACTCGGTGTAGTAAATGGGAGAACGCGGTGATCCGCGTCTATCAAGATTGGAGTGCGGAGGTGGCGAGAAGGAGGGCGAGCTTTAATCGGGCCAAAGCGGTACTTCACAAAAAAAAGATAAAGTTTGGAATGCTGCAACCGGCAAGACTGTGGGTCACATATCAAGGGAGGCACCACTACTTTGAGACGGCGGATGAAGCGTGGACTTTTATTGTAGAAGAAAAATTGGAATGATTGGACTACGAAAATGAACGTTTGGACAAAGTGGTGGGACGAGTGGGGGGGAGGGGGGCGAAGGGGGATTGTATGATTAATCCTGCGGTATGGTAACTTTTCTTTCTCCCACAGGTGGTGATGGGGGGAGGTGGGGAGGGAGAGGAGATGGGGCGTTGGCCATGGGAGGCGGGGCCGAGGGAGAGGCGCGGGCTTGGTTCCCGCGCTATGATAATTATGGCGGGAATAGAGAAGCAGGAAGGAGGGGGCGCCGCACGGGGCGAGCCGTGATCACGGGGGGAAGCCGAGGTCAGCCAGAGTTTGCTGACTTCTGGGAGCAACATGGGGGGAGTAATTACGCTAGCGGGGGGTCTAGCGGGGGGGGGGGGGAGGGGGGAATTACTGGGTTGCTGCTGCTGGGGAAGGGGGGAGTGGGTGCGGGAAAGGATGGGCGGGGGGGCACCGTCTGGGAGAAATACAGCCGCGTGGGAACTGGGCGAGAAGCTGGAAAAAGATGATGGCTGACCGGCAAGGGGGGGGGGGGGGGTGGGAAGCCCCCCAACTCGGCTGATCACGTGGAACGTGAGGGGGCTTAACGGGCCGATAAAGAGGGCACGAGTACTCGCACACCTTAAGAAACTTAAAGCAGATGTGGTCATGTTACAGGAAACGCACCTGAAACTGATAGATCAGGTTAGGTTGCGCAAAGGATGGGTAGGGCAGGTGTTCCATTCGGGGCTGGATGCGAAAAACAGGGGGGTGGCTATATTAGTGGGGAAGCGGGTAATGTTCGAGGCAAAGACTATAGTGGCGGATAACGGGGGCAGATACGTGATGGTGAGTGGCAAATTACAGGGAGAGATGGTGGTGTTGGTAAACGTGTATGCCCCGAATTGGGACGATGCCAATTTTATGAGGTGAATGCTAGGACGCATCCCAGACCTAGAGACCGGAAAGCTGATAATGGGGGGAGACTTTAACACGGTGTTGGAACCAAGGCTGGATAGGTCGAATTCCAGGACTGGTAGGAGGCCGGCAGCAGCCAAGGTGCTTAAGGATTTTATGGAGCAGATGGGAGGGGTGGACCCGTGGAGATTCAGTAGACCTAGGAGTAAGGAGTTCTCGTTTTTCTCCTATGTCCATAAAGTCTATTCACGCATAGACTTTTTTGTGTTGGGTAGGGCATTGATCCCGAGGGTGAGGGGAACGGAATATACGGCTATAGCCATTTCGGATCATGCCCCACACTGGGTAGACTTGGAGATAGGGGAGGAAACAAGAGGGCGTCCACCCTGGAGAATGGATATGGGACTAATGGCGGATGAGGGGGTGTGCTTAAGGGTGAGGGGATGCATTGAAAAGTACTTGGAACTCAATGACAATGGGGAGGTTCAGGTGGGAGTGGTCTGGGAGGCGTTGAAGGCGGTGGTTAGGGGGGAGCTGATATCAATAAGGACACATAAAGGGAAGCAGGAGAGTAAGGAATGGGAGCGGTTGTTGCAAGAACTTTTGAGGGTGGACAGACAGTATGCAGAAGCACCGGAGGAGGGACTGTATAGGGAAAGGCAAAGGCTGCATGTGGAATTTGACTTGCTGACCACAGGCACTGCAGAGGCACAATGGAGGAAGGTGCAGGGTGTACAGTATGAATATGGAGAGAAGGCGAGCAGATTGCTGGCACACCAATTGAGGAAAAGGGGAGCAGCGAGGGAAATAGGGGGGGTGAGAGACGAAGATGGAGAGACGGAGCGGGGAGCGGAGAGAGTGAATGAAGTGTTTAAGACATTTTATAAAAAATTGTATGAAGCTCAACCCCCGGATGGGAGGGAGAGAATGATGGAGTTTTTGGATCGGCTGGAAATTCCCAAGGTGGAAGAGCAGGAAAGGATGGGATTGGGAGCACAGATCACGGTAGAAGAAGTGGTGAAAGGAATTAGGAACATGCAGACGGGAAAGGCCCCGGGACCGGACGGATTCCCAGTTGAATTTTACAGAAAATATTTGGACTTGCTCGCCCCGCTACTGACGAGGGCCTTCAACGAGGCAAAGGAAAGGGGACAACTGCCCCCGACTATGTCAGAAGCAACGATATCGCTTCTTTTAAAGAAGGAAAAGGATCCGCTACAATGCGGGTCCTACAGACCAATCTCCCTCCTCAATGTAGATGCCAAGGTCTTGGCCAAGGTAATGGCAATGAGAATAGAGGAATGTGTCCCGGGGGTGGTTCATGAGGACCAAACTGGGTTTGTGAAGGGGAGACAGCTGAACACGAACATACGGAGGTTGTTAGGGGTAATGATGATGGCCCCACCAGAGGGTGAAACGGAGATAGTAGTGGCGATGGATGCCGAGAAAGCATTTGATAGAGTGGAGTGGGATTATCTGTGGGAGGTGTTGAGGAGATTTGGGTTCGGAGAGGGGTATGTTAGATGGGTGCAGCTGTTGTATAGGGCCCCAGTGGCGAGTGTGGTCACGAATGGACGGGGATCGGCATATTTTCGGCTCCATAGAGGGACAAGGCAGGGATGTCCTCTGTCCCCATTACTGTTTGCACTGGCGATTGAGCCCCTGGCGATAGCGCTGAGAGGTTCCAAGGGATGGAGGGGAATACTTAGGGGAGGAGAAGAATACCGGGTATCTTTATATGCGGATGATCTGCTACTATATGTGGCGGATCCAGCAGAGGGGATGCCAGAAATAATGCGGACACTTGGGGAGTTTGGGGATTTTTCAGGGTATAAATTGAACATGGGAAAGAGTGAGCTGTTTGTGGTGCATCCAGGGGAGCAGAGTAGAGAAATAGAAGACCTACCGTTGAGGAAGGTAACAAGAGACTTTTGTTACCTGGGGATCCAGATAGCTAAGAATTGGGGCACATTGCACAGGCTAAATTTGACGCGGTTGGTGGAACAGATGGAGGAAGATTTCAAGAGATGGGATATGGTAGCATTGTCAATGGCAGGGAGGGTGCAGGCAGTTAAGATGGTGGTCCTCCCGAGATTCCTTTTTGTGTTTCAGTGTCTCCCGGTGGTGATCACGAAGGCTTTTTTCAAAAGGATAGAAAAGAGTATCATGGGTTTTGTTTGGGCCGGGAAGACTCCGAGAGTGAGGAAGGGATTCTTACAGCGTAGTAGGGATAGGGGGGGGCTGGCACTACCGAGCCTAAGTGAGTATTATTGGGCCGCTAATATTTCAATGGTGAGTAAGTGGATGGGAGAGGAGGAAGGAGCGGCGTGGAAAAGATTAGAGAGGGCGTCCTGTAGGGGGACCAGCCTGCAGGCTATGGTGACAGCCCCATTGCCGTTCTCACCAAGGAACTATACCACGAGTCCGGTGGTGGTAGCTACACTGAAGATTTGGGGACAGTGGAGACGACATAGGGGAAAGACCGGAGCACTGGGGGGGTCCCCGATAAGAAACAACCATAGGTTTGCCCCGGGGGGAATGGATGGGGGATATGGAATGTGGCAAAGAGCAGGTATAACGCAATTGAAAGATCTATTTGTGGATGGGAAGTTTGCGAGTCTGGGAGCGCTGACCGAGAAATATGGGTTGCCCCAAGGGAATGCATTCAGGTACATGCAATTGAGGGCTTTTGCGAGGCAGCAGGTGAGGGAATTCCCGCAGCTCCCGACACAAGAGGTGCAGGACAGAGTCATCTCAAAGAAATGGGTGGGGGACGGTAAGGTGTCGGATATATATAGGGAAATGAGAGACGAAGGGGAGACTATGATGGACGAACTAAAAGGGAAATGGGAAGAAGAGCTAGGGGAGGAGATTGAGGAGGGGATGTGGGCAGATGCCCTAAACAGGGTAAACTCGTCGTCCTCGTGCGCCAGGCTAAGCCTGATTCAGTTTAAGGTATTACACAGGGCACATATGACTGGAACACGGCTCAGTAAATTTTTTGGGGTGGAGGATAGGTGTGCGAGGTGCTCGAGAAGCCCAGCGAATCATACCCATATGTTTTGGTCATGCCCGGCACTACAGGGGTTTTGGATGGGGGTGACAAAGGTGCTTTCGAAAGTAGTAGGAGTCTGGGTCGAACCAAGCTGGGGGTTGGCTATATTTGGGGTTGCACAAGAGCCGGGAGTGCAGGAGGCGAAAGAGGCCGATGTTTTGGCCTTTGCGTCCCTAGTAGCCCGGCGCAGAATATTGCTAATGTGGAAAGAAGCCAAGCCCCCGGGGGTGGAGACCTGGATAAATGATATGGCGGGGTTCATAAAGTTAGAGCGGATTAAGTTCGTCCTAAGGGGGTCGGCTCAAGGGTTTACTAGGCGGTGGCAACCGTTCGTCGAATATCTTGCGGAAAGATAGATAGGGGAGAACAAAGAAGGCAGCAGCAGCGGCCCAGGACTTGGGGGGGGGGGGAGGGATGGGGGGGGGATGGGGGGGGGGGGGGTGGCCTGAGACAAGGCAGTTGCCAATTAGGGCTAGTTTTTATTTTTTGTTATTTAATATTTATTTATTTGTTGTTGTTTTTGTTTAAATTTAAAAAAGGTCATTATTATCTGTATTGTTACAATGTTGTGTAAAGGATGCACAATGTACTGTGTTGGTTGACCAAAAATTTTCAATAAAATATTATTTTAAAAAAAAGAAAAGCCCCTAGTCACCACATTCCGGCACCTGTTCGGGGAGGCTGGTACGGGAATTGAACCGTGCTGCTGGCCTGCCTTGGTCTGCTTTCAAAGCCAGCGAATTTGCCCTGTGCTAAACAGCCCCACTGGTGAATGTCACTGCCAAACCCCGCCACGTTTTGCCACATTTCCACTTTTCAAATGAAACATCAACTTTGGCCCGGGAACCGTTAAATCACACTCGTTTCCTGTCAGGCACAAAGGGGTAACTTTGTTCAATGGTGTAAAACCAGAGATGGTAACCGGTTGCTATGTTTTACGTCGTGGATGTTGAGATGGGAAACAGGCCAATTCATCATCCAACCGTGGCTTGCTGCAATGCCCAAGGCAAAGTGGAAGGGCAACACCTCGGGCCCGATCAAACGGCCTTGTGGCGGCCTCTCGCGAGAGGCCTCTCACGAGGCTTGCGACGCTCAGGACGCCTCGTGAGATCTAACGAGATCTCGCAGGATGTCGCGATCTGGTTCTCGCCCTCGCTGCGCGGATTCCAGATTTGCATATTTAAGTGAGCAGTTCGGCTCACTTGTATATAGAACATAGAACATTACAGCGCAGTACAGGCTCTTCAGCCCTCGATATTGCACCGACCTGTGAAACCACTCTAAAGCCCATCTACACTATTCCTTTATCATCCAGATGTCTATCCAATGACCATTTGAATGCCCTTCGTGTTGCCGAGTCCACTACTGTTGCAGGCAGGGCATTCCACGCCCTTCTACTCTCTGAGTAAAGAACCTACCTCTGATATCTGTCCTATATCTATCTCCCCTCAATTTAAAGCTATGTCCCCTCGTGCTAGACATCTCCATCCGAAGAAGAAGGCTCTCACTGTCCACCCTATCTAATCCTTTGATCATCTTGTATGCCTCAATTAAGTCACCTCTTAACCTTCTTCGCTCTAACGAAAACAGCCTCAAGTCCCTCAGCCTTTCCTCATAAGATCTTCCCTCCATACCAGGCAACATTCTGGTAAATCTCCTCTGCATCCTTTCCAATGCTTCCACATCCTTCCTATAATGCGGCGACCAGAATTGCACGCAAAACTCCAAATGCAGCCACACCAGAGTTTTGTACAGCTGCAACATGACCTCATGGCTCCGAAACTCAATCCCTCTACCAATAAAAGCTAACACACCGTACACCTTCTTAACAACCCTCTCAACCTGGGTGGCAACTTTCAGGGATCTATGTACATGGACACCGAGATCTTTCTGCTCATCCACACTGCCAAGAATCTTACCATTAGCCCAGTACTCTGTCTTCCTGTTATTCCTTCCAAAATGAATCACCTCACACTTTTCTGCATTAAACTCCATTTGCCACCTCTCAGCCCAGCGCTGCAGCTTATCTATGTCCCTCTGTAACTTGTAACATCCGTCCGCACTGTCCACAACTCCATCGACTTTAGTGTCATCTGCAAATTTACTCACAAATCTTTCTACGCCCTCCTCCAGGTCATTTATAAAAATGACAAACAGCAGTGGCCCCAAAACAGGTCTTTGTGGTACACCACTAGTAACTGGACTCCAGTCTGAAGATTTCCCATCAACCACCACCCTTTGTCTTCTTCCAGCTAGATAATTCCTGATCCAAACTGCTAAATCACCCTGAATCCCATGCCTCCATATTTTCTGCAGTAGCCTACCGTGGGGAACCTTATCAAATGTTTTACTGAAATCCATATACACCACATCAACTGCTTTACCCTTATCCACCTGTTTGGTCACCTTCTCAAAGAACTCAATAAGGCTTGTGAGGCACGACCTACCCTTCACAAAACCGTGTTGACTATCTCTAATCAAATTATTCCTTTCCAGATGATTATACATCCTATCTCTTATAAACCTTTCCAAGATTTTGCCCACAACAGAAGTAAGGCTCACTGGTCTATAGTTACCGGGGTTGTCTTTAGTCCCCTTCTTGAACAAGGGGACAACATTTGCTATCCTCCAGTCTTCTGACACTATTCCTGTAGACAAAGATGACTTAAAGATCAAAGCCATAGGCTCAGCAATCTCCTCCCTAGTTTCCCAGAGAATACTAGGATAAATCCCATCCGGCCCAGGGGACTTATCTATTTCCAGGATTGCTAACACCTCCTCCTTATGAACCTCAAACCCTTCTAGTCTAGCAGCCTGAATCTCAGTATTCTCCTCGACAACATTGTCTTTTTCCTGTGTGAATACTGACGAAAAATATTCATTTAGCACCTCTCCTATCTCCTCGGACTCCAAGCACATCTTCCCACTACTGTACTTGACTGGCCCTACTCCTACCCTAGTCATTCGTTTATTCCTGACATATCTAGAGAAAGCTTTAGGGTTATCCTTGATCCTACCTGCCAAAGACTTCTCATGTCCCCTCCTGGCTCTTCTTAGCTCTCTCTTTAGGTCCTTCCTAGCTAACGTGTAACTCTCGAGCGCCCTAACTGAACCTTCATGTCTCATCTTTACATAAGCCTCCTTCTTTCTCTTGACAAGTGTTTCGACTGCTTTAGTAAACCACGGTTCCCTTGCTCGACCACTTCCTCCCTGCCTGACAGGTACATACCTATCAAGGACACGCAGTAGCTGTTCCTTGAACAAGCTCCACATTTCCATTGTGCCCATCCCCTGCAGTTTTCCTCTCCATCCTAAGTCTTGCCTCATTGCATCATAATTGCCTTTCCCCCAGATATAACTCTTGCCCTCCGGTATATACCTGTCCCTTTCCATCACTAAAGTAAATGTAATCGAATTGTGGTCACTATCACCAAAGTGCTCACCTACCTCCAAATCTAACACCTGTCCTGGTTCATTACCCAGTACCAAATCCAATGTGGCCTCGCCTCTTGTTGGCCTATCTACATACTGTGTCAGGAAACCCTCCTGCACACATTGGACAAAAACGGACCCATCTAAAGTACTCGAACTATAGCGTTTCCAGTCAATATTTGGAAAGTTAAAGTCCCCCATAACAACTACCTTGTTGCTGTCGCTCCTATCCAGAATCATCTTTGCAATCATTTCCTCTACATCTGAAGTGCCGCCCATATTATCTTCCAAGTGAGTTCACTTCAGCCATTGTCACAGCGGTCTACATCCCACCCCAGGCAGTAGTGAGGAAGGCGCTGGACAAACTATACACAGTAATAAACAACTACGAAACAGAACACCCGGAGGCCTTGTTCATCGTGGCCTTCAACAAACTTCAACAGACTTCAACAAGGCCAACCTCAAGAGTGTACTGCCAAAATTCCACCAACACATCTCCTGTCCCACCAGGGGCGACAACACTCTTGACCACTGTGGTAATACCAGGTATTGCAGTACCCGAGAGGTGGATGCCCATTGGCTAGACCTAGGAGTCTACCATTGGCTAACGCACATAGCTCTGCCCTGAGAGGCGGGGTATAAGAACCAATGCCGTCCCAGCAGCCTTCACTTTCTGTATCGAAGCTGCTGGGTACAGTTCTAGCTGATTAAAGCCGATTAGTACGACTCTCCTTGTCTCACGCGTAATTGATTGTGCATCAACCACTGCTACTCAAAAATCAAGGGCGCCTCCCGTTCCATCTCCCGACCGCACTTTGGGAAATCAGACCATAAGACGGTGCTCGTTCTCCCGGCATACAAGCAGAAACTCAAGCGGGAGAATCCAGCTAAGAAGGTTGTGCAGTGCTGGTCCGAGGAGACAGAAGAGCTCTTACGTGACTGCTTAGAGACAGTGGACTGGTCCATATTTAAGAACTCAGCGACCAACTTAAATGAGTATGCCACCACCGTCACAGACTTCATCAGCAAATGTGTGGACGACTGCGTGCCAAAGAAAGCAGTACGTGCGTTCCCCAACCGGAAACCATGGCTCAATCGCGAGATTGACTCCCTACTGAAGGACAGATCTGAGGCGTTCAAGGCAGACGACCCTGACCTATACAAGAAATCCGGGTACAACCTCCGCAAAGCCAGCCGAGATGCCAAGAGAGAATATCAAACCAAACTAGAGTCACAGACAGACTCTCGGTGGTTGTGGCAAGGACTAAACAACATAACGGGCTACAAAGCGAAGTCGAACAGTATTTCTGGCAGCAGCGCACCCCTCCCCGATGAACTCAATGCATTCTATGCTCGGTTCGAGCAGGTAACCAACAATCTGCTGGCGAGTGCCCCAGCAGCCCATAATTCACCCATACCCACCATCACAGCTTCCGAAGTCAGATTGGCCTTCCTGAAAGTGAACCCTCGGAAGGCGACGGGCTCAGACGGGATCCCTGGTCGTGCACTCAGAGCCTGCGCGGACCAGCTGGCAGAGGTATCACGGACATCTTTACCCTGTCCCTACTCCACTCCGAGGTCCCCACCTGCTTCAAGAACACTACCATCATACCGGTACCAAAGAAGAACCAGGCAACGTGCCTCAATGACTACCGACCAGTGGCCCTGACTTCAATCGTAATGAAGTGCTTCGAGAGGTTGATCATGAAGCGCATCACCTCCATACTCCCAGAACGCCTTGATCCACTGCAATTCGCACACCATTTCCCTGGCCCTACACTCATCCCTAGAGCATCTCAAAAACAAGGACTCCTACATTAGACTCCTATTTATTGACTACAGCTCCGCGTTCAACACCATAATCCCAGCCAAGCTCATATCAAAGCTCCAAAACCTAGGACTTGGCTCCCCACTCTGCAACTGGATCCTCGATTTTCTGACCACAATCAGTAAGAATGAACAACAACACCTCCTCCACAATAGTCCTCAACACCGGCGCCCCGCAAGGCTGCGTACTTAGCCCCCTACTCTACTCCCTGTACACACACGGCTGTGTGGCAAAACTTGGTTCCAACTCCATCTACAAGTTTGCTGACGATACGACCATAGTGGGCCAGATCTTGAATAACGATGAGTCCGAATACAGGAGGGAGATAGAGAACCTAATGGAGTGGTGTAGTGACAACAATCTCTCCCTCAATGCCAGCAAAACTAAAGAGCTGGTAATTGACTTCAGGAAGCAAAGTACTGTACACACCCCTGTCAGCATCAACGGGGCTGAGGTGGAGATGGTTAGCAGTTTCAAATTCCTAGAGGTGCACATCTCCAAAAATCTGTCCTGGTCCACCCACGTCGACGCAACCACCAAGAAAGCACAACAGAGCCTATACTTCCTCAGGAAACTAAGGAAATTTGGCATGTCCACATTAACTCTTACCAACTTTTACAGATGCACCATAGAAAGCATCCTATCAGGCTGCATCACAGCCTGGTATGGCAACTGCTCGGCCCAGGACCGCAAGAAACTTCAGAGAGTCGTGAACACCGCCCAGTCCATCACACAAACCTGCCTCCCATCCATTGACTCCATCTACACCTCCCGCTGCCTGGGGAAAGTGGGCAGCATAATCAAAGATCCCTCCCACCCGGCTTACTCGCTCTTCCAACTTCGTCCATCGGGCAGGAGATACAGAAGTCTGAGAACACGCACGAACAGACTCAAAAACAGCTTCTTCCCCACTGTTACCAGACTCCTTAACGACCCTCTTATGGACTGACCTCATTAACACTACACCCCTGTATGCTTCATCCAATGCCAGTGCTTATGTAGTTACATTGTATACCTTGTGTTGCCCTATTATGTATTTTCTTTTATTCCCTTTTCTTCTCATGTACTTAATTATCTGTTGAGCTGCTCGCAGAAAAATACTTTTCACTGTACCTTGGTACACGTGACAATAAACAAATCCAATCCAATCCAATCCAAATCTCTGGAATTTTCGGAGGCCTATAGAAAACCCCTAAAAGGGTGACCTGTCCTTTCCTGTTTCTAACGTCAGCCCATACTACCTCAGTAGACGAGTCCTCATCAAACGTCCTTTCTGCCACCGTAATACTGATTAACAATGCCATCCCTCCCCCTCTTTTACCACCTTCCCTGCGCTTACTGAAATATCTAAACCCCGGCACCTGCAACAACCATTCCTGTCCCTGCTCTATCCATGTCTCCGAAATGGCCACAACATCGAAGTCCCAGGTACCAACCCATGCTGCAAGTTCACCCACCTTATTCCGGATGCTCCTGGCATTGAAGAAGACACACTTTAAACCACCTTCCTGCCTGCCGGTACACTCCTGCAACTTTGAAACCTTACTCATGACCTCACTACTCTCAACCTCCTGTATACTGGAGCTACAATTCAGGTTCCCAAGCCCCTGCTGAACTAGTTTAAACCCTCCCGAAGAGCATTAGCAAACTTCCCCCCAGGATATTGGAACCTCTCTGGTCCATCCCACCGACCCCAGAATGAGCCCCAATTATCCAGAAATCTGAAACCCTCCCTTCTGCACCATACCTGTAGCCACGTGTTCAACTCCTCTCTCTCCCTATTCCCCATCTCGCTATCACGTGGCACGGGTAACAACCCAAAGATAATAACTCTGTTTGTCCTAGATCTAAGTTTCCACCCTAGCTCCCTGAATTCCTGCCTTACATCCCTATCCCTTTTCCTACCTATGTCGTTGGTACCTATGTGGACCACGACTTGGGGCTGCTCCCCCTCCCCCTTAAGGATCCCGAAAACATGATCCGAGACATCACGCACCTTGGCGCCTGGGAGGCAACACACCAAACGCGAGTCTCTCTCGTTCCCACAGAATCTCCTATCTATCCCCCTAACAATGGAGTCTCCAATGACTAATGCTTTACTCCTCTCCCCCCTTCCCTTCTGAGCAACAGGGACAGACTCTGTGCCAGAGACCTGTACCCCATGGCTTACCCCTGGTAAGCCCCCCCCCCCCCCCAACAGTATCCAAAGCGGTATACTTGTTACTAAGGGGAACGACCACAGGGGATCCCTGTACTGACTGCTTCCTCCCAGCCCCTCTCACTGTCACCCATCTATCTTTATTCTTCGGAGTAACTACATCCCTGAAGCTTCTATCTATGACCACCTCTGCCCCCAAGTGGTCAGGCTCCTGGCACTCCCGCTGCCACCCGGGCACCTTGGCACTGTGAACCTAGCAGTGGCAAGGTGCCCAGGTGCCGGGTTGGCACTGCTAGGGATAGGGGCCGGAGCTGCCCTTTGAGGTGGGGTGAGGGGGGGCTCGAGGTCCCCCCAGCAGGTAGGCTTTAGCATTGTGGGGGGTCCGCAGCCCGTGGTGGGGGGGGGGGGGGGGGTCCAGAGATCAAGCTGGCATTTAAAAATGACGCCCCGATCTCTTCCTGAGATCGTCAGTGCAGGAAATAAAGGTAAGTGCGGCCTCAGTGGGACATTCTTCACCGAGGCCAAAAATAAACAGAGTCTCGCTTGATAGCGGGGTCGTTCTCAGCGCTGCAGGCGCCACGCATGCCCAAAACGGGACTCCTTTTTTCCCCCCCGTTAAATTGCGCCCTTCATCTTTCGATTAGGCCTCTGGACTCAACATCGAGCATCGCTTCTCGGCCTTTTGGCTAAGATCAAGTGTCTGTGGATTGAGCCTTTGGTTCAGATCTGGTATGTCTCTCTTGTGGGGACCATGAATTGGATTCAATTTGAATTAATTTTTTGGAGCAGGCGAGGAGCTGGATTGGGGGTTTGCCCCTGACCCACACTCTGAGCCCTGGCTTGGTAACTCAGAAAAGGTTAAAAAAAAAGATTTAAAAAAGAACATACAGTGGAGAAGGAGGCCATTCGGCCCATCGAGTCTGCACCGACCACTTCCGGTGACAGCGGGCGGGAGGAGGCCGCACAATGGAGGGCTCCCGTTCGGGAACGGCATTTTCGGGGCTTTAAGCCCGGTCCCAGGATCCACGGAGGCGGCAGAAGCAGGGAGAAGGCACGGAGGAGGCACAGTGAAGACACAGGAGGAAAAAAAAACAAAGAAAAATGTCGAGGGTGAGCAAAGAAACGGCCGGAAAAAAAACAGCTGAAGGTCCGTCGGGGAGTGGAAAGGTCACCGCGGGGTCACCAGGAAAAATGGAGGCTGGAGCACCAGGGAAGGCCGCACTGCTTACGGTTGAAGAAATAACCAAGGTGATGGCTGCGGAATTTGAAAAGCAATTGGCGCAGATTGCGAAATGAATGGAGACGGTGAGGAAGGAGATGAGGGAGGTTTTGAGTGGGCTGGTGGAGGAGGCCGTTTCCCCGGTGAGGACGGAGGTGGCGAGCGCAGTGGCGGAGGTGCGAGAGCAAGGGGAGGCGCTGAAGGAAGTGGGGGAGACGTTATTGCAGCACAGTGATCAACTTGCTTCGATGGGGAAAGAGATGCGGAAGGTGATCGGAGCCTGGCAGAACAGGGTCCGAGTGGTCTAGCCGGGGTGGAAAGTTGGGGGGAAGGAACTGAGGTTGGGAGGAGGAGTTTTTACAAGAGGCAGTGGACGGGAGGAGCTGGAGACCTGGGGTGGGGGGGGGGGGGGGGGGGGGGGGGGGGGGGGGGGGGGGGTGCGGAGGGGGGGGTGCGGAGGGGGGGGGGGAGCTGTGTAAGATTAAGGCTGACTACGGGTAATCCCTGATTCCTTTTTGTCATTTGTTTATGTAAACATGCGGGTTTAGGTTTGGGGGTTGGTGGGTAGATGGGATTGTTGTTATTATGGGGACTGACATATCTTGCTGATTATTGTTTATTGTTGATGGATGTAAATGTGGGAGAAAATGTGAAAAAGGAGAATTTTTTAAAAAAGAGTCTGCACTGACCCACTTAAGCCCTCACTTCCACCCTATCCCCGTAACCCAATAACCCCTCCTAACCTTTCTTAGTCACTAAGGGCAATTTATCATAGCCAATCCACCTAACCTGCATGTCTTTGGACTGTGGGAGGAAACCGGAGCACCCGGAGGAAACCCTCGCACACACGGGAGAACGTGTTGACTCCGCACAGACAGTGACCCAGTGGGGAATCGAACCTGGGATCCTGGCGCTGTGAAGCTACAATGCTAGCCACTTATGCTACCGTGCAGCCCCTATCTTACCTCAATGCCACTATTATCACTTCTTCAATCCTTAACGGCACCATTAACACCCCCTTTGTCCCATGTCACTTTTGTCAATCTTTCCCTGGCTCCAAACTATCCCTGATATCCCATTCTGCACCAACTCCCTCTCCAACCTATTAATTCATCACATTTCCTCTTCATTTCTGTAGAAACTCGAAACGTTTACTGTGTTTCTTTCTCCACAGATGCTGCCAGACCTGCTGAGTTTATCCGGCATTTTCCGTTTTGCTTCATCATCACTTGTTTTACGTTGTCGCACAGTCAATGTTACAGCCAAACACTTGGATTTTGTATGACTGTTTTTGAACGGGTTTAATTCTACAGCTACACAGATCGGATTCCTGAACATTCGTTCTTCTCGAGGATCTTATTTTTTAGGAGTCCTGGAGCGCCAAGTACTTTGAGTTTTTTCTTTTTGTGCGTGTTCGGAAGTATCTTACTGCGGAGATGGCACCGATGTTCACCAGCAAGGCTGTAAAAACACAAACACAAAAGGCATGTTTCTGGGAGAGATGAACTCAGGCAGAGCAGTTCCTGCTCTGTCCCCCTCCCGTGATGAAATGCTGAATCATGGCTGAGGCAGGTTGCAAGCGCCACCCCCCCCCCCGCCCCGCGCCCCCCACCCCCCCCACTATCCAGCTACAACCTGTGGACAACAGCTGACTCAGTAAGCCTGACAGATGTGGATACGACATCCAGTGCTGTGCGCTTGACAATGCCGGAAACAACAATCCTGGAGAAAGAGACCTTTTCCTCATTCTATCCATGACCAGATATGATTGATCCCAAAGATGCATGAGGGACCACCGGCTGTCCATGGCAATAAATAGAGGGGAATTCTCAACGAAGTTGCTGTTTTCAAGAATGCTTGGTTGTAGATTTCATAGAATTTACAGTGCAGAAGTAGCCATTCGGCCCATCGGGTCTGCACCGGCCCTTGGAAAGAGCACCCTACCCAAGCCCTCACCCCCACCCTTCCCGTAACCCAGTAGCCCCACCCAACCTTTTTGGACACTGAGGGCAATTTAACGTGGCCAATCCACCTAACGTGTGCATCTTTGGACTGTGGGAAGAAACCGCAGCACCCGGAGGAAACCCACGCAGACACTGGGAGAACGTGCAGACTCCACACAGACTCCGCACAGACAGTGATCCAAGCCGGGAATCGAACCTGGGACCCCGGAGCTGTGAAGCAAATGTGCTAGCCACTATGCTGCCGTGCTGCCTTAGATTGTAGATTAATGGTGATTTGTAAATCTTTTTTCAAATAAATTAAGAGTACCTAATTCTTTTTATCCAATTAAGGGGCAATTTAGCATGGCCAATCCACCTACCCTGCACATCTTTGGGTTGTGGGGGTGAAACCCACGCAGACACAGGGAGAATGTGCAAAGTCCACAAGGACAGTGACCCAGAGCCGGGATTCGAACCCGGATCCTCAGCACCGCAGTCCCAGTGCTAACCACTGCGCCAGGGTGCTGCCCCTTAACTTGTGCATTTTGACTGCTGTAATAGAAACCTTTATCTCCAAACACAGAACACCTACACATTTATATATAAGACACCTGAACCTCCCATTAGATTGTAGTTATTTCTGGATATCCATCGACCGGAATATGTTAAGCAGTTTATAAGCACTTCCTGTTAGCACCATACTTCAAAAAAAAAAAATTTTAAGTACCCAATTATTATTTTTTTCCCAATTAAGGGGCAAATTAGCATGGCCAATCCACCTAACCTGCACATCTTTGGGTTGTGGGGGTGAGACCCACGCAGACATGGGGAGAATGTGCAAACTCCACAAGGGCAGTGACCCGGGGCTGGGATTCGAACCCGGGTCCTCAGCCGTAGTCCCAGTGCCACATACCGCCCCCCTGTTAGCACCATACTTAATTCCTATTATTCTTTTCCCATCAGGCTAATGCGGCTAAACTCTAATTTTCTTATTAAATAAACCGAGCTGTGAATCAAGGCCTTATGGCTCAAGGCTTCCTGAAACTAGGTGGCATCGACCCTTGATTGCTTTTATACATTTGTTCACAGGATGTGGGCGAGGCCGGCATTTATTCCCCATCTCTAACTGCCCGTGGGAATTAAGATGTTGGAGAGCTGCCTTCTTGTGCATGATTGAATGGGTTGCCAAGACTCTCACGGGGGCAGTTAAGGGCCAGCCACATTGCTGTGGGTCTGGAGGGACATTTCGGCCTAGATTTCTTTTTCTTTCCGTGAAGGATAGGTTTTGGAAAAATAATCTCCTCCTTCGAGCCATCCTGGCCACTATTGCCCCCCCTAACCCACTGATTGCAGCCACTTACCTCCATCTGTCCATTTTTGGTGGTACTTGCTTCCCCTACACCCTGTGGTGGCAGTGTGATATAATTCACACAGGGAGCCCCAAACTGCAGTGGCAACATGTTCGTTACATGTATGCTGTTGTCTGGAAATATGGAGCGTGATAGTAGAGGCTCTGTCATGATATTCAGCTAAACATCATGGTGCAAGCATACATACATACTGATGGACAGATCAACGGACCAATCAATACACACACAACACCGCAGCCAATCACAGGCAAGAGCATACACACTATAAAACAGGGAACATGACACTTCCCAAGCATTCCAGCAGGAGACAGCTCAGGGCACAGAGCTCACAGCAAGCCACTCAGACATCCACCATGTGCTGAGTGCCACTACAAGATAGTATTAGGAATAGGTCCACAGATTCAAGGGTTATGATCGAACCTCAGTAACCAGTTTACCACTGTAAATATATGTTAGTAATAAAACTGAGTTGTACCATCCGCAACCGTGTTGGTTCGTCTGTTTAGCAGAGCACCCAACACATCAGGCTCCAAATTCCTTTCCTTGACTGGCTGACCAGAATTCTCTCCTGCTCTTTTTTTTAAACTTTAAGAATATCTCAATTTATTCGTTCACTTCATTTAGAATAAAAATGTTTCCACTATACGGTACACGCTTCAGAATAACCACCAGATTAACATCAGTTCTTGCTTATTTTAGCCTCAGGCTTTTCCACCCCCCCACCCCCCCGCCCCCAGGTCTCAGGAGCTAAACTCCTCCCTTTCCCGAATTTTATCACCTAAACTCTGATAATCAACCTGTTTGGCTGCAAGATTGGTTCACCTGGGCCTGTACTCACTAGAGTTTAGAAGATGAGGGGAGATCTGATTGAAAAGTGTAAAATTCTAACAGGGGCTAGACTGACTAGGGGCGGGGAGGATGTTTTCCCCAGCCGGGGAATCTAGAACCAGGGGACACAGTCTCAGGATAGTGGACCATTTGGGACTGAGATGAGGAAAAAACGTCTACCACAGGAGGCTGTGGAGGCCCAGTCACTGAGTCTGGTCAAGAAAGAGATAGATTTTTTTTTTTAGATTTTGATGGTGAACGAGGAGAAAACGGGAATATGGCATTGAGATAGAAGATCAGCCGTGATCACGTTGAATGGCGGAGCAGGCTCGAGGGGCTGAATGGCCCAATCCTGCTCCTAGTTGCTGTGCTACAAACACATCTTCCTCGGCCATCAGGTCTGGGGGTGGGATTCGAACCAGGGGGTTCTGGTTCATGGGCTGGGACACTACTCACTGCACCACAGGACCACCCGCCCGACACCATGGGGGCAGTGGCAATTAGATTTTGAGTCGGTAAAAGCTAAACACAGTGGCCAGCTTTCCACGAGGCAGGTCTTAACCCCCATTAGGAAAGAGCTATGGAGATGCAAAGATTTTGTTCATTACAGAGTGTTATATAGTGAAATACTCTCCCCCATCAAAGGGGACCAGTCCCTCCTCCTACTTGCCATGAATGGCATTGGGCAGAGTCCCTGATTTTCCAGACATGTTCTTGCGCCACTTTAATACTCACCAGCTTTCCACATATCCGATTGGGAAGTTGCAGATTTCATAGCCCAGGATGCACAAGCAAAGCAGAATAAACATAAATCTTTTGGAGTGCAGGAAAGGCAGGAATGTCCTCTCCCTAGGTGTAAAAATAAATTTTAACATTGAATAATCAAATTTAAAATGAATCTTCGTGCAGTGACCAAACATTAGTGGAGACAGAGATCTTTAAATCATTGACAAAGCATTCTAATTTGGTCGGACAGCTATGGGATGGATGGGCTGAATGGATTTCCACACCCTTATTTGGCTTGCGAAATTATTATACTTACAGATGTTGGATTTGAAACCAGTGTGAGATCAGAACTTGGTGGTCTTACAATAGAATTCTTACAGGCTCAAACTCCCACAGAAATTCTGATAGACAGGAGAATGGATGGCCACATCTTAGGTGAGAAGGTGATGGAGTGATAATGTCATTAGGCCAGTAATCCAGAGGCCCAGACTCAGGCACCCGCTCCCCCCCCCCCCCCCCCCGCCCCCCCCCCCCCCCCCGCCACCGCCCCCCGCCCCAACATGGCATTTAAGCTCAATTACTAAAATCTAGAATATGAAGCTAGTCCAGTCTCCGTAATGGTAAGTATGAAGCTTCCAAGGGTTGTCGCCAAAAAAAAAATCTGGTTTACTTCATGTCGATTTGGGAGAGGAAATCTACCATCCTTACCTGGTCTGGCCTATACATTACTCCAGACCCGCAACAATGTGGTCGAATCTTCACCGCCCCTCTGAAATGATCGAGCAAGCCACTCAGTTCAAGGGCAATTCGAGCTGAGCAGCCAGCAATGCCCACATCCCATTAAGAGAATAAAGAAAGAAAAAGGCTGACTGAATAGTGGCCTGTTTTGCACATATTGTGGTTTCACTTTCTCTGGCAATGTTTGTGAAAGTTTCCCTTCTGCACTATGGTTAAACCATCTATTCGTTTTTTAAAAAATTTAGAGTACCCAATTCTTTTTCTCCAATTAAGGGGCAATTTAGCGTGGCCAATCCACCTACCCTGCACATCTTATTGGGTTGTGGGGGGTGAGACCCATGCAGACACGGGGGGAATGTGCAAACTCCACACGGACAGTGATCCGGGGCAAGGATCAAACCCAGGTCCTCAGCGCTGTGAGGCAACAGTGCTAACCACTGCATCACAGTGCCGCCCGATTAAACCATCTATTCCAATGACCGCAATGAAATAGCATTCAAAGCGGTTACATATGACTGGATTATCGGAGGAAATTAAACCCTCCAGTGCCCACATTTTTCCCAAGTAGTCATGGGGCACAAGGCACAAAGAGTTCATGGTAGCAAACAGTGAGCGAATAGATTCTAAGCTCCTATTTGCTGTGTCTGTTGGCTTTGCTTATGGCGCAGGAAGGTCAGGTAAAGGAAGAATCGGACGCAGGTGTGAAACTTCCCAGGAACAAACGTCTGCCAACGCAGAATGGGCACAATCAAAGAACCGCACCCCCCCCAGGCTTCAGAAAGAGTGAGTGGCTTCGGGAGAAGGGAGCAGTTGGAGGGAGACATTGGCGGAATCTTCGCTCGGCGCACAGAGTGCTGGCAGAGGCGAGAAAACAGGCGTGAAGCACGCTAACACCCAACCCCCTCTCCCCTCCCGCCCCACAAGCTTCGAGGTCCCGTGGGATTTTGGCCCCTCTTTGCCGTTTGTTCTGACAGCTACCGCGGGCTCAAACTCGCCCCCATGGTTCAAAGAAATCTTCTTCACTGAAGGCACGTGATTAAGGTGATGTGAGGTAGGGTGCAAAGACAGGTCCTTTATTAAGATCATTCTTGCATGGGTTCTGGGCATTACTGACATGGCCAGCATTTGTTAACCTTCTCTAAATGCCCTTGAATTGAGTGGCGTGCCACACTATTTCAGAGGGCATTTAAGATTCAACCGCATTGCTGTGAATCGGGAGTCACACAGGCCAGACAGGGATGACAGATCTCCATCCTTAAAGGGCATTCGTTTTTACTGCAATAGTTTCATGATCACCTTTACTGAGACTAGCTTTATAATTCCAGATTTATTCATTGAAAATAAGTTCCACCAGCTGCCGGGGTGGGATTTGAACCCTTGTCCCCAGAACATTAGTCTGGGCCTCTTGATAACCAGCCCAGTAGCAATATCACTACACAACCGTCTCCCCCAAGGCCTGAGACTACCTCAGCTGGAATGGAGATTGAACTCTAGCTAACTGAGCTAACCAGACCCCCTTAAAGAAATAATAATGTCATAACAAGGTCTGTCTGTTCACATCCCCATATCTGTAACAACCCAGAACACTGTGAAGGGTGTTTCTCCTTACCCCATGGCCAACGCTCACCTCCCACCCGCGGTTAAAAGTGACGAACTGGCCACCAATTTCATCTCTGATTTTTGGGATCTTGCGATGCCCCACCTTCCCGAAATGTAGCAGTAACTACAATTTAAAAACAGTTAATTGGTTGTGAAGACCTCATGGAGGAACCGAGGATGTGAAAGGTGCTGTATAAATGTACCAACAACAACTTATATTTGTCTGGCACCTTTAACGTGGTCAAATGCTCCACGGTGCTGCACAGAATTGCCAAAATCTGACGTCGAGCCACATAAGGAGACATCAAGACAGGTGATGAAAATATAGCCCTGAGTAGGTTTTAAGGAGTAACATAAAGAAAGGGAGATCGGCAGAAAGATGGAAAGGGTTAATGAGCAGAATTCCATAGCTGAGGGCCTAGGCAGCACGAAGCAGGCCAATGCAGTGGCGAACAGTCCATCGCTCGAATTCTTCTGCAATGTTCCTTTACAGGGAAGGTCAAGGGCAAAGTCATGTCAATGACTGACCAGCACATTCCAAAGCCTAGGACTACAGGTTGAGGGATTAAAGATTGGGGCGGCCCCCGCAAAGGTGAAGTGGGGAAAGTTTGTCTCTGGCCTTCCCAACATAGTACAACAAGGAGCCTACTGTATTGAAATCTAGTCTGTACTGCACTTCGTGACTTGCCGGGATCGAACCTGGGACCTCGGCGCCGATGCAGAATGGCTATTGGCTTTTAAGTCACATAAGTCACATAGAATAAAATCACTGCAAAAATCGTTAATGTATGTGAATTGCCAGGCGGCACGTGGCACAGTGGTTAGCACTGCTGCCTACATGCAGGGGATCCGGGTTCGAATCCCGGCTCTGGGTCACTGTCCGTGTGGAGTTTGCACATTCTCCCCGTGTCTGCATGGGTCTCACTCCTACAACCCAAAAAGATGTGCAGGGTAGGTGGATTGGCCACGTTAAATTGCCCCTTAATTGGAAAAAAAAATAATTGGATACTCTAAATTTAGTTGAAAAAAAAAAATCAGATGCGTTAATTCATTTGCTAAGATTCATTGGAGACGGTGAGATGCCGTCAGTACCTGAACTTTGAACTGTCAGGTGATTATATCCAGTTTAGGGATAGGCTAACCCTAATCCTAATTGATCCCAAAAAGATAGGTGCAGGATAGGTGGATTGGCCACACTAAATTGCCCCTTAATTGGAAAAAAAGTAATTGGGTACCCTAAATTTATTTTTAAAAAGTGTGTGAAGTGCTTGGAGATGATAAATAAATCGAAAAGCTACTTTGGTCCATTTTCACACTCTGGGGTTTTGACTCCTGTGCATTCGTGTGAAACAGGTAGTAGGAACTTAACTCTTCAGATCCACGTCGCTCCCAGTTCCATTAGAAAGATTTAAAAATGGACAGCCCTGACTCACTATCGCTTGATTTACACTATTCGCACAAAGTCAGGAGCTACCCCTTTCAGTTTCATATTACTAAACAGGCTGCCTTTGGATGTAATTCCCAAACAGTGAAAATCGTTTTTAATGCTGGCCTCACCTGCAAAATGGACAGCCGGAAGAAGGAAAACAAATGAGTTGAAAAAAAATGAAAATGAAAATCGCTTATTGTCACAAGTAGGCTTCAAATGAAGTTACTGTGAAAAAACCCTAGTCGCCACATTCCGGCGCCTGTTCAGGGAGGCTGATACGGGAATTCGGGAGTTGATTAACATATTTCTCGGAGTTAGTTATTGTTAAGAGAGAAACAAAGTATATAAGAGAGTGCTGGTTGTTTGGAAAGTGGACACAGATTGCCACGGAGAATGAACCATTAAACTTGGGGACAGCTATTCCCCGGTTCATTCCCCAGGGCAATGCCGTGATCAATTTAGAAACAACCTGCTTGGTTTGAATTCAAACAAAAGCTTGGCAGTTAATTGTTCCCTGGTGCATTCTCCATGGCAACACCTCTACCAATCAGAGTCGAGTTGCCAACCAACCAGCATTCGCTTCTCATGCAATATATATCATTGCTCCCTTGTGACAAAGCAGGATTTTAGATACGGAAATAGAATCTACGTGTATACCAGAATGTTATTACATTAGAAATGATGCATTAATGAGAAAATGGAGACCGTTACATATTCAAGCAGATGAGATATGGGCAGAAGTTCATCAAGTGGTATTGCTGGTGGGTTATAGCATGGAGGTTTTGCGGGGAGCACTTGGGGATCCCATTGGGGGTCATTTCGGAGTAAGGAAAACTCAAGCAAAAATACAAAACACATTTTTATTGGCCTGGACTGCATAAGGATGCCGATTAATTTTACCGTACATGTCACATGTGTCAGGCAATCGGGAATCCTCAGGCAGTAATCAAACCAACACCTTTGATACCCTTCCAGCATTTGAGGAACCTTTTACTCGGTTCCTAATGGATTGCGTGGGACCCCTGTCTAAAACAAAAAGTGGGAATCAGTATCTGTTGACCATAATGAATGCGTCTACTAGATTTCCGAAGGCCATTCCATGAAGAAACATTACATCTAATAGGGTTGTGGAAGAGTTAATCAAATTTCATACTAGATACGGACTACCAAAAGAAATTCAATCAGATAAGGGATCCAATTTTATGTCAAAGCTATTCATGGTAGTTATGGATAGCTTAGGAATAAAGTAAATAACTCAATGGCGTATCATCCGGAATCATAAGGGGCATTAGAAAGATGGCATCAAACTCTAAAGACCATGTTGAGGGCCTACCATCAAGATTATCCAGAGGACTGGGATAAAAGAGTTTATTTGTACTATTTGCAATTAGGGTTGCACCTAATGAATCAACTAAACTCAGTCCATTCAAATTGATTTTTGGTCATTAGGTGAGAGGGCCATTTAAATTGATCAAAGAGAAATTGGTGAGTCGGTGTTTGGAGACTACGGTTATTGAATTATGTGTCAAACTTTAGGGAGAGATTAACTCGGCTAGTGAGTTGGCTGGGAAGCATTTAAAATTGTCCCAACATGTGATGAAAAAAGAGACGGTAATTATGCATAATATAGATGTAGGAAATGCTATTCCCATGAAGCAAAATCCACACAGGCTCAATCCACTAAAGTTAGCACAGGTACAAAAGGAGATCGGCAACATGCTTAAGGATGATATCATCGAAGTGAGTTGGGGCTCACCGATTGTCATTGTACCAAAACCGGATGGAACACAACGATTGTGTGTGGACAATATAAAGGTCAACATAGTAACAAAGACAGATTTGTACCCCATTCCTCGTTTGGAAAACTGTGTTGAAAAGGTGAGTCAAGCAAATTTTATTACCAAACTTGACTTACTTAAAGGAGACTGGCAAGTACCTTTATCAGGCAGGGCAAAATAGGTTCAGCTTTTGTGGTGCCAAATGGCCTGTATCACTTTAAATTCATGTCATTTGGAATGAAGAATACACCAGGAATATTTCAAAGACTAACCAACAAGGTTAATTCTGGACTAAACAATGGCGCAGTGTACACTGACGATTTGGTGATGTTCAGTCAAATGTGGAAGGATCATTTGGAACATTTTAAATAATTATTCCATCACTCCAGGAAGTTGGATTGGTGGTAAATTTTGCTAAAAGTGGATTTGCGAAAGCTCAAGTCACCTTCTTAGGCTATACAAATAAACATGATCAAATAAGGGCAGCACGGTGGCACAGTGGTTAGCACTGCTGCCTCACAATGCCAAAGACCTGGGTTCCATCCCGGCCCCGGGTCACTGTCCGTGTGGAGTTTGCACATTCTCCCCGAGTCTGCGTGGGTCTCACCCCCACAACCCGAGGATGAGCAGGGTAGATGGATTGGCCGCACTAAATTGCCCCTTAATTGGAAAAAAAAATGCATAGGGTACTTTACATTTTTTTAAAAACATGATCAGATGGCCCCTTAGAATGTGAAAACGAAGGCTATAGGAGAGTTTCAACAAGGGGGGATGTTCTGAGGCTTCTCATGAGTGGTTCCGATTGAAAATGCGTGCCAAATTTCAGCAGCGTGTTTGCTCCAAGGACTGAAGTTCTGAAAAAGTATAAGAAATTTTGTTGGACGTCATAATGCCAGGAGGCATTCAATAAACAAAGATGGTGTTAACCACTGCACCGGTGTTGATGACACCTCATTATGCCAAACCATTTAAGGGGGTCATTGATGCAAGTGATGTGGGTGTCGGTGCTGTACGGGTACAGGAAGAAGACAAAAGAATCGAAAGACCTGTGGGTTATTTTTCTCAGAAATGAAATATTCATCAAAATAAATATTTGGCCATCGAGAAGGAGACATTGAGCTTGGTATTGGCGTTACAACACTTTGACATTTATGTCAGTAATAATCCGAGACAATGATATATACAGACCATAATCCATTAACGTTTTTGGACAGGTTTTGAACATCAAAATGCAAGACTGTTCAGATGGAGTTTATTGTAACAACCATTTAAATTAAAAATTCCCCATGTGGCAGGAAGAGAAAATGTGACTGCCGATGCTGTATCACGACTAAAGTTGGAATGTTCGAAAGTTGATAGGAAAGACTGAAATGGACTATACTCATGTTTACATTTGAGTATTTAAAATGTAAATTGATATGTATCTTAAAGAGTATAAATTGCGTTTAATAATGAGAAACGTTTAGAGTTAAAAGGCTTTGGAAAAATGAAGCCATCTGTTTGTATTGCTGGTTCATTTATTTTAAGGGGTGTGTGTGACGAATGCAAGATTGTAGATATATTGGATGAGAAATATCTGGCACTTTAACAGCTAAAAGCCTGGGTTAGAGTGTGTTTGACTGCAGTAGTCACGTTTTTAAAAGAATATTGTTTTGCAAGACCAGAAAGCTTCTAGGAGCCAAAGATGAATTTACCATCGTAAAAGCCTGGGCTAATGACCTGTTGTCTGACTGAGGGGAGTCCCTGGGGAATTAGGGTGTTTTTAGTATAAGGAGTTACTTTGTTTTCAGCTTAAGGAGATAATGTCATTACTGGATGGAGCTAAGGTATTCAGACATTTTGAGGAAACATTTGAGTTGAGTATTTTGATCTAGCTACCCTTTAGACCACAAGTAAAAGTCTTTTATTCTCACAGTAGATAGTTAAAAAAAAGATGAATAGTATTTAAAGCCATGCAGATTTGCCTGAGGACAAGGGAGATGAAACAAAGCAGTTGAAACAACTTTTTGAAGATATACAGTTAGAGTCTGCAGGGGTTCTGATGGGAGCCAAACCTGTTCTGTGCCATTGGATTGTGAGCTTAATGTTTTTCCCTTTATTGATGTTTTTAAAAAAATGTAGAGTATCCAATTATTTTTTTCCAATTAAGGGGCAATTTAGCGTGGCCAATCCACCTACCTTGCACATCTTTGGGTCATGGGGCTGAGACCTACGCAAACAGAACGAGAATGTGCAAACTCCACATGGGCAGTGACCCGGGGCTGGGATCGAATCTGGGTCCTTGTCGCAGTGAGGCGGCAGTGCTAACCACTGCGCCACCATGCTGCCCACCTTTAATGTTGTTTAATTGGGAATAGAGATAGCAATTAAGGGTATTGTATTTACTGTATTGTGTAGTATTGTTTAAGGGGTAATGTGTAAGCTATTTTCAGGTGTGATGTTAAATAGTTTAATATTGTGTTAATAATAACGTTTTAAAATCCCTATTTTTTCATGCACTCACTCCCGGAGTGAAGCATTATTTCTGTACATCTTACAAAATAAACTAAAATATTGGGATTTTGGTCCAGTATCCTAGCCACTGTTGGGGTTTGGTCTGGGATCGTAATTCCCTTTACCGTTGGTATTCCAGTGAATCTGTCCTGATGAGTTCAAGACAAAAAGCTTTGACAGCATGTCTACTTATCCAGCAATCCTCAAACATCCTACTATTTTGCATCGCTTAACACTAGTTAATAAAGTTGTTGAGTAAGTTCTGGTTGAAGTGAATTACATGCGTCAGCGTTAATGGCTCAAGAGGCAATGAGACACAATTCTGAAAAGTTAAAGGATTGAGAATTAACGCAGAAAGACAGATAAAGTAACTTTGTATTGACCATTAGGGTGTGTGCAGATGAGTTGTGCCTGGCATTGCTGTTGCTAAACGTTCTTATGCTTTGTTGAATCACACTGCAATGCTCATCATAACTGTTAGTGGAGACAAACAAGTAGCAGCCAACTTTAACACGTGTAGTACTTTCTTCAAATCTAGCCACTTGCCAGACAGTTATACTTGTTTGCTTCACCGGACAAATTAACTTCTCAATAATGACCTGCACACCAGCACTGATTAGCATTCACTCAATAAGCTACCTCTCTGTATGGTGCTTTCCATCATAGTCTGACTTCCGTCACTTTCTGAATACTTCACTAATGCATTATTTAGCGCTCCAAGGTCAGAGCTGCCAGCAGCCTCTGTGTTTTCAGATGTGTTCAAATTCCTGGCAGACACCATTGCTGTTTGCCCTTGCTTGGTCGGATGTAAGTATTTACGTACCAAGGACTGAATAATAGTCAATAAATTAATTTTCCTGGGATCACAACACCCCCGCTTTGCAAGCTTGAACACAGAAGGCACACGCAAGAAAAATAAATCATCTCCAGCCTCTTCCTCTCCGAAATCCTCGTAAAAATATTCATAACTTTCAGCGACCGTCAAGGAATAATCTTCCGTGTGTTTGCCTTCTGCTGCAGGCATTAAGTCCAGATGCGTTGAATGTTCTGTGCTTGCTGGAAACGGGCTGTTCTTTGATATGGTGACAGAAGTCTGCGTATTCGTAGCCTCCTCAAATGCGCTTTGATTTTGGCCACCACTGCGATCAGCAGCTTGTCTGACCTGCCTGGGCTGGCCTTGAACACGTGTGCCTCCCCACAATTCTGGGTGGGCCTTGGGTTCCTTCCTACACAATTGAGTGTCTTGTGTGTATCCAAACCCAGCATCCAAATGGTCACCCTTGGCCCTCTCTATACAGTTTTCATAATAGCCACTGTCGAGTACATTTTCTGCATAGCTCGCCAATGTGGATAGAGCGCAGGCATTCTCATCCTGAATCTGCTTTATTGTGGTACGATCGACGGAATTAGCTTGATGTGTCGCGTGCACGGATTCGGGAGCAGAAATGAGGAGACACTGCTGGCTCCTGGAAGAATGGAATTCCTTGCCGGGGATTAAGAAGCATTGCTGGCTGCTGGATGTATTCCCACTTGACATCATATGGCCTGTGGCCATGAGAAACTGATTCACAAATTCTACTTCCAAGTCATCTTCACCGGCAGACAAGACCTCCTCGGAGGTCTGGAGAGCGCGGTTATCCTCTTGAGGAAAGGGCCCATCCAAGGCGGGGTTGGCTCTGCTCTGAAACATTGCCTTCTCCAGCGCCTTGTCTATTTTCTTTGCAGGAGGTGTGTTGTCAAGGGACTGACGTTTGCTGATATTGAGCCGCTTGCTCCTTTTGTGGCGAGAGGGTAGGATCTTGTCAGGGTCATCACTGAGATCAGAATCTTCAGAGGTCACCAGAGAAGGCTTTAGGATGCATCTGCACTCTTCGGGTACACTGTCGAACAAGGGCCAATCCCTCTCACGCTTGTGGAAGCTGTAACCAAAATCATCCATATCTGAAACTAAAGAGAGTTGGCAATTTAGCGAAGGAAACATGTATCAGATGCAAGGTTAGAGAGCTGGAACTAGTTTCCATTCTACGTGGGCACAGTAACTAAGGGTGCATTTACAAGGCAGGTTTAGGATCAGTAAAAGAGGGTGACCCAGATACTCAATTGTGGAGCTTCTGTTCTTTGGGCGGACCCAGGTGACAAAGGTCCAATGCGGCGGCTACTCACCCTGTCGGCCACGTACCTGTATCACATTGGTTGAGGCACATTGCGGACACCAAGATGTTGGACCCATTGGTTGGGATCTCGCCAGCGAGATCTCGTTTTCCAATTTTCCCCATCCATCGCCGGTGATCATGAGGCTCCTGCCTAGGAAGGGTGATGCTGGGTACCCCGCCAGCGTGGCAGTACCAGAGGCGCCTGCAGCATATTATTTCTCTTACCTGGTGGGGAATGCCAGCTGTGCAGCCGGGAAACTGCATGCCGGTTTTCCTGCCGGTGCTAGCACTTACAGGAAAAATAGGGAAACGTTTGCCCACTGTCGATGCAAATGGGGGGTATCCTAACACCAAATCCCTTTACCAAATTGGGTGCAGATTGAGAGCATGATGTTAGTTTTGTTAAAGCAAACCAGCCGATCATTCTGAAAGCTGCCACTTACCCTTTTTAGCTGCTTCATCAATGATCTTCCTCCTATCATAAGGTCAGACGTGGGGAAGTTCGCTGATGACTGCACAATGTTCAGCACCATTTGCGAATCTTCAGATACTGAAGCAGTCCATGTCCAAAAGACATGGACTATATTTAGGCGTGGGCTGACAAGTGCAAGTAACATGCACGTCATACAAGTGCCAGGAAATTACCATCTTCAACAAGAGGGAATCTAACCATCGCCCTTCGCCATTCAATGGCATCACCAGAGCTGTATCCCGCCCCCCCCACCCACTGTCAACATTCTGGAGGCTTACCATTGACCAGAAACTGAGCAGGTCAGAGGCAAGGGATCTTGAGGTGAATAACTCACCTCCTGACTCCCCAAAGTCTGTCCACCATCTACAAAGCACAAGTGGGATCGAGTACACTCCACTTGCCTGGGCGAGTGCAGCTCCAACAACACTCAAGAAGCTCAACAGCATCTAGGACAAAGCAGCCCGCTTGATTGACACCCCGTCCACAAACATTCACTCACCCCACCACCGACGCACAGTGGCAGCCGTGCGCACCATCTACAAGATACACCGCAGGTACTCGCTAAGGCTCCTTAGGCAACACCTTCCAAACTCATGGCCGCCACCATTTACGACAAGTTCAACAGACACATGTGAACACCACTATCTGGAAGTTTCCCCCCAAGACACTCACCATCCTGACTTGGAAATATATCACCGTTCCTTCACTGTCGCTGGGTTAAAATCCTGGAACTCCCTCCCTAACAGCACTATGGGTGCACCTCCATCGAATGGACTGCAGCGGTTCAAGAAGGGAGCTCATCGCCACCTTCTCAAGGGAAATTAGGGGTGGGCAATAAATTCTGGCCTAGCCAGTGAAGTCCATGTCCCGTATATGAATAATCTGGGAATATTTGATATCTATACCTCATACCTACGTCAGGCTGAGTCACCCACTTCTCAAATATCTTAACAAATAGATATGGGTAATTGCTCCTTTTCAAGTTACTGTTGGATCATCAAAATAACATTAGCATCGTATCGATAAATTTGAATAGAAAAACTACTCACCTTGTGTCCTGCTACAAGCTCAAGATGAAAAGGGGCAGTGAACTGAGCTCCCACAGTTACGTGTGCACTGTCCCAGAGTTTGACCTTTGCTGGGACACACTGTCCTTTAGGAATAGTTCGACCAGATGAATAAAAATAGACCTGACTGTCATCACATGGACTGCTCTTGGCTTTCCTTCCCCCAGTAAGATAGTCAGCAGTGTTATAACATTACAATCCACTAATAGAAATCGCACAGGAAGCCAGTCGTCTATGTGGCTCTAGATTAATCCGGGGATATTCGAGCTGGGTTTCTGGATTTTAAGAGGCCTGAGGAGCCTTCTGGGGGGCAAGGTGGGTGTGTCCTTGAGGTTATTGATTCATGGAGTCCTAGGGCCCTGCAGCACAGGAGTCTTTCAGCCTATCTTATCTGTACTTTGAGGCAGCAGTTGTAGCCCCAGATCCACAATTTTTACCCGTAACCTGATAAATCTCTTCTCCAACTCCCTTTCCCAATTATTTATGGAATCAGCGTCCACCACCTTTTCAGGCCAGTATTCCTGATCCCAAAACTCTCCAAGGGAGATATTTCACTGTGTCTCCCCTCCAGGCCTTTTGCCAATGATTTTAAAACTCCCCCCTCCGATTATCGACCCACTCACCAGAAGGAATGATTTCTCTCCACCCATTCCATCAAAACCCCTGATGGTCTTGACAACCTCCATTCGGTCACCCACGGACGTTCTCTGTTCCGAGGACAATCAGTCCGGATTGTCCCGAGTCCTCCTCATAACTGACGTCCTTCGTCCCTGAAGACTAAGCTCCTCTGCACTCTTTCTAAAGCCTCAAAACCTTTCCTGTGATGCCTGGGGCTGTCCACAATAATCCAGACGGATTAAGAGGTCACTGCGCTCATTCACCGTTTCTTGATTTGCACATTGTATCGAGGGTCCTTCTAATCTCAACTGTTCATTGACAGACAGGCATCCTCGGTTCAAAACCTTACTTTTGTGAAGTTGAATGAGGGGTAAATTTGGGCCCAAGAACCCAGAGTTAAATCCCCTTCTCTTCTTCAAATTAATGCCATGGGATCTTTACGTCCACATGTGCGGCCAGATGCGGCCTTTGTTTATTTCCCATTCAAAAGACAGAACCTGTGACAGGGCGGCACTCTCTCAGTGGCAGCCTTGATTTTTGTGTTCAAATCCTGGAGTGGGCCTTGAACCCTGCATCATCTGACTCAAAAGAGAGAGCGCCATCAGCTGAGCCAGAGCAACGTTTGGCAACATTTGGGGATGTAAGACCCATGCGGCACCCTCACCTTTCAGTTCGATGGGGATGGGCCAAATGGCTTCCTTCTGTGTTCATAATCTCTACATGGCTCTGTGGCTCCAGGACTTTAGACAGTTAAAATGCACCCCTACCTTGTTGTGTAGTGAGGTGGCCTCTTCAATGATGAGGTAACCTTTCTTTGAAGGGCTGACACAGGTTATGACAGGAAATGGGCCAAACCATTAGTTTGAAATTAAAACCAATACCCAGAAATAAATTGATGGTTATGTTATCATATGGCAGGATTAGTCGTCATCCTGTTTCCCAAGCATCGGCAATGGTAATTTGCATCTTTTGTGTTCTGTGTAAATACAGTATTGAGCAATACAGAATAGGTAGATCTCAGGGTTTGATTGCTTAGATTCGCTGACCTCAGCTAGACCCTGCTGATGGGGTATGATTAGAAAACTGGGTTCCCATTATAAGCCACTGAGACAACACTACTTGTTCCGTACCATCCTTGAGGAATGGACAGGTCTGGACATCACACCTCAGGGAAGATTCTCCAGTAAATCTCCAGTAAATTCTTGTGCATCTTGAGGTTGAAATATCTGTCAAGGGGGATGTGGTGATATGCATCACTGTAAATATACAAGGGGTTAATGCAGATACACAAGAACTAAATAAACACGAGAGGGATCACCAGAGACTTCATGACACACAGACATTCAACCATTAGGTCAGTAAGATAGGACACGACCAATGGGCAGTCAAGACACACCCAGAGGTGACACTACCACAAGGGGGTTACCCATATAAAAGGACAGGGCACACATGCTCTTTCTCTTCCCATAGGCGACACTCAGAGAGACAGGAGCAGATCGGAAGCATCACACCCACCGCATGGCTTAGAGCAGACTGGTTAGTTAGAGTGAGTTACTTTAGCAAGATCAGCAGGAGAGTTGAACTCAAGTAGGAGAATTGTTAACTGTTCAATAAATGTGTTAAACATATCTCCAAGTCTGAACCTTCCTTTGTCAGAGTATACATCAAGGAAGCAGCTTATGCTACATGAAGAAGTATAACACAACAGGGGAGGCTGCATTTCCCCCCCCCCCCCTTTATTCTTTCATGGGATGTGGAAAGGCCAGCATGTATTGTCCATCCCTAATTAGCCTTGGACGGAGGGCAGCTAAGATCTTACCACATTGCTGTCGGCCTGGAATTACATGTAGGTCGGACCAGGTAACGTCGGCAGGGGGTTTTCACAACAATCGATCACAGTTATCAGAGACTAACTTTATCATTCCAGATTTATTCATTGAATTGAAATTCCCCCAGCTGCCACAGTGGGATTTGAACCCATGGCTCCCAGAGCATTAGGCTGGGCCTCTGGATTCGGAGCCCAGTGGCAGACCACGACTCTACTGCCTCCTGTTTGGATTTATCGGCCATTCAAAGTTGTCAAGGCGAGGATGGTTGAATCTTTCCCTCCAATCAGAGGCGGGTGAAGGAAATCCATTGGCTAGAGCAACTGGACCAAAGGATGTTATTGGGTGTGGCTAACTAGTGTCACAGATTGTCGGCTGATTCATAGCTGGGCAACATTGTTTTTGAATAATATCAAACACATCAGCTGAGAGACGGGCACTGAGTTTTGTGTTTGTGATGCCAGTTTGTCACTGGACCCTGGCATGTGTGGCATTAACTCTCAGGTTTCATTGACCGCTTGACTGGCTTATTCATCGACTGTTTTTTTCCATTGAAGTTATCGGCAGCATTAAACAATTCCGCCCTGTCGAAAATGACAAGGCTGGCCAGCCATGGTGTCAATTTCTAGATCCGGTTCCCAGTGTCAGGCAGAAGGGACCTGGCCAAACTGCCCACCACCGTGAAGCGGGAAGGCAGTTACACTTGCTGACCAGGGGGTAAGGAGATTGGCTGGTAAATTTGGCGGTGGGTTACTACTGGAATGCAGGCACCCAGCAGCAGGCTGGGGTATCAATGCTCCATGCAGGTCTTCAAATCCTCCCTATTTTCCTGGAGGAGGGTCAGGAGAAGGCCACTCCAAAGAGGGGGTGTTGACCCCCTCACCTGCACCTCAGAGGTGGACTGACTGCTCTCTGTAATTTTTAAATTTAAATTTATTTAAAATGTGGCTGAGAGGGTGTCTCCACGTTAAGCGCCCTCTCAGTTACTTACCTTTTACTGAGCTGAGTGTTCCCCTGAAGCTGGAAGACCTCTGATTGGAACTCAAGCTTGGAGAGCCTGCCCATGGATCTCAATTGAACAGGGAGCCATGGGCCAATTAAGAAGAGGCCAAGTCAAAATTCCAGGTCAGTGACTTCCTTCCCAGAGCCGGATTCAAGACTAAGAAATAGTCCCTTGTTCTTGCCCCCAGAGTGGAAGTACAGCCCATCAAGCTGGTTAACGTCATGAGGGCAAATATCCCCAGCACTGCCCTCATCCACCCAGATGAGGATTGCCCTTAGTGTTGGGTGGGGTTACTGGGTTATGGGGATAGGGTGGAGGTGTTGACCTTGGGTAGGGTGCTCTTTCCAAGAACCGGTGCAGACTCGATGGGTCGAATGGCCTCCTTCTGCACTGTGAATTCTATGAAATTCTATGAAAACAAATGGCGCAATAAACTAAAACTATGCCTGCGTGTCCTTTGATGATTTTGTTCACGTTACTGACAAGGTAAAGAGTGATCAGTAGGGGCGCTGAGGGGGCCCGTGTCACCGGAGTCACGATTCACACCGTGTCATCTTACTTTTAGGGAACTCAGATTGTGTTGTGGGGTCTTGATGGAGGGGGGTGGTGGGGGGTAAACAATCGGAGAACATTTTACCCTATGTCAGGTCCTGGGAATTGACATTGCTGTCGACGGCCCTTAACAAACTCTGCAAGGCTTGGAGACAGTGGATGGGCTTGCGGGGGGGGGGGGGGGGGGGGGGGGGGGGGGTTCTGTGTCCCATTCTGTTGCTATTCAAGATGCCACCTGGGGTTCGGGTTGCCAGTATGCCAGGAGGTTTGATCATGTGACTGACCACCCCCCTCCCCCACACTCCCTCCATTGGTCACCTGACATGTCCATCCTCACCACGCACCGCCCACTCCCAATTGGAAAGCAAACAGACTCTTTATGACTGACGATGCCAGTCCTCTTACCTCATCTCCAAGAATTCTATAACTTAAAAATAATCAATTTAGAGTACCCAGTTATTTTTTTCCCCTACTAAGGGGCAATTTGAACCTGGCCAATTCACCTACCCTGCACATCTTTTTTTGGGTTGTGGGGGCAAAACCCACGCAGACACTGGGAGACGCGTGAAAACTCCACACGGACAGTGACTCGGGGCTGGGATAGAACCCGAGTCCTTGGCGTCGTGACAAAAATTCGACAACTAAATGATGAAAGCGTTCATGGTAAATTAGAAATGAAATCCCACACAATTCCTCGTGAATTCGCCTATTGTGATTCTCCTGGGTTTCTGCTTAAAGCAGTTTCTTCAAGGTTGATCTGCAATGCTTGGGGAAGGCCACGAACATCCTTTTTTAAAATTTAGAGTAGCCAATTCATTTTTTCAAATTAAGGGGCAACTTAGCGTGGCCAATCCACCTAACCTGCACATCTTTGGGTTGTGGGGGCGAAACCCATGCAGACACGGGGAGAATGTGCAAACTCCACACGGACAGTGACCCAGAGCCGGGATCGAACCACGACCATCCTGAAGGATTGACAACCCAAGCCTTTGATTCGCTTCCTGCACTATTGACTTTTGGAGGTGAGCAGCAAATCACAAACATAGATCAGTCAGATCGTTGCAAAAAGAAAACCCAGAAGTGTAACCCAGACCCAACATCTCAAAGCTCCCATACCCTTCCGTGTTGGCAATTCCTTTCCCCATGAGCCATGGAGCTGGTCGGTTAACTGCTGCGGCTCAAGGAAGTGAGGAAAAGGAAACGGTTATTCACCAATTGCAAAACAGCTCCTCGCCCTTACCATACCTTTCTGAGTTCTCACTTTGAGGAAAGGCTCTGATTAAAATCTGTGCAATGGTTTTTCAAATATTCAATTATGGGATGAGGGCATCGCTGGCCAGGCCAGTATTTATCAGCCATCACTATTTGTCCTTGGGAAGGTGGTGGTGAGTTGCCTTCTTGAGCTGCTACAGTCTTTGTGGTGTAGGTATATCCACACCGCTGTTAGGGAGGGAGTTGCAGGATTTTGACCCAGTGACAGTGAAGGAACAGTGATATATTTCTACGTCATGGTGATGAGTGACTTGCAGGGGAACTTCCAGCTGGTGGGGTTCCCAGGTATCTGCTGCTCTTATCCTTCTAGATGGTAATAGTTGTGGGTTTGCAAGATGCTGTCTTAGTGAGTTACTTGGTGGGTTCCTGCAGTGCATCTTGTAGATGGTACACACGGCTGCCACTGTGCGTTGATGGTGGAGGGAGTGAATGTTTGTGGAAGGGGGAGCAATCCAAGTGGGCTGCTTTGTCCTGGATGGTGTTGAGCTTCTTGAGTGTTGTTGGAGCTGCACTCGCCCAGGCACGTGGAGAGCATTCCATTACACTCCTGACCCGTGCCTTGTCGATGGTGGACAGACTTTTGGGGGTTATGAGGTAAGTCACTTGCTGCAGGATTCCTAGTCTTTGACCTGCTCTGGTAGCCACAGTATTTATATGTCTAGTCCAGTTCAGTTACTGGTCAATAGTAAACCCAGGATGTTGATCGTGGGGGATTCAGCGATGGTAATGCATTTGAATGTCAAGGGGCGATAGTTATATCCTCTCTTGCTGGTCATTGCCTGGCACTTGTGTGGTGTGAATGTAACTTGCCACTTGCCAGCCCGAGCCTGGATATTGTCCAGGTCTTGCTGCGTTTGGACACGGACTGCTTCAGTATCACAGGAGTCGCGAATGACACTGGTCATTGTGCAGCCATCAGCGGACATCCCCACTTCTGATCTTACGTTGGAAAAAGTATAGCAGGTAAGACGGATGAACTTAGAGCCTGGATTAATGTGGGGAATTATGATATTGTTGTTATTTCGGAGACATGGTTAAAGGAGGGACAGGACTGGCAGCTTAATATTCCAGGATATCAATGTTTTAGGCGAGACAGAGGGGGTAACAGAAAGTATGGGAGAGTTGCATTACTGGTGAGGGAACATATCACAGCTGTGATGAGAGAGGATATCTTGGAGGGATCTTGCAGTGAGGCATTATGGGTAGAGCTCACAAATAGGAAGGTTGCAATCACAATGTTGGGGTTGTATTCTAGTCCTCCCCAAGCCAGCAGGATACAGAGGAACAGATATGTAGTCAGATTTTGGAAAGATGTGAAAATAGCAGGGTTGTTGTGGTGGATGATTTTAATTTTCCCTCAAAGTGCCTGGGGCTCCCTTAGAGCCAGGAAAGCAAATTTGTTACGTGTGTCCAGGAGGGTTTTTTCTGAAACAGCATGTTGATAGTCCAACCACGGAGAGGGTCTGACTGGACCTGGTATTGGGGAATGAGCCCGGCCAGGTGACCAAAGTTTCAGTAGGGGAACATTTTGGGAATAGTGATCATAATTCCGTAAGTTTTTGAATATTCATGTATAAGGACGAGTGAGGGTACTAAATTGGGGGAAAGCCAACGACAACAGGTTTCTGCAAGAGCTGAAGAATGTGGATTGGGAGCGGCTGTTTGAGGGTAAATCCACATTTGATATGTGGGAGTCTTTTAAAGACCAGTTGATTAGAATGCAGGACAGATATGTCCCTGTGAAAATGAAGGACAGAAATGGCAGGATTAGGGAACCATGGATGACAGGGAAATTGTGAGACTAGTCAAAAAGAAAAAGGAAGCATACATAAGGTCTAGGCAACTAAAAACAGACATAACTTTTGAAGAATATAGGGAAATTAGGAACAAACTCATACAGTGAGTTAGGCGGGCTAACAAGGGCCATGAAATGTCATCGGCAAGAAGAGTGAAGGAAAATCCCAAGGCCTTTTATACATATATGAAGAGCAAGAGGGTAGCGAGGGAAGGAGTAGGCCCCCTCAAGGACAAAGGCGGGATTTTATGCGTGAAGTCAGAGGAAGTGGGTGAGATCCTCAATGAGTACTTTGCATTGGTATTCACCAAGAGAGAAATGATGGATGTTGAGGTTAGGGATGGGTGTGTGAATACTCTAGGACATGTCAGCATGATGAAGGAGGAAGTGTTGATATCTTAAAATGCATTAAGATAGACAAGTCACCTGGGCCGGATGGGATATATCCCAGGTTCATGTGGGAGGCAAGAGAGGAAATAGCTGGGGCCTTGACAGATATCTTTGCATCATCTTTCACCACAGGTGAGGTTCCAGAGAACTGGAAAATAGCCAATGTTATTGCTGAGTAAATGCTGCTTAATAGATTGTTGATGACTCCTTTCATCACTTTGCTGATGATGGAGAGTAGGCTGATGGGCGGTAATTGGCTGGGTCGGATTTGTCCTGTTCCTTGTGTAAAGGACACACCTGGGCAATTTTCTACATTGCCGGGTAGATGCCAGTGTTGTAGCTGCACTGGAATAGCTTGGCTAGGGACACAAGCACAAATCTTCAGTCCTATTGCTGGAATATTGTCAGGGCCCGTAGCCTTTGCAGTATCCAGTGCCTTCAGCCGTTTCTTGATATCACGCGGGGTGAATCAAACTGGCTGAATCTGTGATGCTGGGACCTCTGGAGGAGGCAGAGGTGGATCATCCACTCGACACTTCTGGCTGAAGATTGTTGCGAATGTTTCAGCCTTATCTTTAGAACAGATGTGCTGGGCCCCTCCACTATTGAGGCCGGGGATATTTGTGGAGCCTCCTCCTCCAGTGAGTTGTTTAATTGTCCACCACCATTCACGGGTGGGCGTGGCAGGACGGGAGAGCTTAGATCTGACCCGTTGGTTCTGGGATCGCTTAGCTCTGTCTGCTCATCATTGGCTGCTTGTGTGCTTTGGCACGGAGACTGATAGCAAAAGCTACAGTCCCAGAGCTCCCCCTCATGGCCCGTTTGGTAACTGCGAAACTGAACTGCACAGAACAACAACTTGCAATGATAAGAGGCACTTTAAAGCAGTCATTTTCAAAGTCGGGGTCGCGACATGCGGGTCGGTCGTGGGCGGGTGTCGGCAGGGTTGCGGAGCCATCCATCGCGGCGTTCCCGATCGCGGGAATTAATGCATAACGGCCGCAGCAACCGGCTTTTTAAAATGTCGGCCGCGACTGGCTTTAGAAATGAAGGCCGTGAACGGCTTTCAGAATGCGGACGTACTGCGCATGCGTGCCTGCTCATCAGTGCGCATGCCAGAGCCCAGCAAGAAACACCGCCTCCTCCTGGCGACAACGCGCTGACCCCAGGAGAAGACTTTTCTTTAAATTCAATGCAGTCTTCCTGCCTGAAGCAATGGCAGAGAGCAGGTCACGCATCCCGAACGCTGACGTCACGTGCTCTGGGCGCAATTTTGTTTCCTCCATTTTGTCAGCAGCAAGCAAGCAACAGGACTGTAAAATTTAAAATGGATCGTATTAGGGCGGCACGCTGTAGCCCAGCGGTTTGCACTGTTGCTTCACAGCTTCAGGGTCCCAGGTTCGATTCCCGGCTTGGGTCACTGTCTGTGCGGAGTCTGCACGTTCTACCCGTGTCTGCGTGGGTTTCCTCCGGGTGCTCCGGTTTCTTCCCACAAGGCCCGAAAGACGTGCTGTTAGGTGAATTGGACATTCTGAATTCTCCCTCTGTGTATCCGAACAGGCGCCGGAGTGTGGTGACTAGGGGCTTTTCACAGTAACTTCATTGCAGTGTTAATGTAAGCCTACTTGTGAAATTGAAGATTGAAATTGAAATTGAAAATTGAAATTGAAAATTGCTTATTGCCACAAATAGGCTTCAAATGAAGTTACTGTGAAAAGCCCCTAGTCGCCACATTCCGGCGCCTGTTCGGAGAGGCTGGTACGGGAATAATAATGTGACAATAATAATAAAGATTATTATTATTATTGTAATAAGGAAGAGATGACCAGAGACAGTAACAAGCCAGGATCTCACAACTAAACCTGCTGGAGAGAGAGGCTCAGGATAATCAACAGCAGGACAGAGTCGTGCTGGTGTGAGCTACTAGGCCTCTGATCAACAACCCTTACAAAATGTATTATTGAGTAACAAAGCACGTGAGATCGTGAGGACCAAGTAGGCTCATCTGTCACAGTAAAGGTAAGTGAAAATGGTAGGTCCTGAAGTTCGGCCAGTGTGGGTCGCGACGGCCGGCTGGCTTGGGTCCCAAAGGTTGGCTGGTTGGTAAAAGTGGGTCCCAGGCAAAGAACTTTGAAAAACACTGCTTTAAAGCAGTGAAACCTCCCATGGCACTTCCCAGAATCAAAGGGCCGTATTTCACAGCGGGATGTAAAATACAGCATGAGGATATCCGGTTAATAATAGGGAGGGGTCAGGGGGTCAAGTGTACTCGAGTGAGGGGTCAGTGTATCCAAATGAGGGGACAAAGGTCAATGACATGATCATCCCAGATGACCATAGGCTGCATTCCTCTTTGAGGGGGAGAGCTGACCGGTGATGATGTAACCTGAGGGTCAGGCGAGGGGCAAGGTTGAGAAGGCGGGGCCTTCATGACTAACCTCAGCCCGTGCGGGGATTGAACCCACGCTGCTGGCCTCACTCCACATCACAGCCAAGCTGTCCCGCTAACTGAGCTAAACCAGCCTCCAGTCAGCAATGCGCATCATCACACCAGATGTTACGTGAGGTGAGCCTAAATGAGAAGTCCATTTTGAGATAACCATTGTACGCCATATTCTGTTACCCGCTATATTGTTCGGATGTCTGAAGTGAAAAGGTTTGGGTGTGCTTGGTGTGTTTGCCAAGAAGTCAGAAGCTACAGTTGTCTTGCAAACAACCAGCAGTTTCATGGGAAATGATGACAATCCCAGTTCGCAGAAACTCCTCAGGCAAGTTGAGGCTTGCGATTAAACCACGGGTGCTTGCTTCTCCCATTCTTTCCGGACATAATTGAAAATACATTTTCTTCCTGGTGTCTCAGGTTGAACGTGGCCCACGGGGTCGTCTGCTCTGTCTGCCTGCCTCCCTCCCACAATCTAACCCACGCCGGGGGGCTTCTGCAGCAGGGGCATGGTGTGTGCGTCACTGAGGTCTTCCCCAGCTGCTGGGCACTACATGGGCTGGAGGGCAGAGTGGATACAGGGAATAATACTTCATCTCATGTATTTTATGATTTAGTTCCCTATTAATTGTGCCCTTTAAAAAAAATGGGGCACTTTTGCTTGGTTTATACTTGATGGCACTGGGTACCTCCTGTCTTCTCCTCCAGGAGTTTCCAACCCTTCTGCAAGAGGGGCTACGTTTCAATTTTCTTCTCATTCTTAGAGCCAGTAATCGAGCCTGGAAGGAGAAACCATTGGAAATTCATCTCACAATTCATCAAAGCAACAAAAAAAAAAGTGTTTTCTCTTATGAACAAGGCCAACTTATTAGCTTAGTTTCTTGTCGCGATATTAAACACTGACTTAGTGAGTTATCTGACTCCACTAAGATGATAGCTGATTCCCAGGTAACAATTAGCCATCATGCATTTGAATCGCCTCCCAGCGAGCTCTGCCTGCACACCCCAGTATGGTGGCTTTCTGGGGCAAATTAGATCAATTCCCCCAGAAGCACATACTGAAGGGTGGCATTGTAGCACAGTGGTTAACACTGTTGCTTCACAGTGCAAGGGTCCCACGTTCGATTCCCGGCTTGGGTCACTGTCTGTGCGGAGTCTACACATTCTCCCCGTGTCTGCGTGGGTCTCCTCCGGGTGCTCCGGTTTCCTCCCAAAGTCCAAAGATGTGCAGATTGGGCCGATTGGCTGTGGTGAATTGCCCTTAGTGTCCAAAAGGTTAGGTGGGGTTACTGGGATGGGGTGGAGGTGTGGGTTTGAGGAGGGTGCTTGTGATGAACGGTTACTGTACTACTGTACCCTTGTCATCATGTAAGGTGATGTCCCCTTTAAGACCGGGCCTGGAACCCTGGGGGACTCCGCCTCCGGCTCCGCCCACCTGGGAGCCGTATATAAGGGGCCGCCTTGTGGGCGGCACCCAGTTAGCACCCGTCTCGGCACCAGGCTAGTTCTTAGCTTATTAAAGCCTTCTTTACCGTTTTACTCTCTAAGCGTCGTTATTGAGGGTACAACAGTGCTCTTTCCAAGAGCGGGTGCAGACCCGCCAGATGAATGGCCTCCTTCTGCACTGTGAATTCTATGACTTCCCCTCTGTCCTCCCGCACAGTGTTTCACACCGTGCATTCAGCTGGTTTTCAAAGATGTCTGAAAGGCTATTGTTTTATGTTTGATGTCTGCTCTAACTGGACTTTCTCGGCGTCTTCTGTACTGCACTCAGACTAGGAGAACTTGCTGACCTTGTGGTAGATAGTACCATTCTACCACCTTCAAATCGGAGTCAGAGGAACTGTAGACACTGCCTGGGATTTCCCCCCACACCCAGCACTTTTTCTGGCGGCAGAGGCAGCTGACATTGGCCGGAGGACCGATCCTCCGGTTCCACCGGCATCTCCGGCACGGGGGGGGTTCACTTTTGCCAGGACTGGAAGACCCCACTAGTGGGAAGGACTGGGAAATTTGGTCCTTTATTTTGACGCTTACCAGGCTGTCATATCTGATGCGATAGAGAACTCGCTTGACTCTGTGCCATGCCTGCCATCCCAAAGCAGTGCAGAAAATAACTTTCTTGAAGGCTCAAAGCCAAAGGCACTGCGTGGGTAGGTCTCACCCCCACAACCCAAAAAGATGTGCCGGGTAGATGGATTGGCCATGTTAAATTGCCCCTTAATTGGAAAAAAATAATTGGGTACTCTAAATCTATTTTTAAAATAGGCACTGCAACGTTGAGGAGCCAACCCACGTAGACCAGGAAGATTCCTCATTCAAATGCTGACTGGGTAACACAAGGGTGTTTTAATTGGCCTCATTATTCCAGACTTAATGAAGTGAAAGAAGAAATTGTTCCGCACTTGATCATTGTTCAGTGTCCCTTGCTGGAAGGTGAACAGTGAAGGGTAGGAGTAGATTCGGTCTCGAGATTCTGGATGGACAAAATCATCAACTTCCTGACAGTTCCAATCCCCGGCAGGCAGCCTCTTCCCCTCCCCACCGCCCACAACACCCTGGCAAGAAACTGCACTTCACGGCGCCAAGGACCCAGGTTCGATCCCAGCCCCGGGTCCCTGGCCATTGTTGCGCTCTGTTGTCTTGCCGTTGCAATGATCCCTCACAGAACTGCTAATGATTTAACTGGAATGATGATTTATTGATGAACACGTGGAAGGATAACATACAGAATACTATACAGGCGAGGTTACTCTGGAACTACCCTATGTGCGCCTGTTCTAGTGTAAACCTTACTACCAACTGGCGAGTGTGACACGTCACGTGACCCAGGTCTGACGCCACCAGTTGGTTGGAGGTCGTATGGCTAACTATGTGCAATATTATTCACAGGCATATCACCTCAGCCGTGTGGAGTTTGCACATTCTCCCCGTGTCTGCGTGGGTCTCACCCCCACAAACCAAAGATGTGCAGGGTAGGTGGATTGGCCACACCAAATTGCCCTTAAATTGGAAAAAAATAATTGGGTACACTGTTGGAGGTGCAGGTTTATTTTTGCTAAGATACTGGACTAAGGCTCCACCACCTGTCCTTGAAAAGGATCCCATATCGCTACTCGAAAAAGAGCAGGGATGGCATCCTGGCCAATAGGTTTCCACAACCTACCTCACCAAAACAGGTTCTTTGGTCATTGTCACATTGTTAGCTGTGGGATTTGCTGTGTGAAAATTGGTTGCTAGACCCTAGAGCACACCAGAGACCAGTGAGTTAACCGAACAGTCCCTTCAATATCATGAGGCTGGGTTAGGCACTCTATAAATACAAATTCTTTCTTCCCTTCGCAATGCTTTCCGTTTCATATTTACAGCAGTTAACAAAGTCAACAAGGTGAGGGTAAGGGCTTTAAGCTTTGATGTGCAACTTAAATTGATAATGACAGAACAACCTCATTCGGAAATCACTGTGATAAAACCAATCGATGATTTTCCGTGCAGGTACTGACAGTGTCAATATCTCACTAATTGCCCCAATTATACTGGAAGTGCATTCACCAAGGGCTAAGTCCCAATTTATCTTAATGGTTGCGGAGAAAGATATCGTTATCAGAGCTTCCCGGATGCTTTGCTTCACACCTTTGCTCAGGCTGTGAGCTGGGAAGGTCAAACAGCGACTTCTCATTCCTCAAAAAGGGAATTGCCAACTTGGAACCAAATTGCCGTTCCTTCACTGTCGCTGGGTCAAAATCCTGAGACTCCCTTCTGTGACATTATCATGAATGTAAAGAACTGTAAGGGTTAATGTTATGTCCAAATCAATCACTAGAGGGAGCAAGATGTAGAACTATATAAGGCATCAATGCTAAACCTTGTGGATGAGAGTTTGAGGAGAAAGCTAGAGGACATACTGAAGGAAAGATAGTGTGAGTGAGAGCAGATCATAGTTATTGTATTAGTGTAGAGATTAGTCGTAGATGAGTGTAGATTGTATGTTTATTAGCAACTGTTTGTTATATAGGAATAAGTGTGGAATCCAATTAAGAAGTGTTAATAATGCTATAGCTTTATTCAATAGAAAAACTATTTGTGGCCTTTGTGAACACTACTCCAACCATCCTAGAATTAGCAACACAAAGAACACCACGGGCGGGATTCTCCCGCAATCGGCGGGGAGGGCCGTACTGGCGTGAACCACTCCGGCGTCGGGCCGCCCGGAAGGTGTGGAATACTCGCACTACCGGCGGCTAGGCCGGCGCTGGAGTGGTTGCCGCTGCGCCAACCGGAGCCGAAGGGCCTCCGCCGGCCAGCGCGAGTTGGCGCATGCGCAGCGGGTTCCTTCTCTGCGCCGGCCTTCGCGGAGCCTTACACAGGCTGGCGTGGAGGGAAAGAGTGCCCCCACGGCAGAGGCCCGTCCGCAGATCGGTGGACGAACGCGTGAGAGACCACCGTGGGGGCCGCCCCCGGGGCCGGATCCCCCTGCGCCCCCCCCCCCCCCCCGAGGACCCCACTAACCGCCCTCCAAGCCAGGTCCCGCCGGTATGGACCATGTCTAATCCACGTCGGCAGGACTGGCCGAAAACGGGCGGTCGCTCGGCCCATCGGGGCCCGGAGAATTGCCGGGGGGGGGAGGGGGGGGGGGGGGGGCGCTGCCAACGGCCCCCGACCGGCGCAACGCGATCCCCACCCCCACCCCAAAACTGGCGCCGGAGAATTCGGCAGCCGCCGCCAGTGCGGCGGGACCGGATTCACGCCGCCCCCCGGCGATTCTCCGACCCGGCGGGGGGTTGGAGAATCCCGCCCCACAGCCCCTAACAGCATTGTGGGTGTGCCTGCACCATCTGGATGCTGCGGTTCGAGAAGGCAGCTCAACATCACCTTCTCAAAGGCAACTAAGAATGGGCAATAAATGCTGATCGAGCCGGCGACCCCCACATCCCGCAAAAGAATTTAAAAAAAATATTGTCCCACTTTTGAATCTTTGTTGGGAGCATTGATAATAAGGGTTGGTTGTCAGTACCAACACACTACCTGTTGACAGCAGTGTGTCATCCAACGAGCTGGAGCAAATTATTTTGCAGCAAATAAAACAATCAGCGAAGCAAACCCATTTTGAATTTGCGGGGCGTATTTTCTTAATGTCTCAGCGAAACACAGCGATCAGAAATCATGACCAAATGTGCACCAGTTTCTCCCAATAAAAGCACCGTGATTTCTCACACCAAAATGGAGTGAGTGGAGGAGGGTTTACTGACACATTATGTGCACTAAAATCGAGTGTAATCCTGAGGGAGTGCTGCACCGTCAGAGATATCTCTTGGATGAGAAGTTCAACTCACCCCCGAGCTCCTGCACAGGTGGATATAAAAGGTTGCATGCCATTATTTTGAAGAGCAGGGTTGTTCTCACTGATCGCCCAGACAATATCTATCCTTCAATCAACTTCACAAAAACAGATTACCTGCTCATTACCACATTGCTGTCTGTGAGAGCTTGCTGTACACAAATTGGGCGTGGCATTTCCTGTGGTGTAAATGGCTAACATTAAATATCAAATTGGCAATCTACATCATCATAGAATCATGGAGGGGCAGCACGGTGGCGCAGTGGTTAGCACTGCTGTCTCACGGCACCGAGGTCTCAGGTTCGATCCCGGCTCTGGGTCACTGTCCGTGTGGAGTTTGCACATTCTCCCCGTGTTTGCGTGGGTTTCACCCCCACAATCCAAAGATGTGCAGGTTAGTTGGATTGGCCATGCTACATTGCCCCTTAATTGGAAAAAATGAATTGGGTACAATGCCTCCCCCTCCCTTAATACAGTGTAAGATTCCAACTTTCAACCTATTGAGGTGTGTAACTGACCCAGCAGGGATGTACTACTTAAATACATAACAAAGTCCCTCCTCCCTGGGGATCATTCTAGTAAATCTAGATTCTTCTCTGAACCCTCTCTGAAGTCTCGCTATCCTGCTCAAAGTGTAACATCAAAGAATTGACACAATACTCCACCTCCACTTCTAAAGCCTTGGTCAGCCATATCAATGTTGCATCACCTTCAAATAACACCTCAAAACTCATCTGTCATGATAATAGGGCGATTGTGGTAGTGAACTCCAATGTTAGGTACAATATGGTACTTCATGGGGCCACCTGACCTGGGGTTGAAGGTCAGCTCGCACGCATCAGAGAAGATTGTAACAAGGCTGCAGATGCCTTGCAGTTGTGTGTTCAGGTTCTGAAAATGTGTTTGCAATCAAATTAGTTAGGGCAGCTCGGCGGCGCAGTGGTTAGCACTGCTGCCTCACGGCGACGAGGACTCGGGTTCAATCCCGGCCCGGGGTCACTGTCCGTGTGCAGTTTGCACATTCTCCCCGTGTTTGCGTAAGTCTCACTCCCACAACCCAAAGATGTGCAGAGTAGGCGGATTGGCCACGCTAAATTGCCCCATAATTGGTATAAAGAAATAATTGGTTACTATAAATTTATTATTTTAAAAAGCAATAAAATTAGTTTACAGCAATTATGTTGGCCATTCTGCATGATAAAAGCAAGACAATCTGACCTTGTTTTCGCTCCCCCCTTCCAACTGCTCCATTTCATTTTTTTTAACAAACATTTTATTAAGGCATTCATGGTTTTATAACAACAAAAGATACAAATACAATTGTAAACATAGTTCAGTGCGTATAACTGCTCCATTTTAGCTCACTATTCATTTTCATTCCTCCATGAAGTTCCTTTAGATGTATTTCTACTCGAAAAGAGTTAGGCTTGTTGCTCCTGTTAGATTCAACTATCTATCTGGCATTAAAATTTAGATTAATTAAACATAAAGTAGCAACAGCGCCGCTCCCGACGGCCCCGGGGAGATACTCAGGGAGTCCGGTAGTAATAGCTTCGTTGAGAATTTGGAGGCAGTTTCGCCAGCCCTTCAGGTTGGGGACAGGGTCAAGGGAAATGCCGATTCGGGGGAACCATAGATTTGAGCCAGGGAAGTGGGATGGAAATTTTCGGAGATGGGAGGAGAAAGGAATTAGAACACTAAAAGACTTATTTCTTGGGGGTCGTTTTGCGGGATTAAAGGTGCTGGGAGCGAAGTATGGGCTGGAGCAGGGGGAAATATTTAGATACATGCAGGTTCGAGACTTTGCCAGAAAGGAGATACAGGCCTTCCCAGTAGAGCCGGCTTCCACATTGCTGGAGGAGGTGCTGACGACAAGGAGACTGGAGAAGGGGATAGTGTCGGCGGTTTACGGGGCTATCTTGGAGAAGGTGCCACTAGAAGGGATCAATGCAAAGTGGGAGGAAGAGTTGGGAGAGGGGTATGGAGGAGGGGTTCTGGTGTGAGGTGCTCCAGGGGGTGAGCGTCTCCACCTCGTGTGCGAGGTTGGGGCTGATACAGCTGAAGGTGGTGTATAGAGCACAACTCACAAGGGCGAGGATGAGCCGGCTCTTTGAAGGGGTAGAAGATGTGTGTGAGCGTTGCGGGGGGCCCCACACAAATCACGTTCGTATGTTTTGGTCCTGTCCAAAGCTCGAGGATTACTGGAAGGAGGTGTTTAGGGTAATTTCTAAAGTGGTACACGTGAAACTGGACCCGGGCCCTCAGGGGGCCATATTCGGGGTGCCGGACCAGCCGGGGTTGGAAACGGGCGCGGAGGCAGATGTTGTAGCCTTCGCCTCGTTGATCGCCCGGAGGCGGATCCTGTTAGGGTGGAGATCAACCTCTCCACCCTGTGCCCTGGCGTGGCGGGGGGACCTGCTGGAATTCTTGACTCTTGAGAAGGTCCAATTTGAACAGAGGGAAAGGATCGAGGAGTTCTACAATTCATGGGCATTATTCATTTTGCAATTTTGAGAATTGGATTACATCGAACATTAGGGGGGTTGGGGGCTGGGAGGGTTGGGGGGAGGGGGGGCCGGTGTGTTATAATGGTGACTATGGGTGATTCCTGATTCCTTTTTGTCGTTTGTTTATGTGAACATGTGGGCCAATGTATGAGGTTTGGGAGGATGGGGATTGTTATTGATATGGGGATTGACGTTACATTCGTTACTGCTTATTGTTTATTGTTGGGTGTAAATTTGGGAGAAAATGTGAAAAAGGAGGAGAATTTAAAGTGGCAGAAATTAGAAATCAGTGTGCTTAATTTGTGGAAAATTCAAACAGTTCATTCAATTAGGGATTGAAAAAAAAACTTATGCTGAGTCTTTCAGAAGTTCAGGAGGCAGAGGCCTCCGTACAACACTCTCTGGAGTGGAACTACAGCCTCACCCCCACGGTAAGTGTGCTACCCGCTGAGCCAGGGCTAATAGAAAAGTGCTTTAGGGGAAAATAAGCATTTTTTTCCCCTCAAGTGGAGCTGTTGCAAAGTAAGACATACAGCAGCCAATTTACACACGGCAAGATCTGATGATTACCATATAATCTGTTTTTTGCAATGTTAATTGAATTATAAATATTGGTCAGGACACTCCCCTGCTCTTCTTCAAGTGCCGACATGGGATACATACATAGATACATAGGAGATAGGAGCAGGAGGAGGCCTTTTGGCCCTCTGAGACTGCTCTGCCATTCATCACGAACATGGCTGATCATCCAACTCAATAGCCTAATCCTGCTTTCTCCCCATAGCCTTTGATCCCATTCTCCCCGAGTGCTGTATCCAGCCGCCTCTTGAATATATTCAATGTTTTAGCATCAACTACTTCCTGTGGTAATGAATTCCACAGGCTCACCACTCTTTGGGTGAAGAAATGTCTCCTCATCTCTGTCCGAAATGGTTTACCCCGAATCCTCAGATTGTGACCCCTGGTTCTGGACACACCCATCATTGGGAACATAATCCCTGCATTTTATACCTGTCGTGGTTTTGGCTTTAACGTCTCATCTGAAAGACTGCACTTCTGACAGTGTCGCACCCCCTCAGTGCAACACAGGATCGTCCATCTGGATTTTATGCTCGACTCTCTGGAGTGGAACTACAGCCTCACCCCCACGGTAAGTGTGCTACCCGCTGAGCCAGGGCTAACAGAAAAGTGCTTTAGGGGTAAATAATGGCATGATAAGCAATAGTTTAAAGTCACAGAAGAGCTAATCCATGCTGTAAACTAACCCCACCTCAAAATCATTAAAGTATCATTGTCTGCAAATTGCTGCAATTTCAGGCTGATTGTTGAACTTAAAAAAAAAACTTTTTGAATTTGTCAATCCAGCCACGAAATAGTGAAGGACAGATGGTTGGGTCTGTGCAACAAAGCTGGATCACACTACAGGATATTAGGTGACATCAGCAGGGTGCCATTAATTATCTTGATGGGGTTCAGAGCGGGGCAGGCAATGGCGGTGGGAGTGCCACCCCTGTCGGTTAATGCAGTGTTCTTCAAACCTTTTTTTCCGGGGACCCATTTTTACCAACCGGCCAACCTTCGGGACCCAACCCGGCCGATTTTCGCGACCCACGCCGGCCGACCTTCGCGACCCATGCTGGCCAAACTGCGCGGTCCACGCCGGCCGACCTTTGCGACCCACGCTGGCCGAACTGCGCGGCCCACGCCGGACGACCTTCGTGACCCACGCCAGCCGAACTGCGCGACCCACACCGGCCGACCTGCGCGGCCCACCATTTTCTCTTACCTCGTTTGCTGCTGACAAAAATGGAGGAAATGGTTTTGGGTCCCTTTGGCCCTCGCACACGCTCCTCCAATGGAACCTGTTGGATGAAGGTGAAGCCTTCCGGTGTCGGAAAGTATGGAGTCTCCATCTGTCCAAAGTTCTGCATTTTTTTGCTGTAAAATGTTATCAAATAAACCCCCCCCCGAACTTGTAAAGAAAAAGAAAAATGAAATTAATAAAATAAATGAAAAAAAAAATTAAATGAAGAAAATAAATGAATAAAACCCCCCAAAACTTGTAAAACAAAAAGCTGCGACCGTTTAAAAACAAATTGCCCGCACTGCGCAAGCGCACTGATGATCGGGCGCATCGATGATCGGGCATGCATGCGCAGTGCGGGTGATTTGTTTTACATGATCACGGCCATTTTGAAGGCCGCTTGCAGCCGGCGTTATTAACAGTCGGCTGCTGACTTCCGGGTGCGGCGATGACCAGCTAAGTCGCACGTTTCGGCAGCTCCCGGTGGAACGGACTTTTGGGCTCTTAATAGGAGCCCCAACGGCAATTTTAACGGCTAAAAACACTGTGCGGTAAACCAGAAGGGAATCCCCCCTAGACACGGATGGAAAAAGGAGAGGAAAGTGGCCGGATTGCGGTGGATCCTTTAGAGCAGCGGCAAGGAAGGCAAGCACAAACCAAGATGGCGTCGGAAGGTGGCAGTTTAATATGGGGCCCTGAACAACACGCGTTCTTGAAGCGCTGCGTGGAAGAACTTAAAAAGGAGATGAAGAAGGAGCTGTTGGCCCCGATATTACAGGTGATTGAAGGGCTAAAGGATGAGCAAAAGACCCAGGAGCAGGAGCTTCGGGTCGTGAAGGCAAAGGCTGCCGAGAACGAGGACGATATACAAGGCCTGGTGGTGAGGATGGAGATGCACGAGGCACACCATAAAAGGTGTGTGGAAAGGCTGGAGGTGCTGGAGAATAATGCGAGGAGGAAGAATTTAAGGATACTTGGTCTTCCCGAGGGTGCAGAGGGGGCGGACGTCGGGGCATATGTGAGCACGATGCTGCACTCGTTAATGGGACCGGAGGCCCCGACGGGTCCGTTGGAGGTGGAGGGAGCATACCGAGTGATGCGCGAGGACCGAGGGCCGGAGAGATTCCCCGAGCCATAGTGGTGAGATTTCTCCGATATAAGGACAGAGAGATGGTCCTCAGATGGGCAAAGAAAACCTCGGAGCAGTAGGTGGGAGAACGCGGTGATCCGCGTATATCAAGATTGGAGTGCGGAGGTGGCGAGAAAGAGGGCGAGCTTTAATCGGACCAAGGCGGTGCTTCATAAAAGGAAGGTCAAATTTGGAATGCTGCAGCCGGCAAGACTGTGGGTCACACATCAAGGGAAACACCACTACTTTGAAACGGCAGATGAGGCATGGACATTTATTGTCGAAGAGAAATTGGAATAAGTGGGTTATAAAAAAGAACGTTTGAGACAAAGTGGTGGGGTGAATATGGGGGGCGAAGAGTGGGGAAAAGGGGGGAGAGATGATTTTTAAGCTGTTAATCCTGCGACCCTGTAACTTTTCTCTCTTCCCCATGTTATGGGGGAGGGAGGGAGGGAGGTGGAGGAGCTGGGGGCATCGGCCATTGGGGGCGGGGCCAAAAGGGAAGCGCGGGCTTTGTTCCTGCGCTATGATAATTATGGCGGGAACAGGGAAGCAGGAAGGAGGGGGCGTCGCACAGTGCGAGCCGAGGTCACGGGGGGAAGCCGAGGTCGGCCAGAGTTTGCTGACTTCTGGGAGCAACATGGGGGGTGCAATTACGCTAGTGAGGGATCTAGCGGGGGGGTGGGGGGGGGTTTAACTGGGTTGCTGCTGCTGGGGAGAAGGGGGAGCTGGTATGGGGTGGGGTGGGCGGGGCGGGGGGGGCGCCGCCTGGGGGGGACACAGCTACGTGGGAACCGGGTGAGGAGCTGGATTAAAAAAGGGGATGGCTAGTCGACAAGGGGGGGGGGGGGGGGGGGTAAAGAGCCCCCCAACCCGGCTGATCACGCGGAATGTGAGAGGGCTGAATGGGCCGATAAAGAGGGCACGGGTACTCGCACACCTAAAGAAACTTAAGGCAGATGTGGTTATGCTGCAGGAGACGCATTTGAAACTGATAGACCAGGTCAGACTACGCAAAGGATGGGTGGGGCAGGTGTTTCATTCGGGGCTAGATGCAAAAAACAGGGGGGTGGCCATTCTAGTGGGGAAGCGGGTAATGTTTGAGGCAAAGACCAGAGTGGCGGATAGTGGGGGCAGATACGTGATGGTGAGTGGCAAATTACAAGGGGAGGCGGTGGTCTTAGTGAACGTATATGCCCCGAACTGGGATGATGCCAACTTTATGAGGCGCATGCTAGGACGTATCCCGGACCTAGAGGTGGGGAAGCTGGTAATGGGTGGAGATTTTAACACGGTGCTGGAACCAGGGCTGGACAGATCGAGGTCCAGGACCGGAAGGAGGCCGGCAGCAGCTAGGGTGCTTAAGGACTTTATGGAGCAGATGGGAGGAGTAGACCCCTGGAGATTTAGTAGACCTAGGAGCAAGGAGTTTTCGTTTTTCTCCTATGTCCACAAAGTTTATTCACGGATAGACTTTTTTGTTTTGGGAAGGGCGATGATCCCGAAGGTGACGGGGACGGAATATACGGCTATAGCTATTTCGGATCACGCTCCACATTGGGTGGACTTGGAGATAGGGGAGGAAAAAGAACAGCGTCCACCCTGGAGAATGGACATGGGACTATTGGCGGACGAGGGGGTGTGCTTAAGGATGAGGGGGTGTATTGAAAGGTACTTGGAACTCAATGATAATGGGGAGGTCCAGGTGGGAGTGGTCTGGGAGGTGCTGAAGGCAGTGGTTAGAGGGGAGCTGATATCAATCAGGGCACATAAAGGAAAGCAGGAGGGTAGGGAACGGGAGCGGTTGCTGAAAGAACTTCTGAGGGTGGACAGGCAATATGCGGAGGCACCGGAGGAGGGACTGTACAGGGAAAGGCAAAGGCTACATGTAGAATTTGATTTGCTGACTACGGGTAATGCGGAGGCACAGTGGAGGAAGGCACAGGGTGTACAGTACGAATATGGGGAGAAGGCGAGCAGGTTGCTGGCCCACCAACTGAGGAAAAGGGGAGCAGCGAGGGAGATAGGTGGAGTGAGAGATGAGGAGGGAGAGATGGAGCGGGGAGCGGAGAGAGTGAATGGAGTGTTCAAGGCATTCTATGAAAGATTATATGAAGCTCAGCCCCCGGATGGGAGGGAGAGAATGATGTGTTTTCTGGACCAGCTGGAATTTCCTAAGGTGGAGGAGCAGGAGAGGGTGGGACTGGGAGCACAGATTGAAATGGAGGAAGTAGTGAAAGGAATTCGGAGCATGCAGGCGGGGAAGGCCCCGGGACCAGACGGATTCCCAGTTGAATTTTATAGGAAATATGTGGACTTGCTCGCCCCGCTACTGATGAGAACCTTTAATGAGGCGAGGGTGTCAGAGGTGTTGTATGTAAATTCTGTAACAAGATGATTTAAAATGGATGAAGGATGTAGGGATTAAAAATCAAGCTCATGAAAATCTGTTGTCAAAGAATTATGATTGGGTGGCATTAACCGTGGATCGTTCAAGGTGCCAACTTTCAGATGCAACGTTAAACTGAGGACCCTGTGGGTGTAAATGATTCTGTGGCACTGTTTCAAAGAAGGACAGTGGAGTTCTCTCTAATGTCCTAGCTCATGTTTATCCCTCAGCCAACATCACAAAAACCCGGTTATCTGGTCATTATCACATTACTGTTTGTGGGATCATACTGTGCACAAAATGGCTGCTGTATTTCTGACATTACAACAGTGAGCAGAGTCTTCCTCAATGGTTCTGCAGCTCAACACACACACACACACACTAATAGTGTTAACCTGGTACATATCTCCTTCTTCACAATCTCTTCCAGCCCAATGATCTCCTGAAATCTCTGAGCTCCTCCAATTTGGCCACTCCCGCACCTCTGATTGCCTCCGCTCCGACGCTGGAGGTCCTGTCTTCAGCTGCCTGGCCCCTGAGCTCTGCAATTTACTTTTTATTCAATAAATTTAGAGTACCCAATTCTTTTCTTTTCCAATTAAGGGTCAATTTAGCGCGGCCAGTCCACCTAACCTGCACAACTTTGGGTTGTGGGGGTGAAACCCACGCAAACACGGGGAGAATGTGCAAACTCCACACGGACAGTGACCCGGGGCCGGGAACGATCCCGGGTCCTCTGTGCCGTGAGGCAGCAGTGCTAACCACTGTCCCACCGTGCTGCCCAAGCACTGCAATTCACACCCTAAACATCCCTGCCCGCCACACCCCCCCCCCCCCCCCAAACCTCTCCTCTTTGAAACATTTGTCGGACGGTTGTGAATTCAAGTCCTCCTCCACTTCACTGGGATTATTGGTCAGCTCACTGGAATTCCTGAATGTGCCCATGTGATGTTGCAATGCACATGAAGCTGTGGATGACCTTAACGTGCTGCAGCTTTTTTATGAGGAGGTCGAGAAACATATAGAATAGATCTTAGAATTTATAGATCATAGAATTTACAGTGCAACGGGAGGCCATTCGGCCCATCGAGTCTACACCGGCCCTTGGAAAGAACACCCTACCTAAGCCCACACCTCCACCCTATTCCCGTAACCCAGCAACGCCAATTAACCTTTTTGGGCGCTAAGGGACAATTTAGCACGGCCAATGCACCTGACCTGCACATCTTTGGACAGTGGGAGGAAACCGGAGCACCCGGAGGAAACCCACGCACACACGGGGAGAATGTGCAGACTCCATACAGACAGTGACCCAAGCTGGGAATTGAACCTGGGACCCTAGAGCTGTGAAGCAACTGTGCTAACCACTGTGCCCCCTGTTCTGAACCGAACCAATAAGCTTTTTGTATTTCTATGCTGTATTTTTAAATACTTCCTCCTCGGAAATCTCGGCTTACATCTCAGGGCTGTTCTGCTGGAAGGTGCCATTTTTCAGTTGAGAAATCAAAGTGATTCATCGGAATGTAAAAGATTCGATGGCACCATTTCGCTGAAGAATGATCCCTATTCTTCTGAGTCTCAGAATAATGCAGAATCACAGAATTGTTACAGTGCAGAAGGAGACCATTCAGCCCATCGCGCCTGCACCGGCTCTCAGAATCAGCATTATAACTTAGTGCCATTTTGCTGCCTTCTCCCCCTATACCCCTGCACATTGGTCCTTTTCAAATAATCATCTAACGCCCCCTTGACTGCCTCGACTGAACCTGCCCCCACCGCACTTCCAGGCCGAGCGTTCCAGACCCCAACCACTCGCTGTGTGAAAAAGTCTGTTTTTCCTCACATCACACTCGCCTCTTTGGCAATTCACCTTGAAGATGTGCCCTCTCACTCGTGATCCTTTTGCAAGCGGGAACCAGAGGGCGAAAGATTATCCTTCAGCCTACTTTAATAAAGTAGACTTTCTGGCCATCACCAAATTGCTGCTTGTGGAGGCTTGCTGTGCATGGTTTGGCTGCTTTGTTTCCTCCATTACACCATCATCACAGCTCAAAAGCACGTCATTGGCTTTGGAATGCCCTGAGGTTGTACGAGGTGCTATACAAATGCAAGTCTTTCTTCCTTCTTCAATCTCGCCTTAAAACCTACCTGTTCGACAAAGGTTTTGGCCACCTGTCCTAATAATGCTTTATGTGGCCCAGTGTCACAATTTGGTTTGAGAAGTGCCTCGAGACATTTGGCTATGTTTAGGGCGCTGTGTAATAATAATAGCTCATTGTCACAAGTAGGCTTGATTGAAGTTACTGTGAAAAGCCCCTAGTCGCCACATTCCGGCACCTGTTCAGTGAGGCCGGTACGGGAATTGAACCCGCACTGCTGGCATTGTTCTGCATTACAAGCCAGCTGTTTAGCCCACTGTGCTAACCAGCCCCATATAAACGCAACTTTTCATTGTTTGTACGGATCAGAAAAGGTCCCCAGCCCTGATTCCTGGTTAGTGCTCAATTTGTTGCTTCTAGTCAGATCAGGAATACTGGGAACCAGCCCCTGCCCCCCACCTTTCCACCCCAATCCAGACCCATATTCAAAATGCCCTCGTGTGGTCTATCCTTGGATAAGGACAGGATGTTGCTGCCTTTGCAGTCAAATAGTCGCCTGGCTTTCACTGTTCGCCTGGGCTGCAGAGCCAAAGCTTTGGAGGGCAAACCCACACTGTAATATAATTCCCGGGAAGAGTCAGCGCTTTCTGGAGAGTAATAATAATAATCTTTATTATTGTCACAAGTCGGCTTACATTAACACTGCAATGAAGTTACTGTGAAAGTCCCCTAGTTGCCACAATCCGTCGCCTGTTCGGGTACACTGAGGGAGAATTCAGAATGCCCAATTCACCTAACAGCACGTCTTTCGGGACTTGTGGGAGGAAACCGGAGCACCCGGAGGAAACCCACGCAGGCACGGGGAGAACGTGCAGACTCTGCACAGACAGTGACCCAAGCCGGGAATCGAACCTGGGATCCTGGCGCTGTGAAGCAACAGTGCTAGCCACTGTGCTATGCAACACCTCGCAGTTTTATTTCAAGGTTGGAGGGCTCACAATGTCCTTCTCCACCAACCCCACCCCCCCGCCCTGTATTCCTACGAATTCCCGACGCTCGAGGAGAGAGGGAATGCGAGGGACCTTCAGCAGGGAAGCACCATTTGAAGGGGAGGGTTTGGGGTTGTTGCCAGCAGAGAGGACAATCTTCACCAAGAGGAGGAGACAGGGGCCCATCATTGTGTTATGTTTCTCCACTTTGAACCCATTCAAGCAGAATGCAGAATCCCGTGAGAGGCTTTTTCGTGGCAGTCAATCTCCCTGTTCGCAGCAGGAGAGGAGGTTAGAATTGAGATTTGTTTTTGGGGAGTGGTGCTGGAGTGACGAGGCTGGGATTGGAGTGCCTCGGGGAGGGGCTGGCTGGGTGGAGCTCAGCCATAAATCCCCTGCTCAGATTTATCATTTTCCAGCCTGTCTCACTCTAAATTGACATTTCGCTATGAGGCAGATGAACAGGTTCACTCTCTCTCTCTCTCTCTAGGGGGATGACTGACAAGTGAACAGGGTGAGGTCAGAATGGGCCTCATGACCGAAACTGTCTAATGAGGCTGACGTTCTGAAAGGTTTCACTGCACAAGGTAGATCTGCAGTGTCAGCTCTGTGCTGGGAACTCCTCAGCCACACGGAGGTGTCTATTCTCAGCTTTGTGTCTGTCTAGATGTCTGTCATTTTTTTCTCCCTCCAAACCAGCCACCCTTCACCCTTTCACAGGGTCAGACCCAGCCAACAACCACCCACTCACTCTGTTCTTCAGAGACACAGTTCTACCTCGGGTCAGCCGCCTGTTCATCCGTGCGATAGTCACGTCGAGCTTGCACGCGGGTTGAAGTTGGCACATCCTCCCCGTGCCTGCGTGGGTCTCATCCCCACAACCCAAAGATGTGCAGCAGGTTTCCTCCGGGCGCTCCGTTTTCCTCCCACAAGTCCCGAAAGACGTGCGTGTTGGGTGAATTGGACATTCTGAATTCTCCCTCAGTGTACCCGAATAGGCGCCAGAGTGTGGCGACTGGGGGTTTTCACAGTAACTTCATTGCAGTGTAATTTAGTAAGCCAACTTGTGACAATAAAGATTATTATTATGTACACATGCATGTAGACACTTTCATACCATACACATATACACACACAAAAACACATACACATGTGTACACACTCATACACATGCATGCACATACACATGGATGTACACACAGGCACAGGCCATACAAACACACATTCATGCACGTGTACACATAAACACATGAACGTGCACGTGCATGCACACACATGGGCACACACACATACACACAAACATGCACATGATTCATGCATGTGCATGTGTACACACAGACACAGACACGTACACACAGTCAAGGATGTTGAGGATGATGGCCAGACCTTGGTCTACAGTCCTTGCTGGAATCAGTGATCTCACAGGTCAGTTAGTGACTCAGGGACCTAGTTCCTGCTACATGGATCTTTGTGATTCAGTTCCTATGCGAACGGAACAACCCTCTCCCATTCCATCAGGGGAGTTCCGAAGCAAAGTAATGGAGTATAATTCAATCAGTGGGGAAGGAAGGGAGTTTACAAGAACCTTAATATAGCACCGCATCATTTTACATGAAACCATTAAAGCACTTCGCAGATAACAAAATACCTTCATGTTGGTTAAATGTTAGTCAAGATACCAGCTCAATTTCCTTTTCTTTTTTGAATTGTGCTATGTGATCTATAAGAGCCTAAACAAGCAGCCAGGTTATTGGTTTCATATCCCTTCTGAAAACAAGTGTCGACCAATGCTACCCAGAAGTACCAGCCTTGTTTATGTGTTCAAGGTCTCATAGAATCTGATGAGCCATCAATTAATCACAAGACGAGTAGTGAATGAAACCGAGGCTTTAATAAGCTAAACAGGAAGCCTCCTGGCCTCTGATCCGAACTGGGGCAGGGCCGGAGGTCAGCCACCTTTATACCGAGCCCGAGGGGAGGCGGAGCCATCAGGCAGTGGTTTACCACAATACATGTAGTACAGTAACAGTTTACCACAATACATATAATATACTAACAGTGGTTTACCACAGAATCCCTACAGTGCAGAAGGAGGCCATTTGGCCCATCAAGTCTGCATGGACCCTCTGCGGGAGCTTTGCTCTGTATTGGCTGAAATGTTACGCTGTGAATGTAGTGCCCGAGCTTTAACATACCATCCAGGAACCCCATGCAATTGGCTGGAGCTACAGTTTTAGAGCCTGCAAACATTATTCTATCTTGATATTAATCGAGAATAAAATACACCACAATGTTGTCGAATACAGAGGCATCACTTGATCCTCAGAAGGCCATTGAATGCTTAAAAAAGAGAATGGCACCAGGCCAGGGTGCAAACCCAATCAAACTGCTCAAGCATGGCAAGTCCCATCCAGTACCACACGTTTCTAACCTGCTTTGTCTCGGGATAGTCGGCTCCGTTCCACAGGAGACGCTTGATGCAAAATAAAATCATCACATTATACAACAGAGTAGACTTCAACCACATCTCACTCCTCAGTGTCACAAGGAAGACCTTAGCTCGGGTCTGAAAAGACTCCGAAAAAACTGAAAAGACTCCATCTCCTTGTGGACTGTGTGTTCCCGGACTCACAGCACGGTTTACATCTACCGTGGGCATGATCTTCCCCATAGACCAGCTAGAAGAGGAGTGTACGTAACAGAGGATACCTCTTTCCTTCCATGGGCCTCACTGTGGCATTTGACACTGTCAGCAGAGCCAGAAGCTTTGGAGAAAAATTAGTTTCCCGCCAAACATCCTGGGCGGGATTCTGTGATCCTGAGGCTAAGTGTTGGCTCCGTCGGAAACGCCGTCGCGTTTCTCAACACGGCCTCAGGATCAGCAATTCTGGCCCCTACAGGGGGCCAGCACGGCACTGGAGCGATCCTTGCCACTCCAGCTGCTGATCCTGGCGTGAACTGGGCACCGTGGGGTCCGCGCATGCGCAGCCTCCCCGAACAGGCACCGGAATGTGGCGACTAGGGGCTTTTCACAGTAACTTCATTTGAAGCCTACTTGTGACAATAAGCGATTTTCATTTCATTTTCCTTTTCATTTCATTTCAGTGGCACTGCTTCCAGCGCTCGCACGCGCAGTGGCTTCCTTCAACGTGCCGGCCCCGCGCAACATGGCGCAGGGCTACAGGGGCCGGCGCGGAAGAAAGGAGGCCCCCAGCCAGAGAAGCCGGCCCGCCGATCCGTGGGCCCCGATCGCGGGCCAGGCCACATCGGAGGCCGCCCCCGGGGTCGAACCACCCCCCCCCACCCCCCCCACAGGCCGCGCCCAGACCCTTCCACGCCGAGGTCCCGGCAGCTGAGAGCAGGTGTGAACGGCGCCGGCGGGACTCGCCATTTTTGCGATGGCCACTCGGCCCATCCCCGGCCGAGAATCGGTGGGCCGGCCGCGGAGAGCATCCCCCGACCGGCGCCGCGTCGACCACTCCAGCGCCAATTCCCTGCTCTGCAGAGAATCACGTCCCGGCGTCGGGGTGGCATGGCGCGCTTCTCACCGGTCGCGGGGATTCTCCAGCCCGGCCCTGGGCTGAGAGAATCCCGCCCCCGTATTCTCACCTGCTGATGACATGCGCTGTATAGCTTGACCGCACAACTCCCGACAGTTAGAGAGTGAAGAATGGAGTGAAAGAGGGCTGAAAGTGGCCTAGCCCCCACTCTGTTTTGACACCTTCTCCTGAGATTCGCCATCCTGAAGACATGGAAGGAGTTATCTCACGCACTAGATCAGGTGACGAGTTCGACATTGACTCAAAGTGAAGACAAAAACCCATGATGTCCAGATCAGACAACTCTTCTCCAGTGAAACTGCTGCATTAGTCATTGCGGAAATTCAGCTATAAAAATGCAGTCTGTCTCTCTCATACCTGTACCCTATCTTTCCTGACACTAAACATCGGGGAACTATGGTCACGGGGCAAGGTGTTGCATCTTCGCCTCTGATCATACCAAACAACACAAAGGTGGTACAAAGGTGCACCAGGAGAAGGCGAACCATCTGAAATGGATTGTCCACCTCATGCCCATCATCTCTCATAGATGGAAAGATGCCAGTGAAACAAAGGCGACAGGTTAACATCCAGCCTTGACCACAAGGAAACCAATAAAAACCAGCTTGCAGAGTAGATGCTTGACATGACATTCACATTCTAAATATAAACTGTATATTGTAAGATTAGTGCAGCCCCTCAGGGTGTCATATATTATACTGAAACAAACCGAACAGCACTGCATGTTATGTAATGTCATATTTGAACAGGTGCATAATGCAATTTTACAAATTTTATGAAGCTTTTTTGAAAAAAACAGTGACTGTGCAATCCCAAACTTTGTAACTGCACTTTTAATGTCCACCAGCAGGGGTCCATCAAAACCAAACGGTTAATGTGGTTAACCTCCCCGGGCTGTATCCGACCTCCTTTCCAACATAGTTTGCTTTACAGGGAGAACAATATTCAGAATTTGTATGGCGTCTTACACCGGATGGAATCTTCTGTTGCCCCCAGCAACGGCGATCGTGGTCGGTGGGTGGGTGGGTGGGATTTAATTTGGCGGCGGCCAAAAAATGTGTTTCCCAATACGGGGGTACACTGTTGGAATTTTGTATTCCCGACTTTCAAATGTGGGTCCGACTTCCTGACGGACAATTGACGGGAACCCCATGTCAATGCGTCAGCGGGTCGTGCGTGCTAATTAAAAGGCCCCCCCCCCCAACTCGCCGGAATTGCTTTCGCCCACGCCAGCGAGAGGTTAGAACGTTCAACTTTACCACGGTACGTACGTAAATCGCGTTCACCTGGCGAACTTCACCTCTTCCGTGACTTTGTGGTCAGCAGATGTGGGGTGGGGGGGGTGGGGCTCTGGTGGAGTGTGTCTTAGGGAGTGGGGTTGATGTTGTCGATGGTGGGGTGCTGGAGCGAGAACTCAGGGTACTGTTGATATGAGGGAACAGTCACGGTTGGGGGGGTGGGGGGGGGGAGGAGGCTGGCATGTGGTAGGGAGGCAGGTCCAGGCTGAGAGTTCGGTAGGTGAAGGTCTTATCGGGAGGGACGAGACAGGTGACTCTGATAACAGGAGGGGGTAGAATTCGAGTGGGCACGAGGACAGTAACAGGCGTCAACTCTGAGGGGAGGGAAGGAATGTGGAGGTGGATTGTGATAGGCTCCAGGGTAAAGGGGAAAGGTTGAATAGTGACAGAGGAGAAAGGAATAGCGATATTACAAGTGGCCAACTGAAGGGACACCCTAATAATTATGAGGCAACTGGATGTCAAAGATACTCGTTTCTGTTCTCTCTATAGTGGAGCCGGCATTGCAGCAGTTTTGGTCCTGACTCATGGGTCTCGTAACGTCGAGACCCCAGCGAGGAGTGGGGTCGCCCTTCATTCCGTGCCATTGGCTGCAGTCAGAGGCAGGCAGGGGGGTGGATGCCTCCCAGGAGCGCGGCTGGTGGACGTCAGAAAACCCCGACTTCCAAACCTCCATCGTCCTGGGTGAATGGTCTTGCGGAGGCCTTGTCACCTGCTTGCTGACGCTGAGATAGAGAAAACCCTGGAAAGGACACGCTCACTTAATGCATCGCTTCACTTCGTTCACACATCCACTGTAGCATCAATGGTGCAGGCTGCAGTCAGCCCGACAGTAACTCTCATCCAGGCGAGGAGAAGGAGTGTCCATCAGTGGTTGGTACAGGGCCTGGAAGAGAAGGGGCCTGAGAGGCACGAGGCAGCGAGGTCTCTAGCAAGTCAAGGTGCTGATAACCAGGACCCACTGTAATGGAAAGCAGCTGCCCAATTATGGGTATATCACTGGTGGTGGTCTTATCTACAAATGAGTAAAAAGTAATGTCGGATGCGGCCTTGTATGCCCCAGACTGTGGTTGCTCACATCTGCCAGTCTCTCCAGTATGAGCTTTGGCAGCAAGGACCCCAGAAGAGCAATGTGCAACTCCTGGCCTGCAACGAATGAATGGATATCTGGGTGCTGATAAATATGACTCCAGGACTCTTGACCTATGAGGTAATGGCGGCATGGGTAACTTCCTGTCTGTCCCGCCAAGCGTCTTGCTGATAGATCATTAATGAGCTGAACATCGATCATAGAATCCCTACAGTGTGAAAGGATGCCATTCAGCCCATCCAGTCTGCAACAACCCTCCGAAACTGCACCCTACCGAGGCTCGCAATGCCACCCTATCCACATAACCACATCTAACCTTGCTCAAGGAGCAATTTATCATGGCCAACCCGACTAACCTGTGGGAGGAAACCGGAGCACCCGGAGGAAACCCACGCAGACACGGGGAGAACGTGCAGACTCCGCACAGACATCCGAGGTCGAATTGAACCCAGGTCCCTGGCGCTGTGAGGCAGCTGTGCCCAAAGCACTGGGCCACTGGGCCACCCTGACATCCCACATGTACAGCCATTCCACCACCCAATAGGAATCACACCGCCTCTCCCACCTGCCAACAGGTTTCAGCTCCAGAATGGAAGATTCTGCCCACAAACAAATTTCCAGCCAATAAGGTGCTTTTGAAGCATTGCAGATAATGAAGCAATCACTGTGCAGATACCAAGCTCCAACAAACAGCAATGTGATCATCACTAGATAATCTGTATTGGTGAACTTGAGGAGAAGAGAGTGAGAAGCTGGGAGAGAGAGAGGCAGAGAGAGTGAGAGAGGCAGAGAGAGAGAGAGGCAGGGAGAAAGGCAGAGAGAGAGGCAGAGAGCGAGAGGCACAGAGAGAGAGAGGCAGAGAGGCAGAGAGAGAGAGGCAGAGAGTGAGAGGCAGAGAGAGAGAGAGGCAGAGAGAGAGAGAGGCAGAGAGAGAGGCAGAGAGTGAGAGGCAGAGAGAGAGAGAGGCAGAGAGTGAGAGAGGCAGAGACCAAGAGGCAGAGAGTGCGAAACAGAGAGCAAGAGGCAGAGAGAGAGAGCGGCAGAGAGAGAGGCAGAGAGTGAGAGGCAGAGAGAGAGAGGCAGAGAGAGAGAGAGGCAGAGAGTGAGAGGCAGAGAGCGAGAGGCAGAGAGAGAGAGGCAGAGAGAGAGAGAGGCAGAGAGAGAGAGGCAGAGAGAGAGAGGCACAGAGAGAGAGGCAGAGAGAGAGAGAGAGGCAGAGCGAGAGGCAGAGAGAGAGAGAGGCAGAGAGAGTGAGAGGCAGAAAGTGAGAGACAGAGAGCGAAAGGCAGAGAGAGAGAGGCAGAGAGAGAGAGAGAGGCAGAGAGAGAGGCAGAGAGAGAGAGGCAGAGAGGCAGAGAGGCAGAGAGTGAGAGGCAGAGAGAGAGAGAGGCAGAGAGTGAGAGGCAGAGAGCGAGAGGCAGAGAGAGAGAGGCAGAGAGTGAGAGAGGCAGAGAGAGAGAGGCAGAGAGAGAGGCAGAGAGAGAGAGGCAGAGAGAGAGAGGCAGAGAGAGAGAGACAGAGAGAGAGAGGCAGAGAGCGAGAGGCAGAGAGAGAGAGGCAGAGAGCGAGAGGCTGAGAGGCAGAGAGAGAGAGAGAGGCAGAGAGAGAGAGAGAGGCAGAGAGAGAGGCAGAGAGCGAGAGGCAAAGAGAGAGGCAGAGAGAGAGAGGCAGAGAGAGAGAGGCAGAGAGTGAGAGGCAGAGAGAGAGAGAGAGGCAGAGAGAGAGAGAGGCAGAGAGAGAGGCAGAGAGAGAGAGGCAGAGATTGAGAGGCAGAGAGAGGGAGGCAGAGAGAGAGAGGCAGAGATTGAGAGGCAGAGATTGAGAGGCAGAGATTGAGAGGCAGAGAGCGAGAGGCAGAGAGCGAGAGGCAGAGAGAGAGAGGCAGAGAGTGAGAGGCAGAGAGAGAGAGAGGCAGAGAGTGAGAGAGGCAGAGAGAGAGGCAGAGGGAGAGAGGCAGAGGGAGAGGCAGAGAGAGAGGCAGAGAGCGAGAACCTGAGAGTGCGAATCTGACAGCGAAAATCTGAGAGAGAGAATCTGTCAGCGAGAATCTGTCTGCGAGAATTTGAGAGCGAGAATTTGAGAGCAAGAAGCAGAGAGCGAGAAGCAGAGAGCGAGAAGCAGAGAGCGAGAATCTGAGAGCGGGAATCTGAGAGCGGGAATCTGAGAGTGAGAATACAAACAGAAAATGCTGGAATCATTCAGCAGGTCTGGCTGCATCTGAGAGGGAGAAAGATGTTTCAAATCATTCCAAAGGAGAGTACCTTGCCTCACAACGGTAACTCTGCAGATACTGTCAGCCCTGAGCGAGAATCTGGGAGTGAGAATCTGAGAGCGAGAATCTGAGAGCGAGAATCTGAGAGCGAGAATCTGAGCGAGAATCTGAGAGTGAGAATCTGAAAGCGACAAGCAGAGAGCGAGAATCTGAGAGTGCGAATCTGAGAGCGAGAATCTGAGAGCGAGAATCTGAGAGCGAGAATCTGAGAGCGAGAATCTGAGCGAGACTCTGAGAGTGAGAATCTGAGAGCGAGAATCTGAGAGCGAGAATCTGAGAGTGAGAATCTGAGAGCGAGAATCTGAGAGTGAGAATCTGAGCGAGAATCTGAGAGTGAGAATCTGAAAGCGACAAGCAGAGAGCGAGAATCTGAGAGCAAGAATCTGAGAGATTGAATCTGGAGCGCGAATCTGACAGCGCGAATCTGAGAGCGAGAATCTGAGAGCGAGAATCTGTCAGTGAGAATCTGTCAGCGAGAATCTGAGAGTGCGAATCTGACAGCGAGAATCTGAGAGCGAGAATCTGAGAGTGAGAATCTGGAGCGCGAATCTGACAGCGCGAATCTGAGAGCGAGAATCTGAGAGCGAGAATCTGTCAGTGAGAATCTGTCAGCGAGAATCTGAGAGTGCGAATCTGACAGCGCGAATCTGAGAGCGAGAATCTGAGAGCGAGAATCTGTCAGTGCGAATCTGACAGCGAGAATCTGAGAGTGAGAATCAGAAAGCGACAAGCAGAGAGCGAGAATCTGAGAGCAAGAATCTGAGAGATTGAATCTGGAGCGCGAATCTGACAGCGCGAATCTGAGAGCGAGAATCTGTCAGTGAGAATCTGTCAGCGAGAATCTGTCAGCGAGAATCTGAGAGCGAGAATCTGAAAGCGAGAATCTGAAAGCGAGAATCTGTGAGCCAGAATCTGAGAGTGCGAATCTGACAGCGAGAATCTGAGAGCGAGAATCTGTCAGCGAGAATCTGTCAGCGAGAATCTGAGAGCGAGAATCTGAAAGCGAGAATCTGAGAGCGAGAATCTGAGAGCGAGAATCTGAGAGCGAGAATCTGAGAGCGAGAAGCAGAGAGCGGGAATCTGAGAGCGAGAAGCAGAGAGCGAGAGGCAGAGAGGGAGAAGCAGAGAGGGAGAAGCAGAGAGGGAGAAGCAGAGAGGGAGAAGCAGAGAGGGAGAAGCAGAGAGCGAGAAGCAGAGAGCGAGAAGCAGAGAGCGGGAATCTGAGAGTGGGAATCTGAGAGCGAGAATACAAACAGAAAATGCAGGAATCACTCAGCAGGTCTGGCAGCATCTATAGAGGGAGAAAGATGTTTCAAATCAAAGGGTCTTCATTCCAAAGGCGAGTACCTTGCCTCACAACGGTAACTCTGCAGATTCTGTCAGGCCTGAGCGAGAATCTGAGAGCGAGAATCTGAGAGCGAGAATCTGAGAGCGAGAATCTGAGAGCGAGAATCTGAGAGCCACAAGCAGAGAGCGAGAATCTGAGGGCGAGAATCTGAGAGCGAGAATCTGAGAGCGAGAATCTGAGAGCGAGAATCTGAGAGCGAGAATCTGAGAGTGAGAATCTGGAGCGCGAATCTGACAGCGCGAATCTGAGAGCGAGAATCTGAGAGTGAGAATCTGTCAGCGAGAATCTGTCAGCGAGAATCTGTGAGCCAGAATCTGAGAGTGAGAATCTGAGCGAGAATCTGAGAGTGAGAATCTGAAAGCGACAAGCAGAGAGCGAGAATCTGAGAGCAAGTATCTGAGAGCCAGAATCTGGAGCGCGAATCTGACAGCGCGAATCTGAGAGCGAGAATCTGTCAGCGAGAATCTGTCAGCGAGAATCTGTGAGCCAGAATCTGAGAGTGTGAATCTGACAGCGAGAATCTGACAGCGAGAATCTGAGAGTGAGAATCTGAGAGCCAGAATCTGGAGCGCGAATCTGACAGCGCGAATCTGAGAGCGAGAATCTGTCAGTGAGAATCTGTCAGCGAGAATCTGTCAGCCAGAATCTGAGAGCGAGAATCTGAGAGCGAGAATCTGAGAGCGAGAATCTGTCAGCGAGAATCTGTCAGCGAGAATCTGAGAGCGAGAATCTGAGAGCGAGAAGCAGAGAGCGAGAAGCAGAGAGCGAGAAGCAGAGAGCGAGAAGCAGAGAGCGAGAATCTGAGAGTGAGAATACAAACAGAAACTGCTGGAATCACTCAGCAGGTCTGGCAGCATCTGTAGAGGGAGAAAGATGTTTCAAATCAAAGGGTCTTCATTCCAAAGGAGAGTACCTTGCCTCACAACGGTAACTCTGCAGATTCTGTCAGGCCTGAGCGAGAATCTGAGAGCGAGAATCTGAGAGCGAGAATCTGAGAGCGAGAATCTGAGAGCGAGAATCTGAGAGCCACAAGCAGAGAGCGAGAATCTGAGGGCGAGAATCTGAGAGCGAGAATCTGAGAGCGAGAATCTGAGAGCGAGAATCTGAGAGCGAGAATCTGAGAGTGAGAATCTGGAGCGCGAATCTGACAGCGCGAATCTGAGAGCGAGAATCTGAGAGTGAGAATCTGTCAGCGAGAATCTGTCAGCGAGAATCTGTGAGCCAGAATCTGAGAGTGAGAATCTGAGCGAGAATCTGAGAGTGAGAATCTGAAAGCGACAAGCAGAGAGCGAGAATCTGAGAGCAAGTATCTGAGAGCCAGAATCTGGAGCGCGAATCTGACAGCGCGAATCTGAGAGCGAGAATCTGTCAGCGAGAATCTGTCAGCGAGAATCTGTGAGCCAGAATCTGAGAGTGTGAATCTGAGAGCGAGAATCTGACAGCGAGAATCTGAGAGTGAGAATCTGAGAGCCAGAATCTGGAGCGCGAATCTGACAGCGCGAATCTGAGAGCGAGAATCTGTCAGTGAGAATCTGTCAGCGAGAATCTGTCAGCCAGAATCTGAGAGCGAGAATCTGAGAGCGAGAATCTGAGAGCGAGAATCTGAGAGTGAGAATCTGAAAGCGACAAGCAGAGAGCGAGAATCTGAGAGCAAGAATCTGAGAGATTGAATCTGGAGCGCGAATCTGACAGCGCGAATCTGAGAGCGAGAATCTGAGAGCGAGAATCTGTCAGTGAGAATCTGTCAGCGAGAATCTGAGAGTGCGAATCTGACAGCGAGAATCTGAGAGTGAGAATCAGAAAGCGACAAGCAGAGAGCGAGAATCTGAGAGCAAGAATCTGAGAGATTGAATCTGGAGCGCGAATCTGACAGCGCGAATCTGAGAGCGAGAATCTGTCAGTGAGAATCTGTCAGCGAGAATCTGTCAGCGAGAATCTGAGAGCGAGAATCTGAAAGCGAGAATCTGAAAGCGAGAATCTGTGAGCCAGAATCTGAGAGTGCGAATCTGACAGCGAGAATCTGAGAGCGAGAATCTGTCAGCGAGAATCTGTCAGCGAGAATCTGAGAGCGAGAATCTGAAAGCGAGAATCTGAGAGCGAGAATCTGAGAGCGAGAATCTGAGAGCGAGAATCTGAGAGCGAGAAGCAGAGAGCGAGAATCTGAGAGCGAGAATCTGAGAGCGGGAATCTGAGAGCGAGAAGCAGAGAGCGGGAATCTGAGAGCGAGAAGCAGAGAGCGAGAGGCAGAGAGGGAGAAGCAGAGAGGGAGAAGCAGAGAGGGAGAAGCAGAGAGCGAGAGGCAGAGAGGGAGAAGCAGAGAGGGAGAAGCAGAGAGCGAGAAGCAGAGAGCGAGAAGCAGAGAGCGGGAATCTGAGAGTGGGAATCTGAGAGCGAGAATACAAACAGAAAATGCAGGAATCACTCAGCAGGTCTGGCAGCATCTATAGAGGGAGAAAGATGTTTCAAATCAAAGGGTCTTCATTCCAAAGGCGAGTACCTTGCCTCACAACGGTAACTCTGCAGATTCTGTCAGGCCTGAGCGAGAATCTGAGAGCGAGAATCTGAGAGCGAGAATCTGAGAGCGAGAATCTGAGAGCGAGAATCTGAGAGCCACAAGCAGAGAGCGAGAATCTGAGGGCGAGAATCTGAGAGCGAGAATCTGAGAGCGAGAATCTGAGAGCGAGAATCTGAGAGCGAGAATCTGAGAGTGAGAATCTGGAGCGCGAATCTGACAGCGCGAATCTGAGAGCGAGAATCTGAGAGTGAGAATCTGTCAGCGAGAATCTGTCAGCGAGAATCTGTGAGCCAGAATCTGAGAGTGAGAATCTGAGCGAGAATCTGAGAGTGAGAATCTGAAAGCGACAAGCAGAGAGCGAGAATCTGAGAGCAAGTATCTGAGAGCCAGAATCTGGAGCGCGAATCTGACAGCGCGAATCTGAGAGCGAGAATCTGTCAGCGAGAATCTGTCAGCGAGAATCTGTGAGCCAGAATCTGAGAGTGTGAATCTGACAGCGAGAATCTGACAGCGAGAATCTGAGAGTGAGAATCTGAGAGCCAGAATCTGGAGCGCGAATCTGACAGCGCGAATCTGAGAGCGAGAATCTGTCAGTGAGAATCTGTCAGCGAGAATCTGTCAGCCAGAATCTGAGAGCGAGAATCTGAGAGCGAGAATCTGAGAGCGAGAATCTGTCAGCGAGAATCTGTCAGCGAGAATCTGAGAGCGAGAATCTGAGAGCGAGAAGCAGAGAGCGAGAAGCAGAGAGCGAGAAGCAGAGAGCGAGAAGCAGAGAGCGAGAATCTGTCAGTGAGAATCTGACAGCGAGAATCTGTCAGCGAGAATCTGTGAGCCAGAATCTGAGAGTGCGAATCTGACAGCGAGAATCTGAGAGCGAGAATCTGTCAGCGAGAATCTGTCAGCGAGAATCTGAGAGCGAGAATCTGAGAGCGAGAAGCAGAGAGCGAGAATCTGAGAGCGAGAATCTGAGAGCGAGAAGCAGAGAGCGAGAAGCAGAGAGCGAGAAGCAGAGAGCGAGAAGCAGAGAGCGAGAGGCAGAGAGCGAGAAGCAGAGAGGGAGAAGCAGAGAGGGAGAAGCAGAGAGGTAGAAGCGGAGAGGGAGGAGCAGAGAGCGAGGAGCAGAGAGCGAGAAGCAGAGAGCAGGAATCTGAGAGTGGGAATCTGAGAGCGAGAATACAAACAGAAAATGCAGGAATCACTCAGCAGGTCTGGCAGCATCTGTAGAGGGAGAAAGATGTTTCAAATCAAAGGGTCTTCATTCCAAAGGAGAGTACCTTGCCTCACAACGGTAACTCTGCAGATTCTGTCAGGCCTGAGCGAGAATCTGAGACCGAGAATCTGAGAGCGAGAATCTGAGAGCGGGAATCTGAGAGTGAGAATCTGAGAGCGAGAATCTGAGAGTGAGAATCTGAGTGCCAGAATCTGAGAGCGAGAATCTGAGAGCGAGAATCAGAGCGAGAATCTGAGAGTGAGAATCTGAAAGCGACAAGCAGAGAGCGAGAATTTAAGAGAGCGAATCTGAGAGCGTGAATCTGAGAGCGAGAATCTGAGAGCGAGAATCTGAGAGCGAGAATCTGAGAGCGAGAATCTGAGAGCGGGAATCTGAGAGTGAGAATCTGAGAGTGAGAATCTGAGAGCGGGAATCTGAGAGCTGGAATCTGAGAGTGAGAATCTGAGAGTGAGAATTTGAGAGCGGGAATCTGAGAGCGGGAATCTGAGAGTGAGAATCTGAGACGAGAATCTGAGAGCGAGAATCTGAGAGCGAGAATCTGAAAGCGAGAATCTGAGAGCGAGGATCTGAGAGCCAGAATCTGAGAGCGCGAATCTGACAGCGCGAATCTGAGAGCGAGAATCTGTCAGCGAGAATCTGTCAGCGAGAATCTGTGAGCCAGAATCTGAGAGTGAGAATCTGAGAGCCAGAATCTGGAGCGCGAATCTGACAGCGCGAATCTGAGAGCGAGAATCTGTCAGTGAGAATCTGTCAGCGAGAATCTGTCAGCCAGAATCTGAGAGCGAGAATCTGAGAGCGAAAATCTGAGAGCGAGAATCTGTCAGCGAGAATCTGTCAGCGAGAATCTGAGAGCGAGAATCTGAGAGCGAGAAGCAGAGAGCGAGAAGCAGAGAGCGAGAAGCAGAGAGCGAGAAGCAGAGAGCGAGAATCTGAGAGTGAGAATACAAACAGAAACTGCTGGAATCACTCAGCAGGTCTGGCAGCATCTGTAGAGGGAGAAAGATGTTTCAAATCAAAGGGTCTTCATTCCAAAGGAGAGTACCTTGCCTCACAACGGTAACTCTGCAGATTCTGTCAGGCCTGAGCGAGAATCTGAGAGCGAGAATCTGAGAGCGAGAATCTGAGAGCGAGAATCTGAGAGCGAGAATCTGAGAGCCACAAGCAGAGAGCGAGAATCTGAGGGCGAGAATCTGAGAGCGAGAATCTGAGAGCGAGAATCTGAGAGCGAGAATCTGAGAGCGAGAATCTGAGAGTGAGAATCTGGAGCGCGAATCTGACAGCGCGAATCTGAGAGCGAGAATCTGAGAGTGAGAATCTGTCAGCGAGAATCTGTCAGCGAGAATCTGTGAGCCAGAATCTGAGAGTGAGAATCTGAGCGAGAATCTGAGAGTGAGAATCTGAAAGCGACAAGCAGAGAGCGAGAATCTGAGAGCAAGTATCTGAGAGCCAGAATCTGGAGCGCGAATCTGACAGCGCGAATCTGAGAGCGAGAATCTGTCAGCGAGAATCTGTCAGCGAGAATCTGTGAGCCAGAATCTGAGAGTGTGAATCTGAGAGCGAGAATCTGACAGCGAGAATCTGAGAGTGAGAATCTGAGAGCCAGAATCTGGAGCGCGAATCTGACAGCGCGAATCTGAGAGCGAGAATCTGTCAGTGAGAATCTGTCAGCGAGAATCTGTCAGCCAGAAGCTGAGAGCGAGAATCTGAGAGCGAGAATCTGAGAGCGAGAATCTGAGAGTGAGAATCTGAAAGCGACAAGCAGAGAGCGAGAATCTGAGAGCAAGAATCTGAGAGATTGAATCTGGAGCGCGAATCTGACAGCGCGAATCTGAGAGCGAGAATCTGAGAGCGAGAATCTGTCAGTGAGAATCTGTCAGCGAGAATCTGAGAGTGCGAATCTGACAGCGAGAATCTGAGAGTGAGAATCAGAAAGCGACAAGCAGAGAGCGAGAATCTGAGAGCAAGAATCTGAGAGATTGAATCTGGAGCGCGAATCTGACAGCGCGAATCTGAGAGCGAGAATCTGTCAGTGAGAATCTGTCAGCGAGAATCTGTCAGCGAGAATCTGAGAGCGAGAATCTGAAAGCGAGAATCTGAAAGCGAGAATCTGTGAGCCAGAATCTGAGAGTGCGAATCTGACAGCGAGAATCTGAGAGCGAGAATCTGTCAGCGAGAATCTGTCAGCGAGAATCTGAGAGCGAGAATCTGAAAGCGAGAATCTGAGAGCGAGAATCTGAGAGCGAGAATCTGAGAGCGAGAATCTGAGAGCGAGAAGCAGAGAGCGGGAATCTGAGAGCGAGAAGCAGAGAGCGAGAGGCAGAGAGGGAGAAGCAGAGAGGGAGAAGCAGAGAGGGAGAAGCAGAGAGGGAGAAGCAGAGAGGGAGAAGCAGAGAGCGAGAAGCAGAGAGCGAGAAGCAGAGAGCGGGAATCTGAGAGTGGGAATCTGAGAGCGAGAATACAAACAGAAAATGCAGGAATCACTCAGCAGGTCTGGCAGCATCTATAGAGGGAGAAAGATGTTTCAAATCAAAGGGTCTTCATTCCAAAGGCGAGTACCTTGCCTCACAACGGTAACTCTGCAGATTCTGTCAGGCCTGAGCGAGAATCTGAGAGCGAGAATCTGAGAGCGAGAATCTGAGAGCGAGAATCTGAGAGCGAGAATCTGAGAGCCACAAGCAGAGAGCGAGAATCTGAGGGCGAGAATCTGAGAGCGAGAATCTGAGAGCGAGAATCTGAGAGCGAGAATCTGAGAGCGAGAATCTGAGAGGGAGAATCTGGAGCGCGAATCTGACAGCGCGAATCTGAGAGCGAGAATCTGAGAGTGAGAATCTGTCAGCGAGAATCTGTCAGCGAGAATCTGTGAGCCAGAATCTGAGAGTGAGAATCTGAGCGAGAATCTGAGAGTGAGAATCTGAAAGCGACAAGCAGAGAGCGAGAATCTGAGAGCAAGTATCTGAGAGCCAGAATCTGGAGCGCGAATCTGACAGCGCGAATCTGAGAGCGAGAATCTGTCAGCGAGAATCTGTCAGCGAGAATCTGTGAGCCAGAATCTGAGAGTGTGAATCTGAGAGCGAGAATCTGACAGCGAGAATCTGAGAGTGAGAATCTGAGAGCCAGAATCTGGAGCGCGAATCTGACAGCGCGAATCTGAGAGCGAGAATCTGTCAGTGAGAATCTGTCAGCGAGAATCTGTCAGCCAGAATCTGAGAGCGAGAATCTGAGAGCGAGAATCTGAGAGCGAGAATCTGTCAGCGAGAATCTGAGAGCGAGAATCTGAGAGCGAGAAGCAGAGAGCGAGAAGCAGAGAGCGAGAAGCAGAGAGCGAGAAGCAGAGAGCGAGAATCTGTCAGTGAGAATCTGACAGCGAGAATCTGTCAGCGAGAATCTGTGAGCCAGAATCTGAGAGTGCGAATCTGACAGCGAGAATCTGAGAGCGAGAATCTGTCAGCGAGAATCTGTCAGCGAGAATCTGAGAGCGAGAATCTGAGAGCGAGAAGCAGAGAGCGAGAATCTGAGAGCGAGAATCTGAGAGCGAGAAGCAGAGAGCGAGAAGCAGAGAGCGAGAAGCAGAGAGCGAGAAGCAGAGAGCGAGAGGCAGAGAGCGAGAAGCAGAGAGGGAGAAGCAGAGAGGGAGAAGCAGAGAGGTAGAAGCGGAGAGGGAGGAGCAGAGAGCGAGGAGCAGAGAGCGAGAAGCAGAGAGCAGGAATCTGAGAGTGGGAATCTGAGAGCGAGAATACAAACAGAAAATGCAGGAATCACTCAGCAGGTCTGGCAGCATCTGTAGAGGGAGAAAGATGTTTCAAATCAAAGGGTCTTCATTCCAAAGGAGAGTACCTTGCCTCACAACGGTAACTCTGCAGATTCTGTCAGGCCTGAGCGAGAATCTGAGACCGAGAATCTGAGAGCGAGAATCTGAGAGCGGGAATCTGAGAGTGAGAATCTGAGAGCGAGAATCTGAGAGTGAGAATCTGAGTGCCAGAATCTGAGAGCGAGAATCTGAGAGCGAGAATCAGAGCGAGAATCTGAGAGTGAGAATCTGAAAGCGACAAGCAGAGAGCGAGAATTTAAGAGAGCGAATCTGAGAGCGTGAATCTGAGAGCGAGAATCTGAGAGCGAGAATCTGAGAGCGAGAATCTGAGAGCGAGAATCTGAGAGCGGGAATCTGAGAGTGAGAATCTGAGAGTGAGAATCTGAGAGCGGGAACCTGAGAGCTGGAATCTGAGAGTGAGAATCTGAGAGTGAGAATTTGAGAGCGGGAATCTGAGAGCGGGAATCTGAGAGTGAGAATCTGAGACGAGAATCTGAGAGCGAGAATCTGAGAGCGAGAATCTGAAAGCGAGAATCTGAGAGCGAGGATCTGAGAGCCAGAATCTGAGAGCGCGAATCTGACAGCGCGAATCTGAGAGCGAGAATCTGTCAGCGAGAATCTGTCAGCGAGAATCTGTGAGCCAGAATCTGAGAGTGCGAATCTGACAGCGAGAATCTGAGAGCGAGAATCTGTCAGCGAGAATTTGTCAGCGAGAATCTGAGAGCGAGAATCTGAAAGCGAGAATCTGAGAGCGAGAATCTGAGAGCGAGAATCTGAGAGCGAGAATCTGAGAGCCAGAATCTGTCAGCGAGAATCTGTCAGCGAGAATCTGAGAGCGAGAATCTGAGAGCGAGAATCTGAGAGCGAGAATCTGAAAGCGAGAATCTGAGAGCGAGAATCTGAGAGCGAGAATCTGGAGCGCGAATCTGACAGCGCGAATCTGAGAGCGAGAATCTGTCAGCGAGAATCTGTCAGCGAGAATCTGAGAGCGAGAATCTGTCAGCGAGAATCTGTCAGCGAGAATTTGAGAGCGAGAATTTGAGAGCGAGAATCTGAGAGCAAGAAGCAGTGAGCGAGAAGCAGAGAGCGAGAAGCAGAGAGCGAGAAGCAGAGAGCGATAATCTGAGAGCGGGAATCTGAGAGCGGGAATCTGAGAGTGAGAATACAAACAGAAAATGCTGGAATCATTCAGCAGGTCTGGCAGCATCTGTAGAGGAGAAAGATGTTTCAAATCAAAGGGTCTTCATTCCAAAGGAGAGTACCTTGCCTCACAACGGTAACTCTGCAGATTCTGTCAGGCCTGAGCGAAAACCTGAGAGCGAGAATCTGAGAGCGAGAATCTGAGAGTGAGAATCTGAGAGCGGGAATCTGAGAATGAGAATCTGAGACGAGAATCTGAGAGCGAGAATCTGAGAGCAAGAATCTGAGAGCGAGAATCTGAGAGTGAGAATCTGAGCGAGAATCTGAGAGTTAGAATCTGAAAGCGACAAGCAGAGAGCGAGAATTTAAGAGTGTGAATCTGAGAGCGAGAATCTGAGAGTGAGAATCTGAGAGCGAGAATCTGAGAGCGAGAATCTGAGAGCGGGAATCTGAGAGTGAGAATCTGAGAGTGAGAATCTGAGAGCGGGAATCTGAGAGCGGGAATCTGAGAGTGAGAATCTGAGACGAGAATCTGAGAGCGAGAATCTGAGAGCGGGAATCTGAGAGTGAGAATCTGAGACGAGAATCTGAGAGCGAGAATCTGAGAGCGAGAATCTGATAGCGAGATTCTGAGAGCGAAGCTCTGAGAGCCAGAATCTGGAGCGCGAATCTGACAGCGCGAATCTGAGAGCGAGAATCTGTCAGCGAGAATCTGTCAGCGAGAATCTGTGAGCCAGAATCTGAGAGTGCGAATCTGACAGCGAGAATCTGAGAGCGAGAATCTGTCAGCGAGAATCTGTCAGCGAGAATCTGTGAGCCAGAATCTGAGAGTGCGAATCTGACAGCGAGAATCTGAGAGCGAGAATCTGTCAGCGAGAATCTGTCAGCGAGAATCTGAGAGCGAGAATCTGTCAGCGAGAATCTGTCAGCGAGAATTTGAGAGCGAGAATCTGAGAGCAAGAAGCAGAGAGCGGGAATCTGAGAGCGAGAAGCAGAGAGTGAGAGGCAGAGAGCGAGAGGCAGAGAGCGAGAAGCACAGAGGGAGAAGCAGAGAGGGAGAAGCAGAGAGGGAGAAGCAGAGAGGGAGATGCAGAGAGCGAGAAGCAGAGAGCGAGAAGCAGAGAGCGAGAATACAAACAGAAAATGAAGTAATCACTCAGCAGGTCTGGCAGCATCTGTAGAGGGAGAAAGATGTTTCAAATCAAAGGGTCTTCATTCCAAAGGAGAGTACCTTGCCTCACAACGGTAACTCTGCAGATTCTGTCAGGCCAGAGCGAGAATCCGAGAGCGAGAATCTGAGAGCGAGACTCTGTGAGCGAGAATCTGAGAGTGGGAATCTGAGCGAGAATCTGAGAGTGAGAATCTGAAAGCGAGAAGCAGAGAGCGAGAAGCTGAGAGCGAGAATCTGTGAGCGGGAATCTGAGAGTGAGAATCTGAGAGTGAGAATCTGAGAGCGAGAATCTGAGAGCGAGAATCTGAGAGCGAGAAACTGAGAGTGAGAATCTGAGAGTGAGAATCTGAGAGCGAGAATCTGAGAGTGAGAATCTGAGTGCCAGAATCTGAGAGCGAGAATCTGAGAGCGAGAATCTGAGAGCGAGAATCTGAGAGCGAGAATCTGAGAGTGAGAATCTGAGTGCCAGAATCTGAGAGTGCGAATCTGAGAGTGCGAATCTGTCAGCGAGAATCTGTCAGCGAGAATCTGAGAGCGAGAATCTGTCAGCGAGAATCTGAGAGCGAGAATCTGAGAGCGAGAATCTGAGAGTGAGAATACAAACAGAAACTGCTGGAATCACTCAGCAGGTCTGGCAGCATCTGTAGAGGGAGAAAGATGTTTCAAATCAAATGGTCTTCATTCCAAAGGAGAGTACCTTGCCTCACAACGGTAACTCTGCAGATTCTGTCAGGCCTGAGCGAGAATCTGAGAGCGAGAATCTGAAAGCGACAAGCAGAGAGCGAGAATCTGAGAGCGAGAATCTGAGCGAGAATCTGAGAGTGAGAATCTGAGAGCGAGGATCTGAGAGCGAGAATCTGAGAGCGGGAATCTGAGAGTGAGAATCTGAGACGAGAATCTGAGAGCGAGAATCTGTGAGCGAGAATCTGAGAGCGAGAATCTGAGAGCGAGAATCTGAGAGCGAGAATCTGAGAGTGAGAATTGAGAGTGCAAATCTGTCAACGAGAATCTGAGAGCGAGAATCTGAGAGCGAGAATCTGAGTGCCAGAATCTGAGAGTGAGAATCTGAGAGCGAGAATCTATCAGCGAGAATCTGTCAGCGAGAATCTGACAGCGAGAATCTGAGAGCGGGAATCTGAGAGCGAGAATCAGAGAGCAAGAATCTGAGAGCGAGAATCTGAGAGCGAGAAGCAGAGAGCGAGAATCTGAGAGCGAGAATCAGAGAGCGAGAATCAGAGAGCGAGAATCAGAGAGCGAGAATCTGAGAGCGAGAATCTGAGAGCGAGAATCTGAGAGGTAGAATCTGAGAGTGAGAATCTGAGAGCGAGAATCTGAGAGTGAGAAACTGAGAGGTAGAATCTGAGAGTGAGAATCTGAGAGGTAGAATCTGTGAGTGAGAATCTGAGTGCCAGAATCTGAGAGTGAGAATCTGAGAGCGAGAATCTATCAGCGAGAATCTGTCAGCGAGAATCTGACAGCGAGAATCTGAGAGCGGGAATCTGAGAGCGAGAATCAGAGAGCGAGAATCTGAGAGCGAGAATCTGAGAGCGAGAAGCAGAGAGCGAGAATCTGAGAGCGAGAATCAGAGAGCGAGAATCTGAGAGCGAGAATCTGAGAGCGGGAATCTGAGAGCGGGAATCTGAGAGTGAGAATCTGAGCGAGAATCTGAGAGCGAGAATCTGAGAGTGCGAATCTGAGAGCGAGAAGCAGAGAGCGAGAAGCTGAGAGCGAGAATCAGAGAGCGAGAATCTGAGAGCGAGAATCTGAGAGCGGGAATCTGAGAGCGGGAATCTGAGAGCGAGAATCAGAGAGCGGGAATCTGAGAGCGAGAATCTGAGGGCGGGAATCTGAGAGTGAGAATACAAACAGAAACTGCTGGAATCACTCAGCAGGTCTGGCAGCATCTGTAGAGGGAGAAAGATGTTTCAAATCAACGGGTCTTCATTCCAAAGGAGAGTACCTTGCCTCACAACGGTAACTCTGCAGATTCTGTCAGCCCTGCCGAGTATTTCCAATGCTTTCTGAAATAAAAATAGCATCTGCTGACTGTGATGCAGTTCCAGGTGTGCAGCACCCAGTGAGATCCTGTCTCGCTGATTGATGTAATGTTTTTGACAAAGCATCCTGTCATTTTGGTAAACATTTCACTCCAATTCTTTTCTTCCAACTTTTGGCTCTGTTCAGCTGATTAGATCACAACTATCGCTTCCCCTCGTTACTTTGTTCCCTCATTGGAAACATCTTTCCCAGGCCTGATCTCTCACAATTGAATCACGTAGCCGTGTCTCACACATTGAATACTCATTGCCGGCTGGTTTGCTGCAAGTTGTTGGGACGGTCCAGGAGAGGCCTGACTCCAGCCTCCCCCCCTCTCCAGCAGGGCTACGGCTTAGCAGGAACCACTCTTGGCTCCAAAGTCAGAGGGCTGCGGGTTGAATTTGTGCTCCATCTAGGAGCGCCATCTAGGCAGCCACGACAACGCAGCACTCAGGGAGTCCAGCTACTGCCTTTCGGGTAAGCTGTTAAACTGAGACCTGGGTCCCCTCTCCGATCAGGATGGATGTGAAAGGTCCCCAAATCTGTAAAGGTTTTAATGGCTTGGGGATTCCTCTCTGCTATCCTGGCTAATATTTACCCCTCAACCAACTCCTGGAACTCAAACAGATTATCTGCTCTTTACCCCATTGCTGTTTTGTGGTATCTTGCTGTGCACAGATTGGCTGCCATGTTTTCTACATTCCAACAATGACTTCACTTGAAGAAGTGCTTCATCAACTGTAATAGTGCTTTCAGATCTCCCGTGATCTTGAAAAGTGCTACAGAAATGCAGTGCCCTGCACGGAGGGAGCGTTGCACTGTTGCTGGACGAACCAGGGCAGCACGGTAGCACAGTGGTTAGCACTGTGGCTTCACAGCACCAGGGTCCCAGGTTCGATTCTCCGCTGGGTCACTGTCTGTGCGGAGTCTGCACATTCTCCCCGTGTGTGCGTGGGTTTCCTCCCACAGTCCAAAGACATGCAGGTTAGGTGGATTGGCCATGATAAATTGCCCTTAGTGTCCATAAAAGGTTAGGACGGGTTATTGGGATAAGGTGGAAGTGAGGGCATAAGTGGGTCGGTGCAGACTCGATGGGCCAAATGGTCTCCTTCTGCACTGTATGTTCTATGTATCTATGTATGTATCTTTTGGATCAGTTGTTAAATTAGAAGGCACCGTCCTCCCTCAAGGATGGCGATAAAAGATCTCACTAGTTTGAGGAAGAGCAGGGGATTTCACTCTGATGTCCTGCCCAATATTTATCCCTCAATCATCCAGGATAAAGGGGCAGCACGGTGGCGCAGTGGTTAGCACTGCTGCCTCACGGCGCCGAGGACCCGGGTTCGATCCCAGCCCGGGTCACTGTCCGTGTGGAATTTGCCCATTCTCCCCGTGTCTGCGTGGGTCTCACCCCCGCACCCAAAGATATGCAGGGTAGGTGGATTGGCCATGTTAAGTTGCCCCTTAATTGGAAAAATGTAAAAATAAATCGTCCAGGACAAAGCAGCCCGATTGATTGGCACCCCATTCACAACCATTCAACCCCTCCACCACCGACACACAGTAGCAGCCATGTGTAGCATCTACAAGATGCACTGCAGGAACTCACCAAGGCTCCTTAGGCAGCACCTTCCAAACCCATGACCACTACCATCTAGAAGGACAAGGGCAGCAGATACTTGGGAACCCCACCACCTGGAGGTTCCCCTCCAAGTCACTCACCATCCTGGCGAAATATATCGCCGTTCCTTCATTGTCACTGGGTCAAAATCCTGGAATCTCCTCCCTGACAGCACTGTGGGTGGGCCTACACCACGTGGATTGCAGTGGTTCAAGAAAGCAGCTCACCCCCACCTTCTCAAGGGCAACTAAGAATGGGCAATAAATGCTGGGCCTAACCAGTGACGCCCACAACCCGTAAACAAATTTTTTAAAAATCACAAGTACAAAAACAGAAATTTGACAAAGCCATGGTTATGTTTCTGTTTGTGGGAGCTTGCTGTGCATAAATTGATTGCCACAGTCCCCTCTGTACAAACGTGGGCTTTAAAAAGACGCTCATTGGCTGTAAAGTGCTTGAGACGGTGAGCAAGGTCCTGGATAAATGCTGGTTTGGCACGCAGGGATAAATCGCTGGCTTTGAAAGCAGACCAAGGCAGCACGGTTCAATTCCCGTACCAGCCTCCCCGAACAGGCGCCGGAATGTGGCGACTAGGGGCTTTTCACAGTAACTTCATTTGAAGCCTACTTGTGACAATAAGTGATATTCATTTCAAGTTCTTGCCTCTCTTTCCTGCACCTGAATTTCACTTCTGGGTTTAATTAGTTTGGGATAATAAAGAGAGTGGTCCCATGAGAGTGATGTTACAGTCCGCACCCGAAGGGAATTACACACTGCTGACTTTACCAAGGAGCAAATGTTGTTTTATTCTCCCAATACGGTAACTGCACCAAGGTCCTGAAACAGCAACCTCAGAGTGGAGGATGTCTTGCTTCCACATTAAAAATGAGTGCCCAGGTAACTGAGGAGCCCAATGCGTGATCTCCAGTACCTGTCACAGATGGGACAGACGGCGGTCAGAGGAGCGGGTGGGTGGGGGATGGGGTTGCCGGGTGGTTGCCAAGCGCTCCTGTCGCCATTGCCACTTGGCTTCAGCTTGCCCTCGGTAAACTCAAATTGTTCAGCTCCTTCCCGGATGCTTTTCCTCCACTTCGGGTGGTCCTGGACCAGGGATTCCCAGGTGTTGGTGGATATGTTGTACTTTTTCAAGGAGGCTTTGAGGGTGTCCTTGAAGTGTTTCCTCTGCCCCCCTGGAGCTCGTTTGCTGTGTCGAAGCTCCGAGTCGAGCACTTGTGTCGGGAGTCTAGTGTCAGGCATGTGGACGATGTGGTTCAGCCGGATTGACTCAATGAATCATAGAATTTACAGTGCAGAAGGAGGCCATTCAGCCCATCGAGTCTGCACCGGCCCTTGGAAAGAGCACCCCATTTAAGCCCACACTTCCAACCTTCCCCGTAACCCAGTAACCCCACCTAACCTTTATGGACACTAAGGGCAATTTATCATGGCCAATCCACCTAACCTGCGCATCTTTGGACTGTGGGAGGAAACCGGAGCACCCGGAGGAAACCCACGCACACACGGGGAGAACGTGCAGAATCCGCACAGACAGAGACCTAAGCCGGGAATCGAACCTGGGACTCTGGAGCTGTGAAGCAACTGTGCGAACCACTGTGCTGCCGAGCTGCCCATAACTGACCATACAACTCACCCTGGGCATTTACTTGCTCTGGAGGTCAACTGGTTCAAGATAAATTCCTTTCCGGTAATCTTGCCGGTCCTGCAATCTCAGTGTCGAGTCACACAGGTGGGTGTGCGGGGATCATAGAACCCCTACAGGGTAGAAGGGGGCCATTTGGACCATTGGAGTTACACCGATCATCTGAATGAACATCCTACCCAGGCCCCCATCCTATACCCTGAAAACCTACCTAACTGACACATCTCTGGACACTAGGGGGCAATTTAGCATGGCCAATCCACCTAACCTGCACATCTTTGGACTGTGGGAGGAAACCAGAGCATCCAGAGAAAACCCACGCACTCGGAGAGAATGTGCAAACTCCACACGGACAGTGACCCAGAGCCAGGATCGAACCCGGGACCTCGGCGCCGTGAGGCAGCAGTGCTAACCACTGGGCCACCGTGCTGCCCTTCAAAACATCCCACTTAACTGCTGTTGGAAGTTCTTCCTCCTTCGAATGGCAATTACTGCTGTAATCACGGTAAACACAGCTTGCGAGGGCAGCACGGTGGTGCAGTGGGTTAGCCTGGTGGGTTAGCTCTGACGATGCAGCACTCCCTCACTCTTGCTTAGAATTAGTTTAGGTCCTTTGTTCAAATCTCTAGAGAAACTGAATGCAAACTTTCTGACTCAGGGATGAGAATGCGGCCAACTGAGCCATCGCTGAACCAATGTATGCCTGTACAATGAAATTTTGGATGCCATTTTAACTCAGCACCCCACTCGCCTGCCCACATGTCCGTCCTTGACCTGCTGCAATGCTCCAGTGGAGCCCGACCCAAACTGCAGGAGCAGCAGCTCATCTTCCGATGAGGCCCATTACAGCCCTCAGGATTCATTGGGTTCAACAACTTTAGACTGTGACCTTTCTCCTCCATCTTTACCTTATTTTTAATATCTAAAACTTTTTTTTGTTGCAATGCAAAAAGTCCTCCCTCCCTCCCCCTCCCCCACCGGGCCATCTGTCACTTGTTTTGCGACATCATTGTTGAAATCTTTCCCAGCTCCTGCCAGGCATTGTTCCAGATGTTCCAACACTTCTTGTTTCCGATCACATTTTCCCCTCTCTTTAGCTCTGAAGAAGAGTGATGAGAACTCGATACATTAACTCTGTTTTCTCTTCCTCTGGATGCTTCCAGACCAGGGGCGAAATTCTCCCCCAACGGCGTGATGTCCGCCGACTAGCGCCCAAAACGGCGCCAATCAGACGGGCATCACGCCGCCCCAAAGGTGCGGAATGCTCCGAATCTTTGGGGGCCGAGCCCCGACATTGAGGGGCTAGGCCGGCGCCGGAGGGATTTCTGCCCCGCCAGCTGGCGGAAACGGCGTTTGTTGCCCCGCCAGCTGGCGCGGAAATGACATCCCCGGGCGGCGCATGCGCGGGAGTGTCAGCGGCCGCTGACAGTTTCCCGCGCATGCGCAGTGGGGAGAGTCTCTTCCGCCTCCGCCATGGTGGAGGCCGTTGCAGAGGCGGAAGGGAAAGAGTGCCCCCCAAGGCACAGGCCCGCCCGCGGATCGGTGGGCCCCGATCGCGGGCCAGGTCACCGTGGGGGCACCCCCCGGGGTCGGATCGCCCCGCGCCCCCCCCCAGGACCCCGGAGCCTGCCCACGCCGCCTTGTCCCGCCGGTAAATACCTACTTTAATTTACGCCGGCGGGACAGGCAATTTCTCGGCGGGACTTCGGCCCATCCGGGCCGGAGAATTGAGCGGGGGGGCCCGCCAACCGGCGCGGCCCGATTCCCGCCCCCGCCCAATCTCTGGTGCCGGAGACTTCGGCAACCGGCGGGGGCGGGATTCACGGCAGCCCCCGGCGATTCTCCGACCCGGCGGGGGTTCGGAGAATGACGCCCCAGGTTTCTCTGTTTTCGTACAGTTGGGGATTGCAGCGTCCTCAGTCCTCTGGGGGGCAAGTGACCCAGGGCCAGGATCGAACCCGGGTCCTCAGGGCCCTGGCAGCAGTGCTAACCATTGCACCACCGTGCCGCACCCTGGTGGGCAAAGCTAACACATCACCAGAGAGACCAGAGTATACCTGATTATTTTTAAAAAATAAATTTAGAGTACCCAATTTGTTTTTTCCAATTAAAGGGCAATTTGTCGTGGCCAATCCACCTACCCTGCACATCTTTGGGTTGTGGGGGCGAAACCCACGCAGACACGGGGAGAATGTGCAAACTCCACACGGACAGTGGACCCAGAGCCGGGATCGAACCTGAGACCTCGGCGCCGTGAGGCCGCAGTGCTAACCACTGTGCCACCGTGCTGCCAGGCTTCCCATAACCATTCATTCCGTTACTAACTAAAAACCCATCCATCGCCTCAAATTTGTTGAATGTTCTGGCATGCACTGCACTCTGGGTAGAGAATTCCACAGATTCACAGCCCATTGAGTGAAATAATTCCTCCTCGTTTCTTTTTTTTAAAGGAAATTTAGAGTATCCAATTCTTTCTTTTTTTCCCAATGAAGGAGCAATTTAGCGTGGCCAATCCACCTGCACATCTTTGGGTTGTGGAGGTGAGACCCACGCAAACACGGGGAGAATGTGCAAACTCCACACAGTGACCCAGAGCCGGGTTTCGAATCCAGGTCCTCAGCGCCGTGAGGCAGCAGTGCTTTTTAAAAAGAAATTTAGAGTGCCCAATTATTTCTTTTCCCAATAAAGGGGTAATTTAGCGTGGCCAATCCACCTACCCAGCACATCTTTGGGTTGCGGGGGTGAAACCCACGCAGACACGGGGAGAATGTGCAAACTCCACACGGACAGTGACCCAGGGCCGGGATTCGAACCCGGGTCCTCAACGCCGTAGGCGGCACTGCTAACCACTGTGCCACCTGCCGCCCCCTTGAGGCAGCAGTGCTAACCACTGCGCCACCATGCCACCTTATTCCTGCTCATTTCTGTTTTAAATCTGTCACCTCTTAGCCTAATACTGTGGTCTCTCATTCTAGAATGTCCAACAATGGGTAACATGCGTTCTACATCTACCCTGTCAATCCCCTTTAGCATCTCATACACTTCAATTAGATCTCCTCTCATTCTCCTAAACTCCAGCAAATATAGGCCTAAACTGCTCAATTTCTCTTCATAAAACAAATCCTTCATCCCTGGAATCAATCTAGTGAACCTTCTCTGAACCGCCTCTATTGAATTTCTGTCCTTCCTCAAGTAAGGGGACCAAAACTGTGCGGATGCTCCAGATGTGGTCTCACCAATGACCTATACAGTTGGAGCAGAACTTCCCTACTTTTATACTCTACTCTATTCGTAATGAGTTCCAATAATCCATTTGCATTCCTTATTGCCTGCTCCACCTGCAGACTAACGTCCTGCGTTTCAGGCACGAGGACACACTCTCCACCGAAGCACTCTGAGATTTCTTTCCGTTTAGATTCTGAGTTGCCTTTTTATTCTATGTGCTATCCAGCAAATATTGACACGAGTCGCAGATGTTCAGACAGGTAACCTAAAGCTGTCAAAGAAATAGGCACGAAGCAACATCTTGAAGGAGGAGAGAGTGGCAAGGAGGTTTGGGGAAGGGATTCCAGAGCTCGGGCTGAATGACCTGAAGGCCCAGTCTGCGGTGGTGGAGTTTGGGAATGGAGGGATGCACAAGAGGTCCTGAATTAGAGAAACGCAAGGTTATTGGAGGGTTGGATGGAGGCACGAAGATGATGGACACATCGAGGAATTTGAGCTAGAGGATGGGAGTTTTAAAATGGAGGTGTTGGCAGACCGTGAGCCAACACAGGTCACTGAGTACTGGGATGATGGGTAGACAGAACTTGTTGTGAGCAAAGGTACAAACAACAGAGTTTTGGATGGAATGAAGTAGTTGGAGGGTGGGAAATGGAAATTGGCCAGAAGAGCGTTCCAGATTCCAAATCCCACTTCCTAAGGGTACTGAGGCCAATTGAACCCCTGACAAACAATCTACGATAGCATGGCAAAGATCATACTGAGGAGCTTCTTGGAGCTGCAGTCAGTATCACTCCACACCGATGGCAACTAATGAAACATAGATAGAACATAGAACATAGAACATTACAGCACAGAACAGGCCCTACGGCCCTCGATGTTGTGCCGAGCTTTGTCCGAAACCAAGATCAAGCTATCCCACTCCCTGTCATTCTGGTGTGCTCCATGTGCCTATCCAATAACCGCTTGAAAGTTCCTAAAGTGTCCGACTCCACTATCACAGCAGGCAGTCCATTCCACGCCCTAACCACTCTCTGAGTAAAGAACCTACCTCGGACATCCCTCCTATATCTCCCACCCTGAATCTTATACTTATGCCCCCCTGTAACAGCTACATCCACCCGAGGAAATAGTCTCTGAACGTCCACTCTATCTATCCCCCTCATCATCTTATAAACCTCTATTTAGTCGCCTCTCATCCTCCTCCGCTCCAATGAGAAAAGCCCTAGCTCCCTCAACCTTTCCTCATAAGACCTATCCTGCAAACCAGGCAGCATCCTGGTAAATCTCCTTTGCACCCTTTCCAATGCTTCCACATCCTTCCTATAATGAGGTGACCAGAACTGCACACAATACTCCAAACAGTTAAACAGAAATGGCGTGTGCAAATTCTTTTTTATAAAAATACATCTCAAACAAGGTTGATATCAAAGGGTGTACGTTAATACCTGTTCCTGTTCTGTTTTTCTGGTCAATAACTTCCTGGTCCGAGACAAACAACTTCCCTCGTCTGCACACTCTTGAACTTCCGAAAGGGAAATTCTTTAAAGCTGGTTAGTACCTCGGAGAGGAAACAGGCTTGCAAACCAGACAACTGACACAGCACCGGTAGCAAGGCTTGTTCCCTGGCTCAGGTCCGGCCGGGAAACCAGCAAACGGCCAAAGCCCGTGTACTTCCCCACCTCCATCAATCTGGAAAAGTTGTTTCTGATATAATGATGGGTCAACGAGGGGGGGGGGGGGGGGGGGGGTAGAAACATCGACGAGAACAAAGCATTTGGGAACCTTGCCTGAATTAAAAATATAAATCCAGAAATAGGTGCGCCAAGGAATGTTTTTATTGTCATTTGACTTTCATCGTTCCAGATCATTTTCATCCCAGGCCAGGGGGGTGGGTGGGGGTGTTGCGGGGTGGGGGGGGGGGTGTAACCTCAAAAGATGATGGGTTGGGCAAAAGACTGAAGTGTTAAAAATCTGAATCCAACACCCAATTTGTTTCCAACCCTGCCTTTTTCCAGATTTAAAAAAATTAATTCATTTTTTTCCTATTAAGGGTCAATTTAGCATGTTCAATCCACCTATCCTGCACTGTGGTAAACCACTGTTAGTGTATTATATGTATTGTGGTAAACTGTTACTCTACTACATGTATTGTGGTAAACCACTGCCTGATGGCTCCGCCTCCCCTCGGGCTCGGTATAAAGGTGGCTGACCTCCGGCCCTGCCCCAGTTCTGGATCAGTGGCCAGGAGGCTTCCTGTTTAGCTTATTAAAGCCTCGGTTCCGTTCACTACTCGTCTTGTGTTAATTGATGGCACATCAATTTAATAAGCTAAACTTTTAAGATGAATTCATCACTCAAGCCTGATCGCCTCGAGCTGGACCCACAAGCAGCCGACGCCACTGCGACTTTTAAGCACTGTCTAAGCTGCTTCGAAGCTTACCTCGGATCCTCCACCGACGACGTCACCGACCTCCAAAGGCTTCAAATACTCAACGCACTGGTGAGCCCACAAGTTTTCCTTCTTATCAGAGACGCCCCCTCGTATACGGAGGCGATAATGCTGCTGAAGGGACAGTACGTAAAGGCAGTAAACGAGGTGTACGCCAGGCACCCCTTGCCACGAGGCGACAACGCCCCGGTGAATCACAAGCCGAATTCCTGCGTGCCTTGCGGGTAATCGGCCGGAACTGTGCTTGCCAGGCGGTATCGACTGTGCAACACACGGAGCTGCTGATCAGGGTCGCCTATGTCACGGGCATTAAATCCAAGTACATCCGCCAGCGATTGCTAGAAGGGGGTACACTCGGCCTCCCAGAGACAGTGCAGCTCTCAAACTCGCTGGAAGTGGCTTTCCAGAACATGGAGGCCTACACCTCTGACCACGCGCCACCCGCGTGGACATCGCGGGCGCCGCTATCACCCGACTTGAGTGCGGCACAAGCACCCCAGTCAACGCTGCCCCGCACGGAACGCGATTTGCAATGGGTGTGGGAGGAAGGGCCACTTCGCCAAAGTCTGCCAGGCCTGACCTGTCCCTAAAGTCCCTAGGCCCAGCAGCGCTGCCTGTTGTCTGTCGGGACAGCCCCCATCTGCCGCGCCACCCTCCATGTTGGACCCGTGGGGGCCCCCATCTGCCGCGCCACCCGCCATGTGCGACCCGTGGGGGCCGCCATCTTCGCTGCCACCCACCATGTGCGACTCGTGGGGGCCGTCAGTTTGGAACCGCTCCGCTGCCTCCCGGGACCCCTGCTCACCCGGTCGTACGCTGGCCACTGCTGCCTCCGACCGACCCACCCACCACCTTCCGAAGCTCGCTTCCATCACACTCGACCAGTCTCCACCTCATCATCTTATGAAATCCACGATGGCCGTCCGGATCAACGGGCACGAGACGGCCTGCCTCTTCGACTCCGGGAGCACAGACAGCTTTATCTGCCCAGATACGGTAAGGCGCTGCTCCCTCCCAATTTTACCCGCGACCCAGAAAATCTCCCTGGCTTCCGGATCACATTCCGTAGAAATCCGGGGGTACTGTGTCGCGACCCTTTCGGTACAGGGCGTAGAGTACACTAACTTTAAGCTCTACATCCTCCCCCATCTCTGCGCTGCCCTATTACTAGGGCTCGACTTTCAGTGCAACCTCCAAAGCCTTACCTTTAAGTTTGGTGGACACCTGCCCCCCCTCACCGTCTATAGCCTCGTGACCCTTAAGGTCGCCCCACCCTCGCTCTTCACTAACCTCACCCCGGACTGTAAGCCCGTCGCCACTAGGAGCAGACGATACAGTGCCCGGGACAACGACTTTATCAGGTCGGAGGTCCAGCGACTCCTACGAGAGGGGATCATTGAGACTAGTACCAGCCCCTGGAGAGCCCAAGTGGTGGCCGTCAAGACTGGGGAGAAGCACCGGCTGGTCATCGACTACAGTCAGACGATCAACCGGTACACGCAGCTCGACCCCCTCCCCCGCATATCTGACATGGTCAATCAGATTGCGCAGTATCGAGTCTTCTCCACAGTTGACTTGAAGTCCGCGTACCACCAGCTCACTATCCGCCCGGAGGACCGCAAATACACTGCTTTCGAGGCAGATGGCCGCCTCGACCACTTCCTCAGGGTTCCCTTCGGTATCACCAATAGGGTCTCGGTGTTTCGGCAAGAAATGGACCGAATGGTTGACCAGTACGGGCTGCGGGCCACGTTCCCATACTTAGATAATGTCACCATCTGCGGCCATGACCAGCAGGACCATGACACAAATCCGGCATTTCCTCCACACCGCGTAGCTCCTTAACCTCACCTACAATAAGAAGAAATGCGTTTTCCGCACAACCCGCCTAGCCATCCTTGGCTATGTTGTGGAAAACGGAGTTCTAGGGCCCGACCCCAACCGCATGCGCCCCCTCCTGGAACTTCCCGATGCGCTCCACTCCATCCGGTCGCTCCTGTGCACTGCCACCAATTAGACCCCTCATGAACGTATGTTTGCCTTCCCCAGGAAGTCCACCTCCGGGGTCTCGCTCCCGTCCTGGCTGACAGTCCCGGGGCCCGTCCTTCTCCGGAAGCACGCGAGGGGTCATAAATCGGATCCCCTCGTCGAGAAGGTATAGCTCCTCCATGCCAACCCACAATATGCCTACGTGGCACATCATGACGGGCGACAGGACACAGTCTCCCTCCGGGATTTGGCACCTGCAGGTTCCCCAGCGACCATCACCACCACCCCCGACCCTACACCGTCTCCCTCCACCACTACGCGGCTACTTCGAGATTTGGCACCTGCAGGCCCACCGGCGACGATCACCACCACCCCCGCCCCTACACCGCCCCCCCTCCACCGACTCAACTACTGGGCGAAGAAGAAGACAACACGCTCCCGGACGCGCACGTCTCGACACCAGTGCCCACACCACAGCCGGGACTGAGGCGATCACGGCGGAAAGTCAAAGCCTCCGACAGACTTGACGTTTAAGTTCACTTCACCCCCGCTGGACTCTTTTTAAACAGGGGGTGAATGTGGTAAACCATTGTTAGTGTATTATATGTATTGTGGTAAACCACTACCTGGGACCTCGGCACCGTGAGGCAGCTGTGCTAACCAATGTGCCACTGTGCTGCCCTCTTTTTCCAATTTTGATGGCGATGCTGTGGAGGTGTCCAGGCCACTAAGCCACCCAAAGGAGCTGGGAGACTCTCAGGGAGTCTAGCAGCTAAACCCAAGCCAGGACTGTCAGATCCAGGAGATTCAGTCCACTTACCTGCTGTGTTCACTGTGTCTGCCTGGACAACCCACTGTGATCAGAAACCATCCCTCCTATCCCATCAGTCTGGTCTCCCACCAATATTTGTCTTGAGACATCCCACCCCCGCCCCCAGGTCTCTGATTCCCTCCCAGGCTTTCACCCGCCATGTGAGGTTTTGGCTTCCTCACGAGGCCTTTTACAGCCCCCACCAGCCATTATTCTCCTGTTCACCTTGGGCTTTCAACATTCCACACCCCATCACACCTCATAGGCCTCTGACCTTCCCCTGAACCACACCCCCTTGCCTCTCTCCCCCTCCAGCGTCAACCCCTCCGAGATTTGCGCTCTGCTGCCCCCTAAAAATAAAATCAGGACCCTGGGCCTGGCATCCTCTCCAGACTATGGGATTGAATCCTCTTCACCCCTAACACCACACTCCCTTCGAAATGCGGGGGAAATCCCCGACTTCTGGATCCTCACACTCTACGGAACACCCCCCACCCCCAGTGAGTCAGACAAGTTAAAATTCCGCCCACATACCTCACAATCACCCAATGACCTTAACGGTCGCTGCAGGAGTAGAATATCAATGATAAGTCCCGGCTAAGAGAAATTACTTATATATCTGCACCTAATGCGTTCCGCTTGAACAGCTTGTAGTGATGGCTACCTATTGATACGCAGTGAGCAGGCTGGTCAATGACATACAGCAGTAAGGAGAACAATCCGAACCATTCGATTGCTTTTGGAAACACCTCCAGCTGTGAAACAACTGGAAAGCGAGAAGGGTTCTGAAGTGGGCCCTCCCACCTCGGCACAGGGATGTTTGGGATGGCGAACAGCCCAGAAGTAGGTAACTCCAGAACAATTACTGCAAGATTCACTATGACAGGAAGGGAACGGGTACAAACTAGCATGATGTCAGATAACCCTCATACACAGGACACCTGGGTGAGGTGGTACAAATGGAATAGTGGGTGTTGTTTCAGGAAACTATGGCAGGTGGAATTCTATGTGCGGAAGAGGGAAGTCATCCACTTTGTCTGTGAGAAAGACCAATGGAATGGTGGAGAGACCATGTGGAGCAGCAGAGAGATTTTGATGTACGTCTTCACAAATTCAGGTGCAAAGATATCCTCGTGGAATGTTAGCTTTTTGCTGACAAGAATGAGGGAATGAGGATTCCAATGTGCAGATCTTTGTCAAACACCATCTGAAATAATGCATTCAGTCTGGATACGGAATCTCAGGAAAGATATATTGGAATTTTAGAGGATGAGGCACAGATTCACCAACGTTTTACTAGGGCTATAAGGGTTTCCATAGAATTCCCTCTGAAAGAGCACCCTACCAAGGCCCACTGTCCCGTAACCCCACCTAACCTGCACATCTTTGGACACTAAGGGGCAATTTTAGCATGGCCAATCCACCGAACCTTTGATTGCATGTCAATTATGAGGGCAGTTTGCAGATAACAATCATGGGTTGGACCTTGGGAGAGCTGGAAAATTAATGAGGCAATCATCCCCACAACGTAAATAAAACTCCAATCACTGCCACAGATAACTTCATGGATCAAAAGCTATGTGTGTATGTGTCAGCTCCATTGACGGCTGTCTCCCCTTTCCTCGTGGCCTTCTCAAGTCTTTCGTTTGTCAAATGTTAGCCCAGTTTCCCTTCGTAAAGGATTCTGTTTCTGGTTTGGCCCTGGTTCAGGCCGAGATATCTCAGCCAGGGGCGTAGCTGTAGAGATAGTGAGGCATTTGGTAAGGGCAGGGGTAGGATAAAACTCAGTCACGTCAGCCACTAGCTGCCACCCCAGAGTTGACACATCGATGAGCTGCTGGACCATGGAAGCATACCCCCTGCATAAAAGGGTAGAAAATGGATGGATACTGTCGTGTTATTCACCCTGGGGTAACACGGACTGCAACAGGATGCAGATGAACTGTAAAGTATACACCAAACGTAGGCGTTGGTTCAATATGATTTATTGAACTTCTGTAACAATGCACACAATAGGCTGTGGGTTGACACCCCTCTACTCTAAGTGTACTAACACGAGCTAACTAGACCAGGCTAGCTCTGATCCACGTGTAGAAGGTGTTGAATGATTTGTACACCCTGACTGTCTGTAAAGATTTAATCACCTGCTAATGCTCGCATTCCAAGCATTGTCTGGCATCTTTGAATCTGTCTATATATATGTTTCTGCTAGTGACATCGAAACAAACCTGTTGGACTTTAACCTGGTGTTGTAAAACTTCTTACTGTGCTCACCCCAGTCCAACGCCGGCATTGCCACATCATGACTACAGTTGTCACCAGTGGAAAGAGGCGGAGTGCTGATGCCTCGTGTGTTTTATAGTTAGAAGCCCCCCTTTGGTGTTCTATCTGGTGATTGGTTGTGTTCTGTCCTGTATGTTGATTGGCTAACCTGGGTGTCTGTCACTGCCTGTTTTTACCTCATGGGTGCATATTATGACAGATACAACATAGGTTGTGGGGGGTGTTGGGTGTTGGGATAATGTCACTAGACTGGTAATCTAGATCCCCGATTAATTCTCTGGGGACATGGGTTGGTTTTCTACCACAATTTAAATTCAGTTCAAGAAGCAAACCTGGGATATGGAGACACCTTGACAATTGATTGACAATTGGAAAAAACGAATTGGGTACTCTAATTTTTTTTTTTAATAGGCAATAGAAGACCAAATAAAGTTAACTTTTATGTCAGGATTCACACAACAAAGAGCCTTAAGCAGCATTTTGTTTGGTAAGATTTGTGATAGCTTGTTTGTTGGTGCACCCACACATTACCACTTATTTAAAATCTTGTTTAATAAACGTAGGCCAGGGCAACACGGTGGCACATTGCTGTCCACGGCGCTGAGGATCCAGGTTCGAATCCAGGTTTGGGCTTCACAGCTCCAGGGTCCCAGGTTCGATTCCCGGCTTGGGCCACTGTCTGTGCGGAGTCTGCACGTTCTCCCCGTGTGTGCGTGGGTTTCCTCCGGGTGCTCCGGTTTCCTCCCACAGTCTAAAGATATGCAGGTCAGGTGGATTGGCCATGCTAAATTGCCCCTAGTGTCCAAAATTGCCCTTGGTGTTGGGTGGGGTTACTGGGTTATGGGGTTATGGGGATAGGGTGGATGTGTGGGCTTGGGTAGGGTGCTCTTTCCAAGAGCTAGTGCAGACTCGATGGGCCGAATGGCCTCCTTCTGCACTGTAACTTCTACATCTATGAATCCCGGCCCTGGGTCACTGTCCGTGTGGAGTTTGCACATTCTCCCTATGTTTGCGTGGGTTTTATCCCCACAACCCAAAGGTGTAGGTGGATTGGCCACGCTAAATTGCACCTTAATTGGAAAAAAACCATAATAGGGTACTTTAAATTTATAAATAAATAAACGTCGGCCAGTGAACAGGTTCAGAGAGCAGCTTCCAAATCTTCAATGGGCATTATGACAAACTTGAGTCGGACCCTGACGGTAATTTCTGTATTTTCTGAAACGGCTTCAAAATGGTTGTCAAAGTCCTCCGCGGATTGAGAGACACATGGTTTGGATTTTACGGAGTGATTGTTTTGAAAGATGAGTTGCCCTACGGTGGGTAAAATGCCATGGTGGAACTGTTAAGGAAATGCTGTGCACAAAGGATTTTCCATGGTAGTTTTAAAGCGCGGAGCCTGGGAGTCTCTGCAAGTGGGGAAAAATTCAGTCTCCAGCTGCCTGCTGATCAACGGAGTTCAGTTAAATGTCACCTCAACACTGATAAAGTGCGATTTACTATGGGGCATGTAACTCTTTCTCTCAAGTGAACCTTATCAACAGGGTTTCTAATGGAAGATCACTAATACTAATTTATGTACTTGTAAAGGAAGGTTCTGATCAGATGAACCATCTGAGCAGCAGCTTAGACTGCCAGCACTTGAGAGGCATGTCAATCACCTGGGTTATTTTCGATCAGTGAAATCCCATATCACCCGTATCACGTAAATGTGACAAGGCAATGCTCAGATGGTGAAGGAAAGCCGTATAATTGTAACTGAGATCCCTGTCACGGGGAGAGATTTAATTATCAATCTGGCCAACGGAGCTCACCCTCAGGCACTGATGCTCCCCACAGCCTCCTGCTCGCCCGCCTTCAAAGAATGAGTGCTTGGCCCCAGACTGCAGTGCAATCACGTTGTGATCGAGAGGACGCCTTTTAATTTATTGCAGTGCGGGAGGGCTTTCCCCTGTCAGCTGCATTTGATCGAGAGAGAGACAGACAGGGGGGGGACCACTGCTCATTGTTTCGAAGGTACTGCATATTCCTCACTTGCCAGGGTCTACTGACCTGCCTCAGGCTATAATGTGCCCCGGTTTCCACCTGGAGTGGTATCACTGCCCGAGATTAAAAGTAGGACAACGGCACCTTGAATAATCTCTTCGCCCCGAGGGAAAGCTGCAGTGGCCTCCGTACTCAGACCGCAGTTAGAGGAAGGAAGGAATTTGTATTTTTATAGCACCTGCCAAGGCCTTGGCTTGTCCCAAAGCGCGTTACAACCAATGAAATGAAGTCACAGCTGGGAATTTGCCAATTTGCCTGGAAGTTCCCCTCCAAGCCACTCACCACCCTGACTTGGAAATGTATCCTTCACTGTCGCTGGGTCACAATCCTGGTAACCCCCTCCCGAACAGCACTGTGGGTGTACCTACACCACTGGGACGGCAGAGGTTCGAGAAGGCAACTCACCCCTACCTTCCTGAGGGCAATTAGGGATTGGCAGTAAATGCTGGTCCAGCCAGCAACACCCGCATCCGTAAAGGAATTTTTACAAATTGCGCACAGCAAAAGTTCCCATAAACAGCGATGTGATAAGAACCAGATGTTGGGCAGGAGTTTCCGCACAACCTGCCGCGTATCTCGTGGCAGTGGGGGCAACCGGCGATTGGCTGGCGACGGGATTTTCTGGTCCTCCCGTTGTCAACGGGGTTTCCCGTTGATTGCACTCCTCGCTGCCGGGAAACCTGTGGTGGGGGTCCGCTGCTTCGAATTGTGAGCTGAGGCCCCAATGGCGTAATTGGGATCTGCTCTGCATATTTCAAGTGTCCCAACTGCTGGCTTTGGGTGAGGTCCATGTGCCAGGGGAGGGATAGCGTCAGGTACTGAGCAGAACCCTCCACCTTGACATAGAACATAGAACATAATGCAGAAGGAGGCCATTCAGCCCATTGAGTCTGCACACTTAAGCCTCTCTTCCACCCTATCCCTGCAACCCATTAATCCCTCCAACCCTTTTTGGACACAAAGGGCAATTTGGCATGGCCAATCCACCTAACCTGCACATCTTTGGACTGTGGGAGGAAACCGGAGCACCCGGAGGAAACCCACGCAGACACGGGGAGAACTCCGCACAGACAGTGACCCAGCGGGGAATCGAACCTGGGACCCTGGTGCTGTGATCCACCGTGCTAGCCACATGTGCTACCGCCACCGCCATGACTAACTGAGCTCAGGCTCGGGCTGGACTCTGGGATTTCCTGGCTCCGTTCGACACAGGGCTAACGTTTTACTAACAGAGTCCCAAGGGGGAGATCGTCTTTGGAACAGCTCATTCCTGAAGCCAACTTCAGAAATGTCCACTGTCGTGAGGTTAGGCTGTCCACTTGCTTCAGGTGAGAGGTGCTTTTTCTTTATAAACCGGGATCTGATGACATTTCTGGACACACTGGGTGAAGGACAGAGGCGGGCATTCCTCTTGGTAACCCAACTGAGAGTGGGGCTAATCAATGATTTTTTAATGATTTGACTTGGCTGCTGCCTCATCAGGTGCCCCCTACCATGAATGGTCCCTCTCCCACTTCGCAAGTCAAACCCTTGGTCAACAATCCCTTCCTCCCACCAACCCTCAAACAGCCCCCACCATTTTAAATGCATTTTATTCAAACTTGTATCAAAATAGGTTACAGCAAATAAACACCCCGGGAAACATTCTACCCAACTATCAACTATACAGTCTGTACAGATTTTTCTCCGTTTTCAGGGGCCCCCCTCCCCATCACCCCCCCTCCCCATCACCCCCCCTCCCCATCACCCCCCTCCCCATCACCCCCCCCCCCCCCCCCTTGACGAACAGCGCCTCAAACACGGTCACAACCATCCCCCACCTTTTCTCAAACTCCCCCACTGAGCCCCTTAACTCATACTTTATCTTCTCTAACCGCAGGAAGTCGTACAGGTCACCCAACCAGGCTGCTACCCCCGGTGGCGACGCCGACCGCCACTCCAGCAAAATTCGTTGCCGTGCAATCAGAGAGGCGAAGGCCACGACATCGGCCTTCCTCCTCTCCATGAGCTCCGGCTTCTCTGAAACCCCAAATATCGCCACCAAAGGGTCCGGGTCACTCCCTCCTCCACTATCCTGGCTAAGACCGCGAACACCCCCGCCCAGAATCTTCCCAATTTTTCACAACCCCAAAATATCTGCGTATGATTCGCTGGCCCCGCCCACACCTCTCACACACATCTGCTACCCCCTGAAAGAACCCACTCATTCTCGCCCGAGTTATATGCACCCTGTGCACCACCTTAAACTGTATCAGGCTCATCCGTACACAAGAGGAGGTCCCGTTTACCCTACGCAGTGCCTCACTCCATACCCCATTGATCTCCATTCCCAACTCCGCTTCCCATTTCTCCTTGATCTTCACCACCCGCTTGCCTCCCTGCTCCCCCAGCCGCTTATATATATCCCCAATTCTTCTCTCCCTGTCTGCATCCGGGAGCAGCAGTCGCTCCAGCAGGGTGCATCCCGGCAATCTAGGGAACCCCTTCTAGACCTTTCGTGCAAAGTCCCTAACCTGTAGATACCTGAACTCTCTCCCCCTCGGCAGCTCTATCCTCTCCCTCAGCTCCTCCAGACTGGCGAACCCTTCCTCCAAATACAAATCCCTCACCTTGACCAGCCCCACTTCCCTCCACCTCCTGTATACACTATCCACCCCCCCCCCCGGCTCAAACCCATGATTCTCGCACAGCGGCGTTAGCACCGACATCCCTTCCACCCTAAAATACCTCCTCAGCTGATTCCATGGCTGGGATTCTCCCCTACCTGGCAGGGCGGGGGCCCCGGCGGGATGGAGTGGCGGGAATCACTCCGGCATTGGGCAGCCCCAAAGGTACGGATTTCTCCGCACCTTTAGGGGCCAAGCCCTCACCTTGAGGGGCTAGACCCGCGCCGAAGTGGTTGGTGTGCCGCCGGCCGGCGGGAAAGGTCTTTGGTGCCACTCCAGCTGGGGGCGGAAAGGACTTTGCCGGCCGGCGGAAGTCCGCGCATGTGCGGGAGCGTCAGCGGCTGCTGACGTCATCCCCGCGCATGCGGAGGCTATGGCCGAGGCGGAAGGAAAAGAGTGCCCCCACGGCACAGGCCCGCCCGCGGATCGGTGGGCCCCCGATCGCGGGCCAGGCCACCATGGGGGCACCCCATGGGGCCAGAACGACCCGTGCCCCCACCAGGACCCCGGAGCCCGCCCGCGCCACCAGTCCCGCCGGGAAGGGAGGTGGTTTGATTCACGCCGGCGGGACTGGCATGGCAGCAGTGGGACTTCGGCCCATTGCGGGCCGGAGAATCGCCAGGGGGGGGGCCGCCGACCGGCGCGGCACGATTCCTGCCCCCACAGAATTTTCGGTGCGGGAGAATTCGGCGGACTGCGGGGGCGGGATTCACGCCGACGCCCGGCGATTCTCCGAACCAGTGGGCGGGTCGGAGAATCCCGCCCCATATCTTCACCGTGGACTGCACCACTGAGCTCCCTGAGTACCTACTTGGAGCCGTTGGCAATGCTGCCATCACCATAGCCCTCAAACTAGACCCCTTACAAGATTCCTTCTCCATCCTAACCCACTCTACCCCTTCTCCTTCCCACCACCGCCGCACCTTGTCCACATTCACCGCCCAATAATAATGAAGCAAGTGTGGCAATGCCAACCCCCCCTGCTGCCTCTGCCTCTGTAGCAGGGTCCGCCCCACCCTCGGCACCTTCCCCGTCCATACAAAGTCAGAGATGATTGTGTCCACTTTCCAAAAAAAGGCCTTTGGTATAAAGATCGGGAGAGCCTGAAAGATAAACAAGAACGTCGGTAGAATATTCATTTTCACCACTTGGACCCTCCCCGCCAACGTTAAGTGCCGTGTTAAGCTCCTCCCTGGCCTCCTCCACCAGCTTCGTGAAGTTCCACTTATGGAGCCCCATCCATTCCCTCGCTACCTGAATCTCCAAGTACCTAAACCTATCCCTCGCTACCGTAAATGGCATCCCCCCTAAATTAGCCCGCTGTGCCAGCTCATTCACCGGGAATACCTCGCTTTTCCCTACATTCAGCTTGTATCCCGCGAACCCTCCAAACATCCCCAACAGGCCCATAATCCTTCCCATACTCTCCAACGGATCCGAAACATACAGCAAGAGGTCATCGGCATAGAGCGACACCCGATGCTCCCTCTGTCCCCTGCCACTCTGCCGACCCCCTGAGAGCCATCGCCAATGGCTCTGGCCAGCGCAAACAGCAGCGGCGACAGCGGGCACCCCTGCCTCATACCCCTGTGCAAGTCAAAGCTTTGTGAGCTCATATCATTCGTCCTCACCCTCGCTCTTGGCGCCACATACAGCAATCGCACCCATGCCACAAAACTCGGCCCAAACCCAAACCTTCCCAAAACTTCGAACAAGTACCGCCACTCCACCCGATCAAATGCTTTCTCCGCGTCCATGGACACCACCACCTCTAGTACCAGAGCTCTCGACGGATTCATCACCACATTCAACAGCCGTCTTATATTACTCGCGAGCTGCCTGCCCTTCACAAAGCCTGTTTGATCTTCTGCAACCACCCCTGGGACACAAACCTCCATCCTCCCCGCCAACAACTTAACCAATACTTTCACATCCGTGTTCAATAGTGATATGGATCTATATGACCCACATTCCACCGGATCCGTCCCTTTTTTTGGGATTAGTGTGGTTACTGCCTGCTTCATCGTCTCTGGCAACTCCCCCTTCTCCAGCGCTTCATTAAACGCCCCCAACAGATGTGGTGCCAGGTCCGCCGCAAATTCCTTATAAAATTCTGCCGGGTACCCATCCGGCCCAGGGGCCTTCCCCGACTTCATACCCGTGATACTATCCAGCACCTCCCTCAGCCCAGGGGCTCCTCCAACGCCTGCCTCTTTGCTTCCTCCACCCGGGGAAATTCCAGCTCGTCCAGAACCGCCCCATGTCCCCCTCATCTCCTCCTGGGTCTGCCTCATAAGGTCCCTTTAATACTCTCTAAATGCCTCAATATTTCTCTGGATGCAGCCTACCTCCGCAGCTGGTGCGCCAGCATGCGGCTCGCCTTCTCCCCATACTCGTATCGCACCCTTCTTGCCCTATGCAGTTGCCCGACTGCCCTCCCCGTTGTCAGCCTGTCAAATTGCCCCTGCAACTTTTTCCTCCTCGCCAATCCCTCCACGGTGGGCACCTTTGAATATTGCCTGTCCACCTCCACTGTCTCACTCACTAGACAGTCATGTTCCGCTCTCCTTTCCTTATTCGTATGAACCGTAAATGAGATAATTTCCCCCCGGACCACTGCCTTCAGTGCTTCCCAAAAAATGCCCGCCGACACCTCCCCATTCTGATTGAACTCCACATAATCCCTAATCACCAACCGCACCTTATCACAAAAACCTGCATCCGCCAACAACCCCGAGTCAAACCTCCACCCCGGCCTCTGCTCTCGTCCTGTACTGAACCGAATATCCAGCCAGTGGGGTGCATGGTCTGAGATAACTATCCCCGCATACTCTGCCCCCTCCACCCCAACCGAAATCTCCCGACTCACTACAAAGTAATCAATCCTCGAATACACCTTATAGACGTGTGAAAAGAAGGAATACTCCCTTCCCCCTGGGTTCTGAAAGTGCCATGGATCCACCATACCATCCTCTCCATAAACCCCCCCAGCTCCCTTGCCATTCGTACCCTACCCATCGACCTGGGGCTCGATTTATCCACCCTCGGCTCCAGGACACAGTTAAAATCTCCCCCCATGATCAACTGATACGTGGCCAAATCCGGGATTGCTGCCAGCAACCCCCTCATAAAACCCACATCACCCCAATTTGGGGCATACACATTTACCAACACTACCGGTGCCCCTTCCAATACCCCACTCACAATCACATATCTCCCACCTGGATCCCTCACCTCCTTCGCACTCACAAATCCCGTTTTGTTGCTCATTAAAATCGCCACACCCCTCGATTTCAAATCAAACCCCGAGTGAAAAACCTGTCCGACCCACCCCTTCCTTAACCTAACCTGGTCCTTCACACGGAGGTATGTCTCCTGCAAAAAGACAACCCCCGCTTTCAAGCTCCTGAGGTGCGCGAACACCCGCGACCTTTTAACCGGCCCATTCAGTCCCCGGACGTTCCACGTTACCAACCTTACCGGAGGCTTGCGCCTCCAATCCCCTCTACCGTCCGTCATCTTCCCCACTTAACTCCTGCCCCTTTAATTCCACTCTGTACCTAGCCCATCCCAGATGGCCCCTTTCTTCGCCCATGGCCATGTCATCTCTCACCCCCGCCACGTCGTAGAAACCCTCCCCCCCCGCTTTTCCCCTTCCACTTCTTGCCCCCCAACTTCCCCTTTCCCCCTTCAGCCTTCTCCAAAAGCAAACAAACAGATGTTAAACACAAACAGTCCCATAAAACAGGAGGGGGATGGGAACATCCATCCCCACATAAACCTTTCACCCCGACAACTCCTTACAATCTCAACATTGAACAGAAACCGCCCCCCACAAAAAAAGGCGAAAATCCCCCAATCCCTACACCCACTTCAAACATGCTCCCGACCATTACATAGTGCCAGCACCCCGGTTCCCAAGCATTGTCCACTCAGTTCTCCCCCGGTTTATGCTCCTTAATGAAGTCTTCGGCCACTTCTGGGCTCTCGAACTAATACCTCCGAACGTCACCCATAATTTCGCCGGGTCGAGCACCCCAAACCTGATCTGCCGCCGGTACAGCACCGCCTTGGCCTTGTTGAAACCTGCACGTCGCTTCGCCAACTCTGCTCCGATGTCCTGATAAATCCGGACGTTATTTCCCTCCCAGTCGCAGCTACGCCTCTCCCTGGCCCACTGTAGAATTTTCTCTTTCTCCACAAGTTTACGGAGCCTCACGATCACTGCCCGCGGCGGCTCCCCAGCTCTAGGCTTTTGCCTCCGAGACCTATGCGCTCGGTCCACTTCAGGTGCCTTATCTAGCACCCCTTCTGCCACCAGTCCCGCCAGCATCCTCGAGACGTACCTCGGGGCACTCACACCTTCCACTCCTTCAGGCAGGCCCACTATTTGCAGGTTCTTCCTTCTCGAGGCATTCTCCTGCTCCTCCACCTTTGCCCTCATTGTTTTACAAAGGTCTCCTAGGAGCCCCACCTCTGCCTCCGTAGCCACCACACGATCGCTGTGGTCCGAGATCACTCCTTCAATCTCCCGAATCAGTGACCCCTGCACCTCCAAACACCTCTCCATCCGCCCCCGTAGTACTCTTCAGGGGTGCCACAGCTTCTGCAATGGCCTTTGCATGATCCTCATGCATTTCTTTCCTCTGTTTATGGAATTCCTCCTTGACAAAAGTCATCAGTTCCTGTATCTGGGGCCTTCCAGCTTGCCCCTCCCCCGCCTGCATGCTGGAAGAGACCGTCTGTGAAGACTGTTTCAACTTTACAGCCACACCTCTCACTGTTTTTTGCCAGGTCCGGTGATCAGGAGACATACCATTCCAGGGCTAAACTGCTCCTCCAACATTCACCTCTGCCTTTTCATCAAAATTCCACCCGGATCTGGGTAAAAAGAGCCCTTTTCTGTGACTTTGAACAGAAACAGCCCTTTATGTGACCAATCATATGGTCCGTCTCGAGGATGCTGATGGGCAGGGCAGCACGGTAGCATTGTGGATAGCACAATTGCTTCACCGCTCCAGGGTCCCAGGTTCGATTCCAGCTTGGGTCACTGTCTGTGCGGAGTCTGCACATCCTCCCCGTGTGTGCGTGGGATTCCTCCGGGTGCTCCGGTTTCCTCCCACAGTCCAAGGATGTGCAGGTTCGGTGGATTGGCCGTGATAAATTGCCCTTAGTGTCCAAAATTGCCCTTAGTGTTGGGTGTGGTTACTGGGTTATGGGGATAGGGCGGAGGTGTTGACCTTGGTTAGGGTTCTCTTTCCAAGAGCCGGTGCAGCTCGATGGGCCGAATGGCCTCCTTCTGCACTGTAAATTCTATGATAATCACTCCATGGTCACAAGCAGAAGTCCAGCCCCCAATATTTTAAATACAAACATCTAAGAAAAGGAATCAGTAATCCACCATCACCCCATACATCGTTACCAACACCATACATAGCCCAAACCGCCCCCCCACCCCAACACCGCCCCCCTAAAGTTTGATGTCATCCAATTCTTGAAAATACATAATGAACAAAGCCCATGAATTGTAGAACCCTTCCATCCTTCCCCTCAACTCAAACCTCACTTTCTCGAGAGTTACGAACTCTAGCAGATCCCCCGCTACGCCAGGGCACAGGGTGAGAAGCTGACCTCCACCCCACAGGGCGATCAACGAGGCGAAGGCTAAGACATCTGCCTCCACACCTACTTCCAACCCCGGCCGATCCGACACCCCGAATATGGCTTTTAGGGGACCTGGTTCAAATTTCACACGCACCACCTTCGAGATTACCCTGAAAACCTCCCTCCAACACCCCTCCAGCTTTGGACAGGACCAAAACATCTGAACATGATTTGTGCCCCCCCCCCCCCCCCACACCGTTCACAAACATCCTCTACTCCTCAAAGAGTCGGCTCATCCTCGTCTTTGTGAGGTGCACCGTATGCACCACCTTCAGCTGCACCAGCCCCAACCTCGTGCATGAAATTGAAGCATTGATCCTCCACAGCACCTCACCCCACAACCCCTCCTCCATACCCTCCCCCAACTCTTCCTTCCATTTTGTCTTAATCCCCTCCAGCGATGCCATCTCTTCTACCAGATTTGCCCCATAAATCGCCGACACCACCCCCTCTCCACTCCCCCTGTCGTCAGCACCTCCTCCAACAGTGTGGGGGCCCACGCCACCGGAAAGCTCTGTATCTCTTTCCTTTTAGTTTTTAAAAATAAATTTAGAGTACCCAATTCATTTTTTCCAATTAAGGGGCGATTTAGCGTGGCCAATCCACCTACCCTGCACATCTTTTGGGTTGTGGGGGCGAAACCCACGCAAACACGGGGAGAATGTGCAAACTCCACACGGACAGTGACCCAGAGCCGGGATCGAACCGGGGACCTCAGCGCCGTGAGGCAGCAGTGCTAGCCACTGAGCCACCGTGCTGCCAGTAGGCTGTCGTTTTATAATATTTTTAAAAAATAAATTTGGAGTGCCCAATTGTTCTTTCCAATTTATTTACTAAATTTAGAGTACCCAATACTTTTTTTTTCAATTAAGCGCAATTTAGCTTGGTCAAGTCACCTAAAAATTTAATAAATTGGGATTGTTCTCCCCAGAGAGACGCAGGCTGAGATGCGACCTGATAGAAATTTATAAAATTATTAGGGGTGTAGGGTGAACAGTTGGAGGCTATTTCCCAGGGCGGAATTGAAAATTACAAGGGGGCACAAGTTCAAGGTGAAGGGGGAAAGGTTCAGTGGAGATGTGCGGGGGAGGTTTTTTACACAGAGGGTGGTGGTGGCCTGGAATGCACGGCCAAGTGAGGTGGTTGAGGCAGATATGTTAGCGACCTTTAAGACTTATCTGGATAGGCACATGAACAGACAGGGTATGGAAGGATGCAGGCGGTTGGTCTAGATGGGACACGTAATCGGTGCAGGCTTGGAGGGCCGAAGGGCCTGTTCCTGTGCTGTATTATTCTTTGTACCCTGCACATCTTTTTTGGGTTGTGGGGGTGAGACCCACGCAGACACGGGGAAAATGTGCAAACTCCACGCGGACAGTGACCCGGGACCGGGGTAAAACGCGGATCCTCGACGCCATGAAGCAGTAGTGCTAACCACTGCGCCCCCGTGCTGCCCTGCATTATTATAATCATGATCCTGACTCAAATCCTTAAATATATATCTTGAAAGGGGTCAAGCTAACCGTACCATGGATTCTTCGGACTGCACTGAGCCATTATCTGAAGCAGTCCTTCCCTCAATTAAATTGTGGTGGCAAATTCCCCCATTTAAAGAGTTACAGCCGATGACCATCGCGGGGTACTGAAGGGCAGATCCCGGGGTTCACTGACCCTGAGATACTCCTTCCTGCTGGGTAAACTATTGTCCATCTCCCTGAGACCTCCTTGTAAAATCTTCAGTTGTTGAGTCAGAGGGTTTGATTAAAGGGCGTATGCAGGGGGTCGGGTGGTTAAGTGGGGGAGGGCTCAGGTCAGTATTGGTTTCCCACACAGATGGAGGAAAAACTCTGAGCTGTGTCCACTCCAGCAGCCTCTGTGGTGCCACTTCCTCAGAGCCCAAGGAGCCACTGCCCACTGCTACCGGACACTCTTTTTGTCTTACAGCTTCAGCCATGACAGGAGGCAGCAGCAGCACAGCAGAGATCAAAGTAGTGAGGATGAGAAAACTGGAGCCGTCTCCCGTGGGTATAAATCCCCTGAATGATATAGAAAAATAAATCGCCTACAACTGATTGATTAACTTCCATTAACTAACCTTAGCTACTTTTTCTATGTAAATGTCAAATCTATTTTGTGGCATTTTACAAGTCTCATCTATCAAAATGGCTATTGAGTGAAAAAGTAGACATTTCAACGAGCGTGTGGGATGGATTTATCCAATCTGAGTCCCTACCATTGAGCCATCTTAATAAAAACTCTGCTGCCTCTGTCTTAACTTGCAATAAGCTGCATTCCCCCCCCCATCTCCGGCTGTGCTCACTGACCTACATTACCTCCCGGTTCGAGCGAAACCTTCTCATCCTGGTTATCAATTCCCTCCATGACCTCGCCCCTCCCTATCGCGAAAGACGGGCTTGTTGGGTGAATTGGACTTTCTGAATTCTCCCTCAGTGTACCCAAACAGGCGCCAGAGTGTGGAGACTAGGGGCTTTTCACAGTAACTTCATTGCAGTGTTAATGTAAGCCTCTTTGTGACAATAATAAAGATTATTATTATTATCCTCTCCAGCCCCACAATCACCACCCACCCTCCCCCACCCGAGATAGCAGTGTTCCCCTAATGCTGGCCTTTGGTGCGATCCCAAATTCTAATCACTCCACCATTGGTGGTCGTGTCTTCAGGTTGCGAGGCTGCAAACTCTGGAAAGGGGGGGGGGGGTGATGTGGGGCTGGTGGAGGAGATAATAATAATAATCTTTATTATTGTCACACGTAGGCTTACATTAACACTGCAATGAAGTTACTGTGAAAAGCCCCTCGTCGCCACATTCCGGCGCCTGTTCGGGTACACTGAGGGAGAATTCAAAATGACCAATTCACCTAACAAAGCACGTCTTTCGGGACTTGTGGGAGGAAACCGGAGCACCCGGAGGAAACCCACGCAGACACGGGGCGAACGTGTAGACTCCGCACAGACAGTGACCCAAGTCGGGAATCGAACCTGGGACCCTGGCACTGTGAAGCCACAGTGCTAACCACTGTGCTACCCTGCCGCTTATTTATCTCTCAATCAACATTATAAAAAGCAGAATATCTGGCCAGGATCACATTGCTGTTTGTGGGGGCTTGCTGTGCACAGATTGACTGCTGCAAGTGAGTGTCACGGGTGGCACAGTGGTTAGCACTCACAGTACCAGGGACCGGGTTCAATTCCGGCCATGGGTGACTGTTTGTATGGAGTTTGCATGTTCTATCCGTGTCTGCGTGGGTTTCCTCCGGAAGCTCTGGTTTCCTCTTTGGCCATGCTAAAAAATTGCCCCTTAGTGTCCAAGATGTGCAGGTTAGGTGGGGTTACAGGGATAGTGCATGGGCCTAGGTAATAGGTTCAGGTTCGATTCCCGTAACAGCCTCCCCGAACAGGCGCCGGAATGTGGCGACTTGGGGCTTTTCACAGTAACTTCATTTGAAGCCTATTGTGACAATAAGCGATTTTCATTTCATTTTTCAATTCATTTCATTTCATTATAGGGATTCTATGGATTCTATAATGCAACATACATTGATAGTAAAGGGCTTTCTTTAGGTAAAGGGTAATTCTGAAGTCAGGAAAGATGCTCTACGAACTTTTAGCTCTTTTGAAGCTGCTGTTTCCTGCTCCCACCTATGTGACAATTCTTCAGCCTAGCCTGGGGAGTGTGTCTTGGTGTCATCATTGGAGCCATCACAGTAGAAGCTGACACTAACCTCACACAATGTCCAGCACACTTCCTAGTCACAGTAACTGGATGGCAGTCAGGGGCAGGAACTCCAACTGATACCTTTGATGCCTCAGGTCCTGGTGGATTGGTATCAGCTGATTGGCACTGTTGACAAAGCTCTCGCAAAAGGCTGATGATTGAGCAGATGATGTAGATGAATAGTTTGGTGCCTTGTTATCAGCTCGGCCTTTTTGAATCAGGCATTAAGCTGCAACTCTGTCTACGTTATTCAATCGTCCAGCTGGGCGCTTCAGACCCCACAGGATTCTGCCTCACGGCGCTGAGGACCCAGGTTCGATCCCGGCCCTGGGTCACCGTCCATGTGGAGTTTACACATTCCCCCCGTGTCTGCGTGGGTCTCGGCCACACAACCCAAAAGATGTGCCAGGTAGGTGGATTGGCCACGCTAAATTGTCAATTGGAAAAATGTGAACAAAAATAATTTGAACAAAAAAGATCCCACGGATCTCCTGGTGTCCAGGCCAACATTCTTTCCTCAACCAACGTGACCAAAGGAAACTGGACATTCGTTGTTAATGGGAGATTGTTGGGTACAGATTTGTTATTCAGTTTACTGGTAGAACTGTCACTGCACTTGGAAAGTAATTAATTGGCTGTGAACATTTTTGAGAGGTTTCGAGGATGTGATAAGGTTTGTAAACAGGCAAATATGTTATTTAAAAAGGCAATGCAGCAAAGCACCAAAAACGTAAGTTAAATCCATGACTGTAAGTTTATCTGCTGCTTATACATTAGCCTCAATGTAGTCTCTGCCCTCCCATTGATCAAAAACCTAAATGACATCTCTCAGGACTGCACCAAATTGGAGGGTGGCCGTTATTATCTCCTTGGGATCAAATCTTTCAAGATGAATGCGGAATGCGGAGAAAATAATCCTCAAACTCCCGGTAGCCTCTTGGTCGCAATCATCAATTTCTACCAGTTACAACCAAGAGGAGCTTGTGAGAACAATGGTTAGGTGCAGCTATTCCTCACTACGAGTGGCTTTCACACAGGGTTAGAGCCACGGAAATATCGTCTGGCATTTCAGTTGAAACCACAAACTGTACGGCTGCACCCATCTGAGTATCTGTGCACCACAGGGTGGCTTTTGCCTTTTAAGAGCACTAACAGACAGGGATATGGTGCCAATCACACACCATCATTCACACTGTGCAAAGCGATTCCCCCCTCAAGGTGACATATGAGCAGAGGAGCTGGAGGAGGATGTTCAGTCCCTCCAATCTCATCATTCTGCTTAAATGTATCTTAACGACATCTATTTGGCTTGGACCCATATCCCTTCATACCTTTGTCGAACAAAAATCTTCTTATCTTAGATTTATAATTTTCTTTTTTTAAATAAATTTAGAGTACCCAATTCATTTTTTCTAATTAAGGGGCAATTTGGCGCGGCCAATCCACCTACCCTGCACATCTTTTGGGTTGTGGGGGCAAAACCCACGCAGACACGGGGAGAATGTGTAAACTCCACATGGACAGTGACCCGGGGCCGGGGTCGATCCCAGGTCCTCTGTGCCGTGAGGCAGCAGTGCTAACCACTGCACCACCGTGCTGGCCCAGATGTATAATTTTCAATCGATCCTGCCCCTCCCCTCCCCCCCAAATGACAGCGTCTTTTCGCTGGAAATTTCCACACACCCACCCCCCGCTGTATGAAAAATGTTTCCTAATTCCTGAGGAGCAAAGCTCTAATTTTAAGTGTATGTCCCCTCATGCTGGGTTCCTTCTCCAGAGAGAATGGCGTTTTGGTAAATATACTGAGACAGTGACTTAATACTTCCTCTGGACAACAGCACCTTCAACAGTGGTGGGGCGGTATTGTCGCTCAACTAGTAATTCAGAGTCGTGGGTTCGAATCCGAATACGGTGAAATTTGGATTCAATAAACAGTCTGGAATTAGAAGTCTAATATGGTGACCGTGTCACAAAAACCCCATCTGGTTTCTTTAGGGAAGGAAATCTGCCATCCTTAGCGGGTCAGGCCTGTGTGACTCCAGAGCAACGTGACTGACTCTTAAATGCTCCTCTGAAATGGCCGAGCCGTTTGATTGAATTTTTAAAAAACTCAACTCGACTTGAGTCAGCCGGGATTACACTTTCAAGTCTTGAAGCGGGGTTGAACCCACCACGTTCTGATTCTCAGATCGGAACTGTAGCCCACCGAACCACAGCTGATAACGCGATACAGCAAGACTTAACAAACAGTCGGACTCGACCTGCCTCCTGCAAATCTGTTAAAAAATATTCAGCAGGTCTACGCAAGGCAGGCAATAAATCTTGTGCTCATTATAGATAAGTGCATTCAGTAATCACCCTCACGCGGATTTAAGACGGATAATAAATGATAGGTGTCGAATTTCCCCTATCAACAGCAATGCTCAGCTGGACTAGTACTAAACTGAAGGGCAGCTCCTCCACAGTGAGTGAGGACAGCCCTCCGTCTGAAATCCCAAACCTTCTTAAACTAATATGTGATGAGTAATAACATGTTGGTGTTCCATGTTCTTCCTCTTGCTACAATCGAGAATTCCCCGGGGGCTGCAGAGGGGTCTGGGCCTGACATTTACACAACGGAGGAAAGCTGAGAATTGATCAAGAGAGTGGCTTAAAGTTTGAATTGGATGATGCACAGGGGAAGAGGTTGCCAGGCCAACTTGTCAAATAACATCTGCATTGCGCGATCAAGCTAGTTTGATCGGGTCTTATGGAGCTATTCATCTGCACTTAAAAGGGGAAATTTGGGTTGAGTCATCGGCTGCCAGGGTCTCAGGTTCGATTCCGGCTTGGGTCACTGTCTGTGCGGAGTCTGCACATCCTCCCCGTGTGTGCGTGGGTTTCCTCCAGGTGCTCCGGTTTCCTCCCACAGTCCAAAGATGTGCAGGTTAGGTGGATTGGCCATGCTAAATTGCTCTTAGTGTCCAAAATTGCCCTTAGTGTTGGGTGGGGTTACTGGGTTATGGGGATCGGGTGGAGGTGTTGACCTTGGGTAGGGTGCTCTTTCCAAGAGCCGGTGCAGACTCGATGGGCCGAATGGCCTCCCTCTGCACTGTAAATTCTATGTCTATGCCAAGAACAAAGCAGTAACTGAAGATTACTGTTCGGTTACTGTTGGGGACATTATGAATTCTCAATGGATAGACAACGCCTCACCAAATGTACGACTGTAAAATTAACGCATTAAAACATTAAATCTTCATTCCTCCATCTGCTATTCCAGGTTATAACCTTTTTACTTGAATAGTAATGTAGACAGTGAGATAACGTATTACAGACCCAGCCTTATATTGTTCAAATGTATCTTATTGTTTTCGTACTTGTTTCATACCTCGGCAGATGGAAACAAAGATTGTGGGAAAATATGAACAAATGGATACATCATTAGGGGCAATGTGTTTTATCAAATTAATCTGATTAGAGGCTGAAAACTTTGGTGTGAATTCTGAAAGAATGTTCTTTGCACACAACCTTCTGTCCAGATTCCTTGCCGTCAATGTCCCTTGTGATATTTCAGGCTGTGTTGTACAAATATATATGCATCCAGCAGAGGGAGTCTCGTCCTGTAACGCCCTCCAGCCCCACCACAATGCTCCACGATTCCCGTGCTTCCCCAATTCTTGCCTCGCGTTTCCCCAACTTTAATCATTACACTATCAGCGGCCTGACTTCAGCAGCCAAGGCACTAAGCTTTGCAATTCCTTCTTAAACCTCTCTGCCTCTCTATCTCTTTCTCCTCCTTGCAGATGCTGCAGAAAAATCTACTTTTTAAACTTATGGTCACCCACCATAATGCCGTCTTATCCAGTTCGGGTTTTTCTTGACAACGCTCCTGCAAAACACCTTTTTTGAGATTGAAGCTGCTACATAAATGCAGGTTGTTGTTGGAGTGAAAGCGCTCGCTGAGGTGTGGGCAGCTGAGGGAAAGAAGGCGCAGAAAATGAAATGGTTTCGATCTCCGGTTGGAAGGGAGGGTCCGGTGGACTTTTGACCCCACTCCTCATCGGCCTTAGCCCCGACCCCCCAATTGCCTCCTTTGTCCCCCATAAGGCATTACCTCCCCAGTTATCTCCACCGTCAGGCCCCTTCAACCTACCTTGTTGTCCGGCCCTGGGACTTCGGCTCAGGCATCGTCCTGATGTTCCTCTTCGGTCTATTACAGCCCTTGTTAATGCTGGGACAGGAGAGCTGCCTGTGCAGCAGGGTGTGAGTGGGATCTGTGCTCGGACCCCAACTGTCCACATTATATATTAATGATTTGGACCAGGGAACTAAATTTATTATCTTAAAATTTGAGGAGGATACAAAGTTGGGTAGGAGGGTGAGCTGTGAGGAGGATGCAGAGATTCTTCAGCAGGATATGGATAGGCTGAGTGGGCATATATGCATGGTAGATGCAGTATAATGTGGGCAAATGTGAGGTTATCCACTTTGGTAGCAAAAATAGGAAGGCAGATTATTATCTGAATGGAGTTCAGAAGAGTGAGAGAGGATCTGATAGAAACGTATAAAATTCAAACAGGAATAGACGGTAGATTCAGAAAGAATGGGTGGAATTCTCCCACCCCCCGCTGGGTCGGAGAATTGCCGGCGGGCCACGCGAATCGCACCACGCTGCCCCGATGCCGGGACGCGATTCTCCGCAGAGCGGCGCCACTGGGGCTGGTGTGGTCGGCGCGGCGCCGGTCGGGGTATGCGCCAACTCTCCGGCCTGGGCCGGCACGGGCCGGCGCGCCGATTCTCCGGCTCGGATGGGACGAGCGGCCGTCACCAAAAAGCCGAGTCCTGCCAGCGCCGTTCGAACATCCTCTGAGCCGGCGGGACCTCACGTTGAAGGGCCCGGGGTGGCCTGGGTGGGGGGTCCGACCCCAGGGGGGGGGGGGGGCCTCCGTAGTGGCCTGGCCCGCGATCGGAGCCCACCGATCGGCGGGCTGGCCTCTCTGTTGGGGGCGGGGCCTCCTTTTCTCCGCGCCATCTCCTTTAACCCGGTGCCATTTGGCGAAGAAGGCCACTGCGCATGCGCTAGTTGGCCCTGGCCGAACTGCGCATGCGCGGACTCCGCGGTGCTGGGTACACGCTGGGATCGGGGGCCGCTCCAGCGCCGTGCTACCACACTGTGGCCCGGAGAATCGGGTCTCGGAACGGGTGCCGACGCTGGAGTAAAACACTCCCGTTTTTACATCGGCGTGGGCATTTAGCCGCCCGATGTTCCCAATGGTGGGGGAGTCCAGAACTAGGGGTCATAGTTTGAGGATAAGGGATAAACCTTTTAGGACTGAGGTGAGGAGAAATGTCTTCACCCAGAGAGCGGTGAATCTGTGGAATTCACTCCCACAGAAAGCAGTTGAGGCCAAAACGTTGTGTAATTTCAAGAAGGAATTAGATTTAACTCTTGGGGCTGAAGGGATCAAGGGATATGGGGGAGGAGGGAGGAGGGAGGGGGGAGGGGGGAGGCTGGATCAGGGCATTGAACTTGATGATCAGCCATGATCATAATGAATGGCGAAGCAGGCTCGAAGGGCCGAATGGCCTCCTTCTGCTTTTATTTTCTATGTATGTTTCCATGGAGCTCTCAAAAAGGCTGAGCAAGGGGTTCAAGTCTTGCCTGCAGCCAACTGACATTGATTAGAGTGTGAAACGGCTGCGGGGCGCTTGGAGTTGGCGGGGCTGTGTTTCTAGGTGACTCTTCAGGCGGTGGGAAGGCAAACTCTGTCCGGCGAAAGATTCAGGCCATAGAAAAAGTTACAGCACAGAGGGAAGTCATTCAGCCCATCGTTGTCTACACTAATGAACCAGTCTATTTCCACCTTCCAGTTCTTGGTGCATCCTTCTGGTTACAGTACGTCCAATGTATATCTAAATGTTTTTATTGAATTCGATGCAAGCCCCTGCCTCCTGCATCCTTTCAGGCAGTGAGTTCCAGACTCACACCACTTCCTGGGTGAAAAAACCCCTTCTACCAATCTATTACAATCCATGCCTCCTGGTTATCTGCTAAGGGCAATAGGTCCTTCCTATCCACTCTAACTGTCCCCCTCATAATCTTATCCACTTCAACTGAATCTACCCTCGCCCTTCTCTGTTCCTAGGAAGACAACACCAGCCTATTCAATCTTCCCTCGTAGATAAATTCCTCCATCACTGGCAACATTCTCGTAAATCTCCTCCGTACCCTCGCTACTTCTGTTGCCAATCGGCACCGGAGTCACCAATAATGTTGCTCTTTTTAATGAGTGGAATACTATCCCACCAATCGGCATCAATAATGTTGCCAAATAAACTAGATATGGAAGTTATTAATGATAATATTGCTTTTCAGAGTCACCAGGTACCAAATGACACCACCACAAGGCTTTACCGGATATCGATCAAAGACCAAACAACCAGTTAGTCAGTTTAAGTTCAAAGATAGTTTATTTACACACAAGGATTACTTCGACATGCAACACAAAACACTGCAAGTTAAACTACACCGAACAGCTACAATAACCTGTACTTCACTTCAGGGCAACCGGCTCTTTGCAGATGAACAAGGCCTTTGTTCGGATCTTGTGAGGCTGGGTGGAAGAAGTGGCTTCGTTTCTCCTGGGCTCATCCGTCTGGTAGCGATCGTTGGTCTTGAACTTGTCTTCTGGTCGTAATGCTACACTTGGTTTTAGGCGAAGGTCGGGGCCAAGAGAGACTGAACGCATGGCTGTGTCTCTTTTTATCCCTCTGGGATTTCGCGCTCTTTGGGGCGGTCCTTAGCTTTGGACCCAATAATTCGACAGGCTTTGATCACTGCCTCCGATTTTGGCCAATAAAGGGGCGGGTACCTTGATGGCTGGGCGTGTCCTGAGCGGTCATTGACCTCGGCTGTTTGGGCTTTCTTAGCAAAGGGAGTGGCGCCGGTTAGTCTGCATCTGTATCGGTTACCTGAGTACAGTCCTTTTGTTCTGGGGAAATGGGCCATTAGAATGCAAACAACCGGGGGTTTCGATTGCGTCTAGCTATCTGGGTTGCAAATGCACACACAAGCTTTGAGTGTGTCTTGAGTCCTGGGTTGGCTGTAATTATCCCTGTTAGCTTGGCCAATGTCAATCCTTCACAAAAACGGATTATCTGATCATTAGCTGGCATGTGTCATACATTCCAGTAGAGGTGGCATTTCGACAGAGTACTTTATTGGCTGTCGGGTGCTGTGAGATATTCTGTGATTGTGAATACTGCTATATATATATGGCACAGTAGTTAACACTGCTGCCTCACAGTGCCAGAGACCCGGGTTCAATTCTGGCCCAGCTGACTATGTGGAGTTGTACACTCTCCCCAGGTCTGCGTGGGTTTCCTCCGGGTGCTCCGGCTTCCTCCCAAGATGTGCGGGTTAGGTGGAACGGCCATGCTAAATTGCCCCTTGGCGTCCAGGGATGTGCAGATTAGGTTACGGGATTAAAGATAGGGCGGAGTGGACATGGGTGGGGTGCTTTTTCAGAGGGTCAGTGCAGACTCAATGGGCCGAATGGCCTCCTTCTGCATGGTGATTCTCTGTCTTGCTTTCTCTTTGAGCTCATCCAAACTGGCAATGCCTGAAGAGCGAGCCCAGACAGTAATTGTCACCAGTTTATCGAGAGATTGGAGAAGATGAGAATTAAATTTACAATCCTGCAAGCTCGTCAGCGATCCTATTTTTTTCCCAGGGTAGAGGGGTCAATTACTAGGGGGCATAGGTTAAAGGTGCGAGGGGCAAGGTTGAGAGGAGATGTACGAGGCAAGTTTTTTACACAGAGGGTAGTGGGTGCCTGGAACTCGCTGCCGGAGGAGGTGGTGGAAGCAGGGACGATAGTGACGTTTAAGGGGCATCTTGACAAATACATGAATAGGATGGGAATAGAGGGATACGGACCCAGGAAGTGTAGAAGATTGTAGTTTAGACGAGCAGCATGGTCGGCACGGGCTTGGAGGGCCGAAGGGCCTGTTCCTGTGCTGTACTTTTCTTTGTCCTTTTCTTCTACTTCCGTTTCTGATGTAATTTTGTTTTAACCAGCAGAAAGAAACTCTTTTCTACTCCATCATCTTCAACCTGGTACAAATTAACATGAAGGAATCAGTCTCTATGATAAACAATACCTGCTCTGCATAAGCACTGATTCAAAACTGAGCAAGAGTTCTCTTCAGGAATTCCGGGATTAACTGTAATTTTCCATCCCATTTCCCCCTCTCCGTTCGACTTTGATTTGTTCATTGTCTCTGTCATTTTACAACAGCCAGGAGGCAAGGTGTTTGTTTTGGGAATGCAAAATAAATCCAACCTCCTTCAGCTAATTTAGATGCTGGGTTCTGATAAATGCCCTTTGGTGTTTTTCCTTAACTGTTCAATTTTGGCTTTGTGCTCCCTGAATCAACTGGGATTTCAGGCATGTTGCCTGCTAGTCCCTGTGGCTGCTCATGAGATGGGAGGAGGTTTTAAACATCAGCACGTCTCCCTTCTGTCACAAACGTAACATTCACAGGCCAAGTTGTAAATGAAGACTGGGCCTCATTTTAAGGGATGGGGAAGGGGAGGGGGAGGGAGAGGGCACACGCAATTTTTTAAAAACTTGTTCTTGGGCTGTGGGCGTCGCTGGGCTGGGCCAGCACTTGTCACCCATCCCTAATTGCCCTTGAATTGAGTGGCTTGCTGGGCAGTTAAGAGTCAACCGCATCACTGTGTGGGGGTCTGGAGTCACATGTAGGCCAGACCGGGTAAGGACGGCAGATTTCCTTCCCTGAAGGACATTAGTGAACCAGAGGGGTTTTTACGACAATCAGCAATGGTTTGATTGGTCATCATGAGGCCTTTAATTCCTGATTTTTATTGAATTCAAATTTCGCCATCTGCCATGGTGGGATTCCAACTCGGGACCCCCGAGCATTACCCTGGGTCTCTGGATTACTAGTCCAGTGACAATACCACTACGCCACCACCTTCCCCGGATCACTGTCCATGTGGAGTTTGCACAATCTCCCTGTGTCTGCGGAGTTTTCACCACCACAAACCCAAAAGATGCGCAGGGTAGATGAATTGGCCACGCTAAATTGCCCCTTAATTGGGAAAAAGAAGAGAATTGGATACTCTACATTTTACATTAGAAAAAAGGAAGGGAGAGGATCAGGCAGCAGATGTTCGCAGTTAGCAACCCGTTGGAACGGTCCCGCCAGTCAGTGAGGGGAGCTGTGACGTCAATCCATGGGTGAATTTCCATTTGGCATTGGGGGCAGAGGCTCGACAGAATCGGGGGGGGGGGGGGGGGGGGGGGGGGGCGGGGGGGGCGCTCTGCTGCAGGTGGGTTGTGCGGGTCTCTGAGTATAATGGTGAGGGGGAGGGATGTTTATTGGTCGCAATCAGAGAGGGCGACTTGCTGTGATCATGGGGGCAGAGGGCACAATTGAGTAGGAGGGAGGAGATGGGCCAAGAAAGAATAAAAGCTTCTGTGAAGTTGGCGGGAGGGGGCGATGAAATTAATACAAGCAGCTAGAGAACTAAAATTTTACTACCGTTCCCCAGAACTTGGCAAAACCTTGGTGGAACTGGCCGTCCCACAAAACAAAGTCTTGCTTCCTAATCTGGAAGTGAGCTTTTCTCAGCAGCTGCATTGCCCTAAGTAAAAGCACAGATGACTAAGTCCTCATAGAGACCACGCCTAAAAAACACCTGGTTATTTTTTTCCTCTTTACAGATTCTGGCTGACCCGCTGTGCTTTTTCTTCCTGGCTTTATTTCAGCTCAATAGCCGTCACAGTTTCTCTTTATTGACTGGAGATGAATTAGAACAATTGGCTTCAGCACCCCTGGAACAGAGCAAACTAACCCGTGGTCCACCCTTCCTGATCTCTATCCCGTCTAGACTCACAGCTGAAGTCCAGGCGTTGGCTAATGTGAGCTGTTAACAGCTCGCATGATCACCAACTCTGCAATATTGCCCTCACGTGAGACTGAGGTTAGAGGTCAACCCTCAAGGCATGCACTTAAAGCAGAGTTGGCAACTTAAACTGCGCATCATGCAAGAGGCAGCACCCACAGGAGAAGAGAAAATTGGCAAAATGCAACAAAATCTGGAGGAGTGAATATCTCGGAGATGAATTCAAGTAAACCAAAGCCAGTTTTGGTGGACGTTAAATACCTGACTTAAAATCTTTCAGGGTGGGACTTCCGGTGACGGCGGGCGGGAGGCGGCCGCACAATGGAGGGCTCCCGTTCGGGAACGGCATTTTCGGGGCTTTAAGCCCGGTCCCAGGGTCCACGGAGGCGGCAAAAGCAGGAAGAAACAGTGAAGGCACAGTGAAGAAAAACGTCGAGGGTAAGCAAAAAAACGTCCGTAAAGAAAACAGCTGAAGGTCCGTCGGAGAGTGGAAAGGTCACCGCGGGGTCACCAAGGAGAATGGAGGCTGGAGCACCAGGGGAGGCCGCATTTCTTACGGCTGAAGAAATAACTACGGTGATGGCTGCGGAATTCGAAAGGCAGTTTACAAGATACATGGAGACAATGAGGAAGGAGATGAGGGAGGTTTTGAGTGCGCTGGTGGAGGAGGCGATTTCCCCGGTGATGACATCGGTGGCGAGCGCAGTGGCGGGGGTGCAAGAGCAAGGGGAGGCACTGGAGGAAGTGGAGCAGACGTTATTGCAGCACGGTAATCAACTTGCCTCGATGGGGAAGGAGATGCGGAAGGTGATGGACATTAACAAGGATCTGCGAGGAAAAATGGAAGACCTGGAAAACAGATCCAGGCGACAGAATTTGAGGATTGTGGGGCTGCCCGAAGGAGTTGAAGGACCGAGGCCGATTGAGTATTTTGCCGCGATGCCGGCGAAACTATTGGTGGAGGGGGAGGATCCCTCCCGCTATGAACTGGATCGGGCTCATCGGTCGTGGAGGCCTGTACCAATGGCGAGTGAGCCGCCAAGGGTAGTGACTCTGTGCTTCCGGAGGTACAGTGTGCAGGAGAAGGTCCTGAGCTGGGCCAAGCAGAAATGGGTGGTGCAGTGGGCTGGAGCTGGTATACGTGTATACCAGGACTTTACGGTGGAGCTGGCAAGGAGGCGGGCTGCCTTCAACCGGGTGAAGAGGGCACTGTACATTAGCAAGGTGCGGTGCGGCATTGTATATCCAGCGAAGCTGAGGGTGACTTACAAGCTCAGGGACTTTTATTTTGGAACGGCGGTAGCAGCGAAGGCGTTTGCGAAGGCAGAAGGACTGTGGCAGAACTGACAAATTGAGAAATGGCCATGTGCCGATATGACCTCATTTTCTTCTTGTTTTGTTTCACTGCGTGCGGGTGTATGGGCTAAAGGAGCCAATGTTGTATATATTTGGACAAGAGAAGTGATGGGACTTTCACTCAAAATGAGGGCTCTTTGGGGTGTAGGTGGATATGCGGGGTTTGTGTGCTAAAAGGGGATTTCTGGGCTTTCCTAGGGCTGGGCAAGGGGGAAAGGGACCCGGGCGGGGGTCTCCACGCTGGCCGGTTTAAGCCGGCCAGTGAACGGGAGTGAGGTGGGGGGAGGGGCTGCGGCCATCGGAGCCTGGCAGAACAGGGTCCGAGTGGTCTAGCCGGGGTGGAAAGTTGGGGGGGAAGGAACCGAGGTTGGGAGGAGGAGTTTTACAAGAGGCAGTGGACGGGAGGAGTTGGAGACTGGGGGGGGGGGGCGTGTACAACTCTATGGTATCATGTACGGTACTCTTTCAGTGGTTGGAGGGCGTTGAGTGTAGTGGGGGGGAGGGGGAGTGGACTCTATAGATCAATGGTGACCATGGGCGGTCCCGGACTCCTTTTTCTTTTTCTCTTTTGTTTTTTGTTGCCACCGTGGGAGGGTTTGTTTTATGGGATGCGTACATTGACAGGTGGGCCGTTGTTTGGGGTGGTGGGAGGATGGGATCGTTGGTATTGTTAAGGGGATTGATTTTGTATTTGTTACCGTTTACTGTTTGTGGGTGGGGTGTAAATCTTGAAGGAAAATGTGAAAATGGGGAATAAAAACATTTTTTTAAAAAAATCTTTCAGGGAGGGGTCCATGAATGGGGATTATCTCTAACTTTCCAAATTTAATGCTGCATTTCCAACATTTTCCCTGCTTAAACAATAATACTTGTTTAAAGGGGTAGACTCGAGCAAACCAGCCTGTCACCTGTGCCAAAAGACATTGGGGATCTCTGGAAACTCCAGTTACTGGTGGTTTTGCCTTGCACGCTCTCATTAACTTCTAAAGGAGATCCTTCCAACTTTACGTTCTAAAATAAGATAATAATAATTGCTTATTGTCACAAGTAAGCTTCAATGAAGTTACTGTGAAAAACTCCTAGTCGTCAAATTCCGGCGCCTGTTCGGGGAGGCCGGTACGGGATGTTGAAAAGTATCTAAAATATTGCTCCTTTATCAGCCTTGAGGCTTTCCTGTTTAGTAATAAAAGACTTCATTTTCTCAATGGAAAGATGCAAGACAACTTCACAGGAGCATTTTCAAACATAACTAACATGACAAAAGCAAATAATGTGGCCACTGAGGGCAGCACGGTGGTGCAGTGGTTAGCACTGCTGCCTCACGGCGCCGAGGTTCCAGGTTCGACCCCGGCTCTGGGTCACTGTCCGTGTGGAGTTTGCACATTCTCCCCATGTTTGCGTGGGTTTCGCCCCACAACCCAAAAATGTGCAAGCTAGGCGGATTGGCCACGCTATATTGCTCCTCAATTGGAAAAAATGAATTGGGTACTCTAAATTTATTTTTTTAAAATATTGTGGCCACTATCACATTGCTCTTTGTGGGGGCTTCCTGTGCACAAATTGGCTGTCACTGTCATGTTTCCTATGTTACAGCAATGGCTACACTTCAAAAGTACTTCATTCGCTGGAAAGGACTGTGGGACATCGTGAGGTTGTGTCGCTGAACAAGCAACTCCCTTATCCCACTTGATAATTAGAAATTTCCTCCAATTACATTTTGAGAAGACGGAAGCCATTGTTGTTAGTTTCCGCACCAAACTCCATTCCCTGGCTGCTGACACCATCCAGCTCCCTGGCCGCAGTCTGAGATTCAACCAGGCTGTTCGCAATGTTGACGTCACATTTGACCCTGATTGAGCTTCCAACCACATAGTCCTGTCATCACTAAAGATCGCCTTTTCTCACTTCCATAACTTATTTCCACCTGCCGCAACTGTCAGTGGATTGAGAAAGGGTTGGGCGCGGGGCCGGGGGGGGGTGGGGGGGGAGGGGGGGAGGTGAGCACTGTATTGGGCGACAAAGACGGCGAACACTGTCTGGGGTGAGTGAGTGGGGGTGAACATTGTCAGGGTTGATGGGGGTGAACGTTGTTGGGGTTGAACATTGTCAGGGTTGATGGGGGTGAACGCTGTCAGGGGTGGGAGGCGAATATTGTCAGGGTGCGGGTGGTGGAGTCTGAGCTGTGTGTGTGGGGTAAGGAGTGAAGTTCCGAGGTTGACAGCTCCATTTACAACAATGTAAGTCAGTGAATTTTTTTAGAAATTTAGGGTACCCAATTATTATATTTTTTTCCCAATTAAGGGGCAATTTAGCGTGGCCAATCCACCTACCCTGCACTTCTTTGGGTTGTGGGGGTGAAACCCACACAGACACGGGGAGAATGTGAGAACTCCACACGGACAGTGACCCAGGGCCGGGATTTGAACACGGGTCCTCAGCGCCGCAGTCCCATTGCTAACCACTGCGCCACATGCCGTCCTCTATGTCGGTGAATTGAAGACAGATCGTAAGGGGGAGTGTCTTCAATTCGTGATGACAAAAGAGTGTGGCTGCGTTGGAATTCCCCTTGACAATTTGCCTCCCGACTATATCCATCCCAGCAGCCCTGGGGGAGCTGACATCGGGAGGTGCAGAGGCTCCAGCGTAAAATGGTGAATGGGCAGGTTAAATGGCGGTCAGTTCCCTCCAACTGTGACAACAAGATCTGGGCCATTTTGTCCTGATGCAGCTCAGTGATTTATAATGCTCCTGTGAAGTGCCTATATAAATGCAAGACGTAATTTTTCTTTTTACATGAGTTATATGGAACTTGACACAATGAGACAGGTAAGGTCAAGGGGGGAAAGCCATTAGGTGAAGGAGCACTGAAATGTAGAAGTCTGACAGAAATCTGAAGCCCCTCACATCCAGACACAGGAACAGCTTCTTCCCCACAGCTACAAGTCTCCTCAACGACTCCCCCTCGGACTGATCTGTTCCCTGTAAGAACACTATTCACGATGCCCTATGCTGCTCTTGCTCATGTATTTGCTTTGTTTGGCCCCTTGTTCCGCAATGTAACCAATCACTGTTTGTCGATGTACCATTTGACAATGTTCTCTGTCGATTATCCTTTTGTCTCCTGTGTACGTTCCCTCGCCCGCAGAATAATACTTTTCACTGTACTTCGGTACATGAGACAATAAATAAATCAAATCAAATCAAATATAAATGTTAACTTTTTGGCAGCAAGAGCCAGCATCAAACAATTACATCAAGGTGGGGCAGCACAGTGGCGCAAGTGGTTAGCACGGTTGCCTCACCGTGCCGAGGTCCCAGGTTCGATCCCGGCTCTGGGTCACTGTCCGTGTGGAGTTTGCACATTCTCCCCGTGTTTGGGTGGGTCTCGCCCCCACAACCCAAAGATGTGCAGGGTAGGTGGATTGGCCACGCTAAATTGCCCCTTAACTGGAAAAAATGAATTGGATACTTTTTTAAAAAAATTACATCAAGGTGACACGATCCCCATTGAGGGAAATTGGCGATATTGGGACATCTGTCGGGGTTAGAATGAGTCAGTCACCTTGTTTTTAATTTGTTCATGAGGGATATAGGCATCACAGACAAAGTCAACATTACCCGAATGGTTCCTGGGATGAAAAAACTTCAGTTATGAAGACAGATTGGAGAAGCTGGGACTCTTTTCCACGGAGAAAAGAAGGCTGAGCGGAGATTTGATAGAGATGTTCAAACATCATCAGGAGTAGAGAGGGAGAAACTGCTCCCCGCTCCTGAAAGAATCGAGAAGGAGAGGGCGCAGAAGATAACTGGCAAAAGAAGCCAAGGCAATATGAGAAATTCACACAGCGAGTGGTTAGGGTCCGGAATACATACACACGTAAGGAGTTGGAGGAGGTCACTTGGTCCCTCAAGCCTGCTCCGCCATAAAGGGATGGGTAGGATAGGTGTTCCATTCGGGACTGGATGCGAAGAACAGAGGGGTTGCAATACTAGTGAGGAAGCGGGTGTCATTTGAGGCAATGAATACTGTAGTGGATAGTGGAGGTCGATATGTGATGGTGAGCGGTAGGCTGCAGGGGGTGCGGGTGGTACTGGTCAATGTATATGCTCCGAATTGGGATGTTGCCGGATTTATGAAGCGCATGCTGGGTCGGATTCCGGACCTGGAGGTAGGAAGGTTGATAATGGGGGGGGGATTTCAACACGGTGCTGGACCCAGTATTGGATCGCTCTCGGTCCAGGACGGGTAAGAGGCCGGCTGCGGCCAAGGTGCTCAGGGGGTTTATGGACCAGATGGGAGGGGTGGACCCATGGAGGTTTGTCAGGCCCCAGGCCAGGGACTTTTCATTCTTTTCCCACGTCCATAGAGCCTACTCCTGGATAGATTTTTTTGTTCTGAGCAGGGCGCTAATCCCGAAAGTGGAGGGAACAGAGTACTCGGCCATAGCCATCTCAGACCACGCCCTGCACTGGGTGGAGCTGGAGTTGGGGGAGGAGAGGGACCAGCGCCCGTTGTGGCGCCTGGATGTGGGACTGTTGGCGGATGAGGTGGTGTGCGGGCGGGTGTGCATTGAAAGATATTTGGAGGCCAACGACAACGGGGAGGTGCAGGTGGGGGTAGTCTGGGAGGCACTGAAGGCGGTGGTTAGGGGAGAGCTAATCTCCATTAGGGTCCATAGGGAGAAGAGAGAGGGGAGGGAGAGGGAGAGGTTGGTGGGGGAGATTTTAAGGGTGGATAGGAGATATGCAGAGGCTCCCGAGGAGGGACTACTCAGGGAGCGACGGAATCTCCAGACGGAGTTCAACCTGTTGACCACAGGGAAAGCAGAGGCACATTGGAGGAAAGCGCAGGGGGCGATGTATGAGTATGGGGAGAAGGTGAGTCGGATGCTGGCACATCAGCTTCGTAAGAGGGAGGCAGCAAGGGAGATAGGTGGAGTTAAGGATAGCGGGGGGAATACGGTGCGGAGTGCGGTGAGAATAAACAAGGTATTTAGGGACTTCTATTGGGATCTGTACAGGTCTGAGCCCCCAGCAGGGGAAGAGGGGATGCGACGATTCTTGGATCAGCTGAGGTTCCCGAGGGTGGAGGAGCAGGAGGTGGCCGGTTTAGGGGCGCCAATAGGGCTGGAGGAGCCGGTTAAAGGATTGGGGAGCATGCAGGCGGGGAAGGCCCCGGGGCCGGACGGGTACCCGGTCGAGTTTTACAGGACGTATGCGGATCTGCTAGGCCCGTTGCTAGTGAGGACTTTCAATGAGGCTAGGGAGGGGGGGACCTTGCCCCCGACAATGTCCGGGGCGCTGATCTCTCTGATCCTGAAGCGGGACAAGGACCCACTACAGTGTGGGTCGTATAGACCGACCTCGCTCCTGAATGTGGATGCTAAGTTGCTGGCAAAAGTGCTGGCTACGAGAATTGAGGACTCTGTCCCGGGGGTAATTCATGAGGACCAGACGGAGTTCGTAAAGGGCAGACCGCTAAATACTAATGTGCGGAGGCTCCTCAATGTGATCATGATGCCCTCGGTGGAGGGAGAAGCGGAGGTAGTGGTAGCTATGGACGCGGAGAAGGCTTTCGACCGGGTGGAGTGGGGGTATCTTTGGGAAGTGTTGTGGAGGTTTGGGTTCGGGGAGGGGTTTATCGGCTGGGTCAGATTGTTATATAGAGCCCCGGTGGCAAGCGTGGCTATGAATCGGCGGAGGTCGGAGTACTTTCGGCTGTACCGAGGGACAAGGCAGGGGTGCCCCCGTCCCCCTTGCTGTTTGCGCTGGCAATTGAGCCCTTAGCCATGGCACTCAGGGAGTCCAGGAAATGGAGGGGACTGGTCCGTGAGGGAGAGGAACATCGGGTGTCGCTATATGCGGACGACCTGTTGCTGTATGTGGCAGATCCAGTGGAGGGGATGGCGGAGGTCATGCGGATCCTAAGGGAGTTTGGGGACTTCTCAGGGTATAAATTGAATGTAGGGAAAAGTGAGCTCTTTGTGGTGCATCCAGGGGACCAGAGAAGGGGGATAGACGACCTGCCGCTGAAAAGGGCGGAAAGGAGCTTTCGGTACTTTGGGATCCAGGTGGCTGGGAGTTGGGGGGCCCTGCACAAACTCAATTTGATGCGGTTGGTGGAGCAGATGGAGGAGGATTTTAAAAGATGGGATGTGCTGCCACTCTCGCTAGCGGGCAGGGTACAGTCGGTTAAAATGATGGTCCTCCCGAGGTTTCTATTTGTGTTCCAGTGCCTTCCCATTATGATTCCCAAGGCCTTTTTCAAACGGGTAAGTAGGAGCATCATGGGTTTCGTGTGGGAAAATAAGATCCCGAGAGTGAAGAGAGTGTTTCTGGAGCGTAGCAGGGATAGGGGGGGGGGCTGGCTCTGCCGAATTTGTGCGGATACTATTGGGCAGCCAATGTGGCGATGATCCGTAAGTGGGTAATGGAGGGAGAGGAGGCGGCATGGAAGAGGCTAGAGATGGCGTCCTGTCTGGGCACGAGCCTGAGGGCGCTGGTGACGGCACCGCTGCCGCTCTCGCCGACAAGGTACACCACGGGTCCGGTGGTGGCGGCAACGCTGAAGATCTGGGGGCAGTGGAGGCGACACAGGTGGGAGCCTCGGTTGGGTCACCGATTCGGGAGAATCATCGGTTCGTCCCGGGAAGGATGGATGGAGGATTTTGGAGCTGGCATCGGGCAGGTATTAGGAGAATGGGGGACCTGTTCATAGATGGGACGTTTGCGAGCCTAGGGGCGCTGGAGGAGATGTTTGGGTTACCCCCGGGGAATGCTTTTAGGTATATGCAAGTGACGGCGTTTGTGAGACGGCAGGTGAGGGAATTCCTGCTGCTCCCGGCACAGGGGATTCAGGACAGGGTGATTTTGGGTGTGTGGGTTGGAGAGGGCAGGGTCTCGGCAATCTACAAGGAGCTGAAAGAGGAGGAGGCCGCGGTGGAGGAGCTAAAGGGCAAGTGGGAGGAGGAGCTTGGGGAGGAGATAGATGGGAGTCTGTGGGCTGATGCCCGGAGTAGGGTTAATTCTTCCTCCTCTTGCGCCAGGCTCAGCCTAATACAATTCAAGGTTGTTCACAGAGCGCATATGACAGGGACGAGGATGAGTAGGTTCTTTGGGGTGGAGGACAGGTGTGGGAGGTGCTCGGGGAGTCCGGCAAATCACGTCCACATGTTCTGGTCGTGCCCGGCACTGGAGGAGTTTTGGAGGGGTCTTGCGAGGACTATGTCCAAGGTGGTGAAAGTCCAGGTCAAGCCGAGTTGGGGGTTGGCATTATTTGGGGTAACGGACGAGCCGGGAGTGCAGGAGGCGAAAGAGGCCGGTATCCTGGCCTTTGCGTCCCTGGTAGCCCGGCGGAGGATCTTGTTATTATGGAAGGATGCAAAGTCCCCCAGTGTGGAAGCCGGGATAAATGACATGGCAGGGTTCATTAAGCTGGAGAGGATAAAGTTTGCCTTACGAGGGTCTGTGCAGGGGTTCTTCAGGTGGTGGCAACCGTTCCTAGACTATCTCGCGGAGCGTTAGAAGGAGGTCAGCAGCAGCAGCAACGCTAGGGTGGGGGGGGGGTCTGTTGGGGGGAATGGGGGTGGGCGAGGGGGGCTTCCCCTACGAGTACCGTTAAATGTCATATGGGGGGGGCTATTGTACATGGGGAAACCCAATGTAAATGTTTTGTACAATGTTAATTGTTGTGTTTGCGTTTTTTTTAATCTTCTGTTATTTGGGGGGCGGGGGGGGTTTGTCAAAAGTTTTGTTGGAAAACTTGAATAAACATATTGTTAAAAATAGCCTGCTCCGCCATTCAATAAAATCATGGCTGATCTGATTGTGACCTCAAATCTACATTCCTGCCTAACCCCCGATAACCTTTCACCCCTTGGCTCATCACTTGAGGCTGTTTTCGTTAGAGAGAAGTAGGTTAAGAGGTGACTTAATTGAGGCATACAAGATGATCAGAGGATTGGTATAGGGTGGACAGTGAGAGCCTTTTTCCTCGGATAGTGATGTCTAGCACGAGGGGACATAGCTTTAAATTGAGGGGAGATAGATATAGGGCAGACGTCAGAGGTAGGTTCTTTACTTAGAGAGTAGTAAGGGCGTGGAATCCCCTGCCTGCAACAGTAGTGGACTCGCCAACACAAATGGTCATTGGATAGACATATGGACGATAAGGGAATAGTGTAGATGGACTTTAGAGTGGTTTCACAGGTCGGCGCAACATCGAGGGCCGAAGGGCCTGTACTGCACTGTAATGTTCTATGTTCTATTCCAAGACTCTGTTTTGCGCTGTCTGTGAGTGCGTTGGAGGCAGTTTCAATCGAGGCAAGGAATGAAATGATTATTTGAAAAGAAACAACCTGCAGGGTGATGGGAAGAGTCCAGAGAGTGGCAGCAAGTAAATGCCCAAAGGGCCAGTGCAGACATGACAGGCCGAATGGCCTCCTTCCGTGCTGTAATAATTCTGTGACTGTGTGATTATGCATCCATAATTTCCCTTGAGAAGCTGGTGGTGAGCTGCCTTCTTGTACCGCTGCTGTCCCTGTATGTCGGTACACCCGCTAGGGAGGATGTTCTAGGATTTTTGACCCAGTGACAGTGGAGGAACGGTGATACATTTCCAAGTCAGGGTGATCAGTGACTTGGAGGGGAACTTACAAGTGGTGGTGTTCTCATGTATCTGCTGCCCTTATCTTCTAGATGGTAACGATCAAAGGTTTGGAGGGTGCTGCCTAAGGGGCCTTGGCGAGTTCCTGCAATGCATCTTGTAGATGGTACACACGGCTGCTCCTGTGCGTTGGTGATGGAGGGACTGAATGTTTATGGTGGTGGATGCATGCCAAACAAGCGGGCTGCCTTGTCCTTGATGATGTGGAGTCTTTGCGTATTGTTGGAACTGAACTCATCCAGGCAAGTGGAGAGTATTCCATCACATTCGTGACTTGTGACTTGTGCCTTGTCGGTGGTGGACAGGCTTTGGGGGGGGGGGGGGGTCAGGGGGTGAGTTACAGGCCGCATAATTCCAAGCCTTTGTCCTGCTTGGTAGTCACAGTATTCGTATGGCTGGCCCAGTTCAGTTTCTGGTCAATGATAACCCCAAGGGCAGCACGGTGGCGCAGTGAGTAGCACTGCTGCCTCACGGCTCCGAGGTCCCAGGTTCGATCCCGGCTCTGAGTCACTGTCCGTGTGGAGTTTGCACGTTCTCCCTGTGTTTGCGTGGGTTTCGCCCCCACAACCCAAAGGTGTGCAGGCTAGGTGGATTGGCCACGCTAAATTGCCCCTTAATTAGAAAAAAGGAATCGGGTACTCTAAATTTATTTTTATTACTTGGGGTATTACTTGCCACTTATCCGCCCAAGGTTGAATGTTGCCCAGCTCTTGCTGCCTGTCTGACCTTTGGTTTAATGGTGGAACACTCATCTGTGTCACAGGTTCCAGCTTCACTTCAGCAACATGAGCAGGTAATCCAAGCCAAGATCCCATTGCAGTACGGAGAGTGCTGCACTGTCAGGGGTACTGTTTTTAGGACGAGATGCAAAACTGATGTCCCTACTCAGTTGTACAGGAAAGATCCGATGGTACTATCCCAAAGAAGAGCAGGGAATTTCTCCTCGGTATCCTGGCCAATATTTATCCCTCAACCAATATCACACAAACAAATATTAGCCAGTCAGTTATCTCATTGCTGTTTATGAGATCTTGCTGAGAGTAAACTGACTGTAGTATTATCTTACATCTCGACAGTAACTGTGCAAGAACTTAATTGTAGACAAAGGACTTTGGGATGTCCTGTGATCATTAAAAACTCAGAGAAGTTCGGCTTCTTTCTTTCACTGCATTAACTGTCTTTCCAACAAATAACGCAATGTGGCCCCTGAACACAAGGGTTAAAATGTAATGCTGTCAAATCTAGCTCTCTGGGGAAAGAGAAATCTGCCGTGCCCTCAGGCAATGACGCCTTATTATCGACACAGGTGTAAAGAATGGTTTCAACTTCGCGCAGGTCGAAACATGAAAAACGAAGCCCCAAAGTGCTTCAAAGTTGTGTCATCTAATCCTATTGCCCTGATTTACTCTGAGGTAATGTTTTGGGTGGACTTTTGTCGGGTTTTTTTTGTACAACTTCATGTTATCTTCACATAAATGGACAAAATAACGGATTTAAGGTATTTCGCAAAATGGCCAGCAAGGAAGGGAGGAGAATTTATTTTTACACAGCTGGAAGGTTCTGCTTGAAAGGCCGGTGAAAGCATAAGGGAGTTGGATAAATACTTAAAGGGGGAAATATTTGCAAGCTACGGGGAAAGAGTGAGACTAATTGGGTAGCTCTTGCAAGGAACAGGCATAGGTAAAATAGGCGGAATGGCATCCTATTGTATGGTAGGTTTCCGTGATTCTAATGGTGGGATTTCCTGCTGCCAGGGTCATTCGGTCCTCCAAAAGTCAATAAACGGCGGGGCCAGTAAATCCTGGCCCAAGGATATGGGTGCTAGGTTGGGAAGGGTAGTATTTCTTCAGTTTTCCTAGCTGCAATGAAAATCATTTATTAAGAACGCAATCCCAATTTCCCACATCCAGGGCACAGAGGAAACCTCTCCCCCTGTAGAGACAAGAAGAAGAACGTGTCAAGAACATTTACCAACTGCCCTGATACCTGCCGTCCCATACTCCATGCAGCAAGGGGCATGTGTGGGTGGGGTGGGGGTGCGAGAAGAGATTCCCAATTCTCTTCCGGCACCGAGTGACCCACTAAGGCGGACTTCCGTCTGCTCCGATAGCTAGAAGTTCCCGGAACAGGTGGCTAGTCTGTTGCCAGGGATTCATAGCTTGAGGGGTGCCACTTCGCACCAAGTGTGGCTGACCAAGAGTCTCTCCCGCTCTTGCCACCCGCCATTGACCCGTTTGGCCGCGTTATGAACTGAAATGAAAATCACTTATTGTCACAAGGAGGCTTCAAATGAAGTTACTGTGAAAAGCCCCTAGTCGCCACATTCCGGCGCCTGTTCGGGGCGCACCTTCCTTGACCATCGAGTCCTGTGGTGGGACAAAAGACACAGAGGTTCTGGCTGAGGCTGGGTACCTACCGACTGCACCACAAGACCAAGCTACATAAGGAGATATTAGGACTGATGACCAAATGATTAGTCGAAAAGATACATTTTAAGAAATGTCATGAGAGAGGAGCAAAGGGTGGAAAGGTTCAGGAAAGGTATTGCGGAGCTTAGGACCACCGCAGCTGACAGTGCAGCACCAATGGTGGGGGAGGAATGGAAAACAGGGAATGTACATAAGGTCAGAATTGGAGAGGCGCAGGGATCTCAGAGAGTTTTAGGGTTATGGAGCGATAGGGAGGCTACAGATTGGGAGCAGTGAGGGATTGGAGAATAGGGGTGATAATTTTGTAATGGTGTATTGCAGGACCGTAAGCCTATGTAGCTCAGTGAGTAAGTAAAGGGCAGGAGATTTGCTTCGCCCCATCACCATTTAAGGAACGGAGTTGAGAATGACTCCTGTGCTCCTCATTGGCTGTTTTACAAAAGCATGGAGCCAATTCAGCGTCAACGGACAAATATCCAGAGCTCATTCTTAAACCCGGTGATTCCATTAATATGAGATTATCACAAGTTTAGGAAACTTACAGATCTTAAGATTCTGATTTAGGATTTACCCACCAGTGATAAGAACATGACTTTCTAATGCAGAATTCAAATGAGGAATGTGCAGACAAATCAATCTAAGCTGTCTGTCTGGACTCAATGGGTTAGACTACCAGGGTTCGGAGGCCACATATGAGAGTGTAAGGGTCTGGCATTTATCGGATTAATATGGAACCGAGACGCCCCATGACCTGCACCCAGGGTAAGTGGAGTGTTGGACAGAGACGTGCGTACCAGCCAGCATGGAGGCATCCCCGAACTTGTATCCTTCACTGTACACATGTAAATAGTTTTATGGGTCAATAATGACTTACTGTTATTCTAAGTATGACTACAAAGACGTCTTCAGATCCTAACTGTAAAACAAATATGATCCCCCACCCCGACTATAGTTTGAGACACAGTACATTTGGAGGCCATAATGCTGCAGAGTCAATTTATGTAAAATGAACAAAATATTAAAGATCAGTTTGGTTTGCCATCAAATATTTAAAAAAATAAATTTAGAGTACCCAATTCATTCTATCTAATTAAGGAGCAATTTAGCGTGGCCAATCCACCTACCCTGCACATCTTTGGATTGTGGGGGCGAAACCCACGCAGACAAGGGGAGAATGTGCAAACTCCACACGAACAGTGACCCAGAACCGGGATCGAACCTGGGACCTCGGCGCCGTGAGGCAGCAGGGCTAGGTTTGCAATCATATATGATGTGAAATCCATCATCTATAATAGAGGAAAGTCTCCCAAAGGCACTCCACTGGAACAGACTCTAGGCCAAAGAAGGAGATTTTCGGAGAGAGGTAGCCAAAGTATTGTTCCAAGCGGCAGATTTGTAAAAGGAGCAACTTAAAAGAGGAGGGAGGGAGCGAGACGGAGAGTTTTAGGGAGGGAACTCCTGACTTGGGACCCAGGCAGCTGAAGGCATGGCCAACATAGGTGGGGCAAAAGAGTTCAGGGATGTTCAAGAGGCTAGAGCAACGCAGAGATTGTGAAGGGTCACAATGCTGGCGGAGGTTACAGAGATTAGGAAGGGTGAGATCATGGAGGGATTTGAAAATAGGGATGGGAACGTCAAGTTTCAATTGTAATTTTATTTTAAATGAGTTTGCACACCTATTAGCTGTCACGGTCGCACGGTGTGTGTCTGTCACGGTTGCACGGTGTGTGTCTGTCACGGTCGCACGGTGTGTGTCTGTCACGGTCGCATGGTGTGTGTCTGTCACGGTCGCACGGTGTGTGTCTGTCACGGTCGCATGGTGTGTGTCTGTCACGGTCGCATGGTGTGTGTCTGTCACGGTCGCATGGTGTGTGTCTGTCACGGTCGCATGGTATGTGTCTGTCACGGTCGCATGGTGTCTGTCTGTCACGGTCGCATGGTGTGTGTCTGTCACGGTCGCACGGTGTGTGTCTGTCACGGTCGCATGGTGTGTGTCTGTCACGGTCACATGGTGTGTGTCTGTCACGGTCGCATGGTGTGTGTCTGTCACTGTCGCATGGTGTGTGTCTGTCACGGTCGCATGGTGTGTGTCTGTCATGGTCGCACGGTGTGTGTCTGTCACGGTCGCATGGTGTGTGTCTGTCACGGTCGCATGGTCGCATGGTGTGTGTCTGTCATGGTCGCATGGTGTGTGTCTGTCACGGTCGCATGGTCGCATGGTGTGTGTCTGTCATGGTCGCATGGTGTGTGTCTGTCACTGTCGCATGGTGTGTGTCTGTCATGGTCGCATGGTGTGTGTCTGTCATGGTCGCATGGTTGCATGGTGTGTGTCTGTCACGGTCGCATGGTGTGTGCCTGTCACGGTCGCATGGTGTGTGTCTGTCATGGTCGCATGGTGTGTGTCTGTCACGGTCGCATGGTGTGTGTCTGTCATGGTCGCATGGTTTGTGTCTGTCACTGTCGCATGGTTGCATGGTGTGTGTCTGTCACGGTCGCACGGTGTGTGTCTGTCACGGTCGCATGGTGTGTGTCTGTCACGGTCGCATGGTGTGTGTCTGTCACGGTCGCATGGTGTGTGTCTGTCATGGTCGCATGGTGTGTGTCTGTCACGGTCGCATGGTGTGTGTCTGTCACGGTCGCACGGTGTGCGTCTGTCACGGTCGCATGGTCGCATGGTGTGTGTCTGTCACGGTCGCATGGTGTGTGTCTGTCATGGTCGCATGGTGTGTGTCTGTCACGGTCGCACGGTGTGTGTCTGTCACGGTCGCACGGTGTGTGTCTGTCACGGTCGCATGGTGTGTGTCTGTCATGGTCACATGGTATGTGTCTGTCATGGTCGCATGGTGTGTGTCTGTCATGGTCGCATGGTGTGTGTCTGTCACGGTCGCATGGTGTGTGTCTGTCACGGTCGCATGGTGTGCGTCTGTCACGGTCGCATGGTGTGTGTCTGTCACGGTCGCATGGTGTGCGTCTGTCACGGTCGCATGGTCGCATGGTGTGCGTCTGTCACGGTCGCATGGTCGCATGGTGTGTGTCTGTCATGGTCGCATGGTGTGTGTCTGTCATGGTCGCATGGTCGCATGGTGTGTGTCTGTCACGGTCGCATGGTGTGTGTCTGTCATGGTCGCATGGTGTGTGTCTGTCATGGTCGCATGGTGTGTGTCTGTCACTGTCGCATGGTCGCATGGTGTGTGTCTGTCACGGTCGCATGGTGTGTGTCTGTCACGGTCGCATGGTGTGTGTCTGTCACGGTCGCATGGTGTGCGTCTGTCACGGTCGCATGGTGTGCGTCTGTCACGGTCGCATGGTCGCATGGTGTGCGTCTGTCACGGTCGCATGGTCGCATGGTGTGTGTCTGTCACGGTCGCACGGTGTGTGTCTGTCACGGTCGCACGGTGTGCGTCTGTCACGGTCGCATGGTGTGTGTCTGTCATGGTCACATGGTGTGTGTCTGTCATGGTCACATGGTGTGTGTCTGTCATGGTCACATGGTGTGTGTCTGTCATGGTCACATGTTGTGTGTCTGTCACTGTCACATGGTGTGTGTCTGTCACGGTCGCATGGTGTGTGTCTGTCACTGTCACATGGTGTGTGTCTGTCACGGTCGCATGGTGTGTGTCTGTCACTGTCACATGGTGTGTGTCTGTCACGGTCGCATGGTGTGTGTCTGTCATGGTCACATGGTGTGTGTCTGTCACGGTCACATGGTGTGTGTCTGTCACTGTCACATGGTGTGTGTCTGTCACTGTCACATGGTGTGTGTCTGTCACGGTCACATGGTGTGTGTCTGTCATGGTCACATGGTGTGTGTCTGTCACGGTCGCATGGTGTGTGCCTGTCACTGTCGCATGGTCGCATGGTGTGGGTCTGTCATGGTCGCATGGTGTGTGTCTGTCATGGTCGCATGGTGTGTGTCTGTCACAGTCGCATGGTCGCATGGTGTGTGTCTGTCATGGTCGCATGGTGTGTGTCTGTCATGGTCGCATGGTGTGTGTCTGTCATGGTCGCATGGTGTGTGTCTGTCATGGTCGCATGGTGTGGGCCTGTCATGGTCGCACGGTGTGTGTCTGTCACGGTCGCATGGTGTGTGTCTGTCACAGTCGCATGGTCGCATGGTGTGTGTCTGTCATGGTCGCATGGTGTGTGTCTGTCATGGTCGCATGGTGTGTGTCTGTCATGGTCGCATGGTGTGTGCCTGTCACGGTCGCATGGTGTGTGTCTGTCATGGTCGCACGGTGTGTGTCTGTCATGGTCGCATGGTGTGTGTCTGTCATGGTCGCATGGTGTGGGCCTGTCATGGTCGCATGTGTGTGTCTGTCACGGTCGCATGTGTGTGTCTGTCACGGTCGCATGGTTGCATGGTGTGTGTCTGTCATGGTCGCATGGTGTGTGTCTGTCACGGTCGCATGTGTGTGTCTGTCACGGTCGCATGGTTGCATGGTGTGTGTCTGTCATGGTCGCATGGTGTGTGTCTGTCACGGTCGCATGGTTGCATGGTGTGTGTCTGTCACGGTCGCATGGTGTGTGTCTGTCACGGTCCCATGGTGTGTGTCTGTCACGGTCGCATGGTTGCATGGTGTGTGTCTGTCATGGTCGCATGGTGTGTGTCTGTCACGGTCGCATGGTTGCATGGTGTGTGTCTGTCACGGTCGCATGGTGTGTGTCTGTCACGGTCCCATGGTGTGTGTCTGTCACGGTCCCATGGTGTGTGTCTGTCACGGTCGCATGGTGTGTGTCTGTCATGGTCGCATGGTGTGTGTCTGTCACGGTCGCATGGTGTGTGTCTGTCACGGTCCCATGGTGTGTGTCTGTCATGGTCGCATGGTGTGTGTCTGTCACGGTCGCACGGTGTGTGTCTGTCACGGTCGCATGGTGTGTGTCTGTCACGGTCGCATGGTGTGTGTCTGTCACGGTCGCATGGTGTGTGTCTGTCATGGTCGCATGGTGTGTGTCTGTCACGGTCGCATGGTCGCATGGTGTGTGTCTGTCACGGTCGCACGGTGTGTGTCTGTCACAGTCGCACGGTGTGTGTCTGTCACGGTCGCACGGTGTGTGTCTGTCATGGTCGCATGGTGTGTGTCTGTCACGGTTGCATGGTGTGTGTCTGTCACGGTCGCACGGTGTGTGTCTGTCACGGTCGCACGGTGTGTGTCTGTCACGGTCGCATGGTGTGTGTCTGTCACGGTCGCACGGTGTGTGTCTGTCACGGTCGCACGGTGTGTGTCTGTCACGGTCGCACGGTGTGTGTCTGTCATGGTCGCATGGTGTGTGTCTGTCACGGTTGCACGGTGTGTGTCTGTCACGGTCACATGGTGTGTGTCTGTCACGGTCACATGGTGTGTGTCTGTCACGGTCGCACGGTGTGTGTCTGTCACGGTCACATGGTGTGTGTCTGTCACTGTCGCATGGTGTGTGTCTGTCACGGTCACATGGTGTGTGTCTGTCACGGTCGCATGGTGTGTGTCTGTCACGGTCGCATGGTGTGTGTCTGTCACGGTCGCATGGTGTGTGTCTGTCATGGTCGCATGGTGTGTGTCTGTCACGGTCGCATGGTGTGTGTCTGTCACGGTCGCACGGTGTGTGTCTGTCACGGTCGCATGGTGTGTGTCTGTCATGGTCACATGGTGTGTGTCTGTCACGGTCGCACGGTCGCATGGTGTGCGTCTGTCATGGTCGCATGGTGTGTGTCTGTCACGGTCGCATGGTGTGTGTCTGTCACGGTCGCATGGTGTGTGTCTGTCACGGTCGCATGGTGTGTGTCTGTCATGGTCGCACGGTGTGTGTCTGTCATGGTCGCATGGTGTGCGTCTGTCATGGTCGCATGGTGTGCGTCTGTCATGGTCGCATGGTGTGCGTCTGTCATGGTCGCATGGTGTGTGTCTGTCACGGTCGCATGGTGTGTGTCTGTCATGGTCGCATGGTGTGCGTCTGTCATGGTCGCATGGTGTGTGTCTGTCACGGTCGCATGGTGTGTGTCTGTCACGGTCGCATGGTGTGTGTCTGTCATGGTCGCACGGTGTGTGTCTGTCACGGTCGCACGGTGTGTGTCTGTCACGGTCGCACGGTGTGTGTCTGTCATGGTCGCATGGTGTGTGTCTGTCACGGTTGCATGGTGTGTGTCTGTCACGGTCGCACGGTGTGTGTCTGTCACGGTCGCATGGTGTGTGTCTGTCACGGTCGCACGGTGTGTGTCTGTCATGGTCGCATGGTGTGTGTCTGTCACGGTTGCATGGTGTGTGTCTGTCACGGTCGCACGGTGTGTGTCTGTCATGGTCGCACGGTGTGTGTCTGTCACGGTCGCACGGTGTGTGTCTGTCACGGTCGCACGGTGTGTGTCTGTCATGGTCGCATGGTGTGTGTCTGTCACGGTCGCACGGTGTGTGTCTGTCACGGTCGCATGGTGTGTGTCTGTCACGGTCGCACGGTGTGTGTCTGTCACGGTCGCATGGTGTGTGTCTGTCACGGTCGCACGGTGTGTGTCTGTCATGGTCGCATGGTGTGTGTCTGTCACGGTTGCATGGTGTGTGTCTGTCACGGTCGCACGGTGTGTGTCTGTCACGGTCGCATGGTGTGTGTCTGTCACGGTCGCACGGTGTGTGTCTGTCACGGTCGCATGGTGTGTGTCTGTCACGGTCGCACGGTGTGTGTCTGTCATGGTCGCATGGTGTGTGTCTGTCACGGTTGCATGGTGTGTGTCTGTCACGGTCGCACGGTGTGTGTCTGTCACGGTCACATGGTGTGTGTCTGTCACTGTCGCATGGTGTGTGTCTGTCACGGTCACATGGTGTGTGTCTGTCACGGTCGCATGGTGTGTGTCTGTCACGGTCGCATGGTGTGTGTCTGTCATGGTCGCATGGTGTGTGTCTGTCACGGTCGCATGGTGTGTGTCTGTCACGGTCGCACGGTGTGTGTCTGTCACGGTCGCATGGTGTGTGTCTGTCATGGTCACATGGTGTGTGTCTGTCACGGTCGCACGGTCGCATGGTGTGCGTCTGTCATGGTCGCATGGTGTGTGTCTGTCACGGTCGCATGGTGTGTGTCTGTCACGGTCGCATGGTGTGTGTCTGTCATGGTCGCATGGTGTGTGTCTGTCATGGTCGCATGGTGTGTGTCTGTCACTGTCGCATGGTCGCATGGTGTGCGTCTGTCATGGTCGCATGGTGTGTGTCTGTCACTGTCGCACGGTCGCATGGTGTGTGTCTGTCATGGTCGCATGGTGTGTGTCTGTCACGGTCGCATGGTGGGTGTCTGTCATGGTCGCATGGTGTGTGTCTGTCATGGTCGCATGGTGTGTGTCTGTCACTGTCGCATGGTCGCATGGTGTGCGTCTGTCATGGTCGCATGGTGTGTGTCTGTCACGGTCGCACGGTGTGTGTCTGTCACGGTCGCATGGTGTGTGTCTGTCACGGTCGCATGGTGTGTGTCTGTCACGGTCGCATGGTGTGTGTCTGTCACGGTCGCATGGTCGCATGATGTGTGTCTGTCACGGTCGCACGGTGTGTGTCTGTCATGGTTGCATGGTGTGTGTCTGTCACGGTCGCATGGTGTGTGTCTGTCACTGTCGCATGGTGTGTGTCTGTCACGGTCACATGGTGTGTGTCTGTCACGGTCGCATGGTGTGTGTCTGTCACGGTCGCATGGTGTGTGTCTGTCATGGTCGCATGGTGTGTGTCTTTCACGGTCGCATGGTGTGTGTCTGTCACGGTCGCACGGTGTGTGTCTGTCACGGTCGCATGGTGTGTGTCTGTCATGGTCACATGGTGTGTGTCTGTCACGGTCGCACGGTCGCATGGTGTGCGTCTGTCATGGTCGCATGGTGTGTGTCTGTCACGGTCGCATGGTGTGTGTCTGTCACGGTCGCATGGTGTGTGTCTGTCATGGTCGCATGGTGTGTGTCTGTCATGGTCGCATGGTGTGTGTCTGTCACTGTCGCATGGTCGCATGGTGTGCGTCTGTCATGTTCGCATGGTGTGTGTCTGTCACTGTCGCACGGTCGCATGGTGTGTGTCTGTCATGGTCGCATGGTGTGTGTCTGTCACGGTCGCATGGTGTGTGTCTGTCATGGTCGCATGGTGTGTGTCTGTCATGGTCGCATGGTGTGTGTCTGTCACTGTCGCATGGTCGCATGGTGTGCGTCTGTCATGGTCGCACGGTGTGTGTCTGTCACGGTCGCACGGTGTGTGTCTGTCACGGTCGCATGGTGTGTGTCTGTCACGGTCGCATGGTGTGTGTCTGTCACGGTCGCATGGTGTGTGTCTGTCACGGTCGCATGGTCGCATGGTGTGTGTCTGTCACGGTCGCACGATGTGTGTCTGTCACGGTCGCACGGTGTGTGTCTGTCACGGTCGCACGGTGTGTGTCTGTCACGGTCGCACGGTGTGTGTCTGTCACGGTCGCATGGTGTGTGTCTGTCACGGTCGCATGGTGTGTGTCTGTCACTGTCACATGGTGTGTGTCTGTCATGATCACATGGTGTGTGTCTGTCACGGTCGCACGGTGTGTGTCTGTCATGGTCGCATGGTGTGTGTCTGTCACGGTCGCACGGTGTGTGTCTGTCACGGTCGCATGGTGTGTGTCTGTCACGGTCGCATGGTGTGTGTCTGTCATGGTCGCATGGTGTGTGCCTGTCATGGTCGCATGGTGTGTGTCTGTCACTGTCGCATGGTTGCATGGTGTGTGCCTGTCATGGTCGCATGGTGTGTGTCTGTCACGGTCGCATGGTGTGTGTCTGTCACGGTCGCATGGTGTGTGTCTGTCACTGTCGCATGGTCGCATGGTGTGCGTCTGTCACGGTCGCATGGTGTGTGTCTGTCATGGTCGCATGGTGTGTGTCTGTCACTGTCGCATGGTTGCATGGTGTGTGTCTGTCACAGTCGCATGGTGTGTGTCTGTCATGGTCGCATGGTGTGTGTCTGTCATGGTCGCATGGTGTGTGTCTGTCACGGTCGCATGGTGTGTGTCTGTCATGGTCGCATGGTGTGTGTCTGTCACGGTCGCATGGTGTGTGTCTGTCATGGTCGCATGGTGTGTGCCTGTCATGGTCGCATGGTGTGTGTCTGTCACTGTCGCATGGTTGCATGGTGTGTGCCTGTCATGGTCGCATGGTGTGTGTCTGTCACGGTCGCATGGTGTGTGTCTGTAATGGTCGCATGGTGTGTGTCTGTCACTGTCGCATGGTCGCATGGTGTGTGTCTGTCACGGTCGCACGGTGTGTGTCTGTCATGGTCGCATGGTGTGTGTCTGTCACTGTCGCATGGTTGCATGGTGTGTGTCTGTCACGGTCGCACGGTGTGTGTCTGTCATGGTCGCATGGTGTGTGTCTGTCACGGTCGCACGGTGTGTGTCTGTCACGGTCGCACGGTGTGTGTCTGTCACGGTCGCATGGTGTGTGTCTGTCATGGTCGCACGGTGTGTGCCTGTCATGGTCGCATGGTGTGTGTCTGTCACGGTCGCACGGTGTGTGTCTGTCACGGTCGCAGGGTGTGTGTCTGTCATGGTCGCACGGTGTGTGCCTGTCATGGTCGCACGGTGTGTGCCTGTCATGGTCGCATGGTGTGTGTCTGTCACGGTCGCATGGTGTGTGTCTGTCATGGTCGCATGGTGTGTGTCTGTCACTGTCGCATGGTCGCATGGTGTGTGTCTGTCACGGTCGCATGGTGTGTGTCTGTCATGGTCGCATGGTGTGTGTCTGTCACTGTCGCATGGTTGCATGGTGTGTGTCTGTCACAGTCGCATGGTGTGTGTCTGTCATGGTCGCATGGTGTGTGTCTGTCATGGTCGCATGGTGTGTGTCTGTCACGGTCGCATGGTGTGTGTCTGTCATGGTCGCATGGTGTGTGTCTGTCATGGTCGCATGGTGTGTGTCTGTCACTGTCGCATGGTTGCATGGTGTGTGTCTGTCACAGTCGCATGGTGTGTCTGTCATGGTCGCATGGTGTGTGTCTGTCACTGTTGCATGGTTGCATGGTGTGTGTCTGTCACAGTCGCATGGTGTGTGTCTGTCATGGTTGCATGGTGTGTGTCTGTCACGGTCACATGGTGTGTGCCTGTCATGGTCGCATGGTGTGTGTCTGTCATGGTCACATGGTGTGTGTCTGTCACGGTCGCATGGTGTGTGTCTGTCACGGTCGCATGGTGTGTGTCTGTCACGGTCGCATGGTTGCATGGTGTGTGTCTGTCACGGTCGCATGGTGTGTGTCTGTCATGGTCGCATGGTGTGTGTCTGTCACTGTCGCATGGTTGCATGGTGTGTGTCTGTCACAGTCGCACGGTGTGTGTCTGTCATGGTTGCATGGTGTGTGTCTGTCACGGTCGCATGGTGTGTGTCTGTCCTGGTCGCATGTGTGTGTCTGTCATGGTCACATGGTGTGTGTCTGTCACTGTCGCATGTGTGTGTCTGTCATGGTCACATGGTGTGTGCCTGTGCCTGTGTAGTAGCAAATCACTGGCGCAGAGTTTCAATCCCGCCCCACCACCACCTCTCAGAATAACTGGCTTCAGCTGCATTACTCAGAAAGGGTCTGACTATCATCCAGAGGCAATCGATCTAAAGATCAGTCCCAGAGCCTCCCTCTCTCTCCCAGTCAATGGCTCACCGCAGAACGGCCCCAGGAACCTGGAAATAGACCCCCCCCCCGCTGTTCCACGAGGTGGATTCCGTTTCTTTCAGATGCAAAATGTGAGAGGCTGTTGGATTTTTACCAGGGTGTCGGGCGGATTGCATTCAGCGAATCAACCCGGGTTCCTGTGAAAACTCCAGAACCAGTGCCCTTGACCACAGTTGCTGGTTGCTGAGAGTGATGTGGGGCAAACTGGGAGGACAAGAGGGAGAATTCCATCTTCACAAGCCCTCTCGTACACCCCCCCCCCCCCCCCCCCACCCCCACTCCCTGCCAAAAGTAAAAAAGTGAACAAAGATCGCTTTGGTTGCGATTGTTGGAAAGGAGGAAAGTGGCTGCTGGGCACAAACAATACATCTTTCTGATATATAGTTTTAAACAAGTCGTTTGCTCGCTTATTCCAAGATTTGTTTCTGCAAACCTGTCACTTTGTATTTATGAAGCAGATTGTACTCTGAAACTGCCCGAGACAATGCTGCAATTAACAGCTTAACCACAGACCCTGAAAATAATCTGCACCCTGCCCATTCCTTCTGTGGTTGAAATCTGCAACCATATTTCTTCATTCACAAAATAGCTGTTTGTTCTGCAGCGGGCAAGGCTTTCCTTTTTACACCATTGCCCTGCCCATGCTAAGCGTGGCGTTCCAGCAACCGCCCCCGCTGTGGTTCGCCATTTCTGAACCGCAGCTCCCCTCGCCTCACCCGGTGCAAAGATACGATGCACGTTTTCAACTGGGGCCAGCGATCTCCACAACCACTGTGATCCTCTGGCTCCAGACAGTGAAGAGTGGACCTTCCAGTTGTTGAGACTGTTTTATTGGATGGATAGGCAACAGTCAGGAAGGTGGGAGGATGGAAGCTCCATCCAATTAGGGAGTGCAACACATATTTGGACAGCCTGAAGCACTTACACATGTTTTGTGCTGGAAATATTCATCTCTGCAGTCTCACGGCGCCGAGGTCCCAGGTTCGATCCCGGCTCTGGGTCACTGTCCGTGTGGAGTTTGCACATTATTCCCGTGTTTGCGTGGGTTTCACCCCCACAACCCAAAGATGTGCAGGGTAGGTGAATTGGCCACGCTAAATTGCCCCTTAATTGGAAAAATGAATTCAGTACTCTAAATTAAAAAAAAAGAAATATTCATATTAACAGTGATTGCATTGGGTTTTTCCCCACTTTCTCTGTCATCTGGACTCGAGATGTTAGCTCTTTTCTCTCCCTACAGATGCTGCGAGACCTGCTGAGATTTTCCAGCATATTTCTTAAAATAAATTCCCCCCCTCCCCCTTACCCGCTCCTCGCCCCCCCCCCCCCACTCTGTCCCCTCTTTGGTAGCCCCCTCTTTCACCCTGGGTGTCCTACTTCTGAGCTCCTCTCCTCTTTTCTACAAATTTTGGTGTTGACGTGGGGGGGGGGGGGGGGGGGGGGGGGGGGGGCCTTCCTGCCTCCTCCCCTCCCCTCTTTTTCCCCCATGTTTCTCTCTGTGGCTCCCTTGGGTTCCCTCTCATCTCCTCCCCCTTCCCCCTTTATACCTCCTCGTTGTATGTGTTCTTGCCTGCTCTCCCTGCCTTCCCTCTCTTTCCCGAGTCACTGTTGGCCTCGAACAGGTGAGATGTAATAGAATTGTGGGCACATTAACTTAAATTTGATCTAGCCGTTATCCCTTTTTATTGCTTTTGAACACACCTTATATTGCAGCGTTATTAACATTGACGCCTTGGGGAGTTGAGCAGGAGGAGGGAAAGTTTGGAAATCAGATTAAGCACAGACATACTCAAAATGTTTCAAACCTCAGTATCACGAAGCTCACTGGACATTTCCTTCACATCTAACACTTGCCCAATTCCCTGTTCTCCCATTACCTTGTCATCCAAACTCTGCGGTCCGTGCCCTAACTCACAACAAGGTTCCGTTCACTCGCACCCCGTTTGCTTGCAGATTGGTTTCAGGTGAAGCAGCATCTCAGTTTTAATATTCTCGTCCTTGTTTTCAAATCCCTCCATGGCCTCGGCCGCCCCTATCTCCGCAACCTCCTCCAGTCCCGCAACTGATCTTGCCCCAGCTTCTGTTGGCCGTGAACGACCAGCTTGGTGCACTGCACAGCACGCTCCCTTTAAGATCGATGCGGGGCCATGCATGGGTGCATCTGAGAGGGCACGTTGCTCATGCACATCCTGTTTGTTACCTGCAAGGCACATTTCCGATTGCTGCACACCTGTGCACCCCCACAGCTGAGAGGGAAGGTCGCCTCAGAACCCCTCAAGGCAACTAATTCTGGCTTCTGTGTCTCCATGATTCCAATCGCTTCACCACTGGCCGGGCTTCTGCTGCTTCAGGCCTAAGCTCTAGAACAGCCTCTGGCCCCCCACCCTCGTTTGAGCCATTCCTTGGAACGTATCATTTTGACCAAGTGTTTCCCTTCCGTGACTCAGTGTCACGTTTTCTCTGATTTATGCTCCTGTGAAGTGCTTTTGGACACTTTATGGCAATGAGGTTGCTGTAAATGCAAGTTGTTGTTGTTGTGTCTCATCCTTCAAAATGGAAACCCCATAGAAGGCTGGAAATAGGTAGAACGACGGTCAGCATCTGTCCAAGAAAGGGCAGATTGTGGTGTTTCTGGTGTGTACCTTTCCTCTGAGCTCTTCTGATGTAAAGGACATGGCTGAAGCCTTTTCATATCATTGCGCTGTACAGCACAGCAGTCCATTCGGTCCATTATATTTGCAATGGCTCTTTTAAAATAATTCTCCAATTAGTCCCAATCTCCTGCTCGCCACCCCTCTCCCTTAGTTCTGCAACTTTTTGCTTATCAATCATTTATCTGATTCCCTTCTGAAAATTACTCTTGAAACTTCTTCCACCAAGATCTAAACAAGTTGTGCTTAAGCAAAATCCCCCTTACCTCAGCCTCACACATTTTATTTTATTATCTTTTTTTAATTTAGAGTTCCCAATTCATTTCTTTTTCCAATTAAGGGGCAATTTACAGTGGCCAATCCACCTACCTTGCACATCTTTGGATTGTGGTAGGGCAGCACGGTGGCTCAGTGGGTTAGCCCTGCTGCCTCACGGCGCCGAGGTCCCAGGTTTGATCCCGGCTCTGGGTCACTGGCCGTGTGGAGTTTGCACATTCTCCCCGTGTCTGCGTGGGTTTCGCCCCCACAACCCAAAGTTGTGCATGGTAGGTGGATTGAACACACTAAATTGCCCCTTAATTGGAAAAAAAGTTATTTGGTACTCTAAAAAAAAATTTTTTTTTTTTTTTTAATAAAAAAAAATCAATCTTTGGGTTGTGGAGGCGAAACCTACGCAGACACGGGGAGAATGTGCAAACTCCACACAGACAGTGACCCCGGGGTCGGGATCGGACCTGGGACCTCGGCACCGTGAGACTGCAGTGCTAGCCTCTGCGCTGCCGTGCTGCCCAGCCTCACACATTTTAGCTTAAATTTGGATCCTCTGGTTACTCTACCAATGGAAACAAGTTTTCCCAACTTGCTCTATTAAAATCCTTTGTGATCCCTGCCTCACGTTCCGTCTATGAACACCATCGGAAAATCTATGTCCGGTTTCGGAGCATTTCTCAGCTGTTGTTTTTTTTGGGCCTCGGTGAGGATCTCCCATCCAGGCCACACTTTATTCATTTCCTGCACTGACGAGCTCAGCTCGCCAGGGCAGGAAGGTTACTCACAGATCAGGGCGATTTTAAAGGCAGTCCTGATCTTTCGCCCCCCGCCTCAGCGATCACATCGACCCCCCCGGACCCCCCCCCCCCCCCCCATTTCACCCAACTTACCTCTTCCGGGGTTCTTGAACTCGTCCTCACCCCACCTCTTAGGGGCAAGACACCCCCCGGCCCGACCCCAGGCATGGGAAACAGGGCACCTTGGAACTGTCAGCCTGGTACTCTGGCACTGCCCTGACAGTCTGGCAGTGTCACCCGGGCACCCTGGCAGTGACACCAGTCTCCAATGGCCTGGGAGACCCCCCAGGTGCTGCTACGACTGGTCAACATTTGTGCGAACCAGTTCTAATCAATGCCCTGGCAAATTTTCCCAGGAGCAACCGGTGAATCACGGGCTCTGGGAGAATCCAGTGGGAGTGAGATCCAGATTGCAAGAATCAAGTGTCGCGAATCTCACGAGAGGCCTCTCGCCAGATTCAATAGCCTTGCCCATGAACAAGTCGGGTGCAACAAGGCCATTGAATCGCGCCCCATATAATTCACACTCGCTTTTTAATGGAGTTCACAATGGTGGACCCATGAGTGCACAGCTTCAAGGGAGGTGCAGGGAGCGGCATCATAATCAGTGACAGGTGCAAAAGGGTCTGTCCCAGGCCACCACATCATTGGGTGGGTCCCACACATCCCTTTCACTGATTGGCCAGCCACCCATTCGGGAATTCCGCTGACGTCCAGCTCCTTTGCTGGGACCCAGTGTACTGGACTAAATACCGCCCAGTGTCCTCAGTCCCTCCACATAACCGAACGCTCGCATCCCTGGTACCGCCATATCTTTTCCCTTTACAGACTGTGACGTGGGCTTTGTCTTCCTTTCTCCCTTTTAGTTTATTATTTTGAAACCCGCACTCAGCTGCACAGATCCAGGGAACCTCTTTTAGTTCTTTTCCTTATTATTTTTTTTTAAATTTAGAGTGCCCAATTCATTTTTTCCCATTAAGGGGTAATTTAGCGTGGCCAATCCACCCACCCTGCACATCTTTGGGTTGTGGGGGCGAAACCCGCGCAGACACGGGGAGAATGTGCAAACTCCACACGGACAGTGACCCAGAGCCGGGATCGAACCTGGGACCTCGGCGCCGTGAGGCAGCAGTGCTAACCACTGCGCCACCACTTCCTTTTAGCTCTTCACGCTGCAGTCATATGTAAATTCAGAATATCACAAGAGATAACGAGGGCTGAGAGAGAAACCATTCGGCCTGTTTTCATTTGCCTATCCAGACAGGGCTGCAGGACCCACAATGCATTTTCTAATAGTTTCTTTCAATCTTTTTTTTTGCCTCAGAATCACAGAATTGCTATGGCGCCGAAGGAGGCCATTTGACCCATCCGTGACTGCGCTGTCCTCCACGTTACCTAGCAATGCATTGAGATCAGTCCAGAAATTAAATTCCCGCAGATCTAATTCTGATATTCGCCGTTACTGCTGCTGGGCCAAATCCTGTTTCATTTTCTAAATATCCAAATTATCATTGACTGTAAATAAATTATCTGTGAATATGGTGGGCGTGGTCGCTACATGCTGTAATGTACTGCACAATGGTTCATAGTCATTTTCAGAGTGGCTTCCGTTCCCCCACTGAGAATGACAAAAGAGATAAGCTCTGTGCAAAATGCCAGAACTTCGCATTAAATGAATACTCTGACAAGCTGCTAGCTCAACCGGCCAGTCTATCTTGGACTAATATCATTCATTTGTCGCCTGAGGTTAAAGAATGCTTGGCAAAGTTCAGAGTAGCAGAACTTTCCCACGGTTGAAAGAAAATAGATTCAGGGAAAATAGATTCAGGCCATGAACAAACTACATGAATGAGCACCAGACTCCGTCCCTTCACCAACTCCGTTCCAAAGGACAGCAGCTAAAAGCTTATAACCTGCTAGCAAGCATATTTTCACTGGATGGAAAACACTGTTCACAGTCCAGAAAGTACTTTTATACCAGAACAGTCGCCGACCACTGACTCAGGCCAGGCAGAAAGGATAAGAAAGAGGAGAGCCTCAAGGAATAACTCAAGCAAAATATAACCCCACCAATCTAACATCAGCAAGTAAAGTTTCCAGTTTCCTTTGTTCGTTTCCCCATCACCTCCTCAACACACCAACACATCTTGGGGAACAAACCCCCTGGTGGGCAGAAAACCTCCAGTCTCAGGCGAGAATCCTTCAGCTGTGACTCTAGGCGGTCCACCAGACTGCAATTCAGAAGGTTGTCGCGCAGAGGCCTGACTGACCATAGCCACCCCCCCCCCCCCCCCCCAAATAATAAGAGCCAACACTTACGCTTGTTCTGGCGCAATGCATTTTCTGGCACAATGCATTTACTTTTCAAAGTGCTGGAACTAATGTGTTTTTTTTGAACGCCTACTTTAGAGCACAGAAACCAATCAGAAAGAAGAGCCCCCCCCCCCCCCCCTCCTGCCCCCCCCCTTCATGATCTCCTATTCACCTGAGGCGGCTGGGTTGGTGGAGCAGGGGTTGTGGGGTGGGGAGGTTAATTCAACAGTAGCGCCCCAAACCCTCTCAGGACCGACTGGTTGCTGCCTTTCTCACCGGGTCACCAGGCGGCTGAGCTTTCCAGTGGTACATGAATGCAAGCTTAAAATCCACTTCTGGGGCGAAATTCTCCGTTATCGGCGGAAACTCCGCCGATCGGCGCAAAAAACGCGCAAATCCCACTTGCGTCACGTCATAAAAATGGGCCGATAGTCTGCGGCCCGAAATGGGCTAGCAGCGACGTAACGGGATCCGCGCTTGCGCAGTGGTTCACGCCATGCAGCGTCATACGCGCTGCACGGCGTGACGGCTCATAAGGCCGCGCAGCTCCCCCCCACCCGACCGGAACAGCCGACCGCAACACCCGACTTGATGGCTGGCCGTCGCTCAGCCCCGAGGTTCGAGTCACGCGATGTGGAGGCGCTCCTGGATGCGGTGGAGCAGAGGAGGGACGCCCTGTATCCCGGGCACGGCCGCAGAGTTGCCCCACGCCACAGCCGGCGTCTGTGGAGGGAGGTGGCTGAGGCCATCACCGCTGTGGCCCTAACACCACGGACAGGCACCCAGTGCCACAAGAAGGTGAACGACCTCGTCAGAGCAGGCAGGGTGAGCCTCCCCCATATCCCCCATATCCCCTCTCCCCCAAATCCCCCCCTCCCCCATATCCCCCCCTCCCCCATATCCCCCCTCCCCCATATCCCCCATATCCCCCCCTCCCCCATATCCCCCCTCCCCCATAGCTCCCATATCCCCCCTCCCCCATATCCCCCATATTCCCCCCTCCCCCATATCCCCCTCCCCCATATCTCCCATGTCCCCCCTCCCCCATATCCCCCATATTCCCCCCTCCCCCATATCCCCCCTCCCCCATATCCCCCATATCCCCCCTCCCCATATCCCCCATATTCCTCCCTCCCCCATATCCCCCCTCCCCCATATCCCCCATATCCCCCCTCCACCATATCCCCCATATTCCCCCCTCCCCCATATCCCCCCTCCCCCATATCCCCCATATTCCCCCCTCCCCCATATCCCCCCTCCCCCATAACCCCCATATCCCCCCTCCCCCATATTCCCCATATCCCCCCTCCCCCATATCCCCCTCCCCCATATTCCCCATATCCCCCCTCCCCCATATCCCCCCTCCCCCATATTCCCCATATCCCCCCTCCCCATATCCCCCATATCCCCCCTCCCCCATATCCCCCCTCCCCATATCCCCCCCTCCCCCATATCCCCCCTCCCCATATCCCCCATATCCCCAAGTGAATCCAGCCCTAACCTTAACCTCTGCAATGCACGCGCAACCGATGGCGTGCATTCATATACCTGCCTAACACTGTTGCCTTTTACCCCTGCCACCACCCCCCCCCCCCCCCCAGGAGAAGCGCGCACACAACAATAGGAAGCATGTGAGGACTGGAGGAGGGCCCGCTGATGAGAGGCCACTGACCGTACACGAGGAAAGGGCCCTGGAACTGGCTGGCGGACCTGAGGACCGGGAGGTTGCTGATGCAGAGGTCGGGGCCCCACGAGCAAGTGAGCCACCAACAGCCCGTCCCCATATCCCCCCTCCCCTATATCCCCCTCTCCCGTATCACCTGATCACTGCCTGATGTCTAACCATGCATGCTTCATTGTGTATCGCAGGACCAAACGTCCAGGCACCCATCCCCGCAGATGCAGACCGCCGCAGGATGCCCCTCGGAGACCACAGGAGACGGAGAGACCCGCACCCTCCAGCATGCAACGCCCGCAGGATGCCCCTCGGAGACCACGGGAGACGGAGAGACCCGCACCCTCCAGCATGCGACGCCCGCAGGATGCCCCTCGGAGACCACGGGAGACGGAGAGACCCGCACCCTCCAGCATGCGACGCCCGCAGGATGCCCCTCGCACACCACGGGAGACGGAGAGACCTGGAGCAACAGGGAGACGACACCCCCGTCACGTGCGGGAGCGACCACCCAGCGATGAGGGGGGCAGCCACAGGCCCCCGTCACACCCGAGCCAGGACACCACTACCCAGGACACCACTATCCAGGACACCCCTACCCGGGACACCACTACCCAGGACACCCCTACCCGGGACAGCACTACCCGGGACAGCACTACCCGGGACAGCACTACCCAGGCCACCCCTACCCGGGAAGACGAAATACCGGACAGTGACTCAGAGTGGATGGGTGGAGACGAACCCCCACCCCAAAGTGCCATGGACTCAGAGTGGGACGAAGAGCACGACACAACGCCACTGCTGTCACCAACACCCTCCACCATCGCAGAAACACTCACCACGGTTGGGCACTTTAGTGATGAGGCGTCTGGTACACTCACTGGTGCGCACAACACAGCCGTCCCGGTACAGCAGGTGGAGGTAGGAGCAGCAGAGGGACCGGGCGGTCGGAGGGCAGCCCAGGCCAAGCGAACATCTGCCGCCCAGATGGATCCCGGGTTCCTGCAGTTACCACACCCACACATAGATCCGATGCAACCACTGACACGGAGACGAGCGAATAGGGTGACGGGTGGCTTGCGGCGGCTGCGGTCACAGGTGGAGGAGTCCACCCGCGTCCAGGAGCTGGGAGTGGTCCCGGTCATGCGTGCCACCCAGGCTGACACCGCACGGGTGGCGTCCGCGGTGGAGGCAATGGGTGCGACGGTGTCAGACATGGGGAACGGTTTGCGAGGCCTGGGGCCTTCCGTGCAGGCGGCGTCTGTGGCCCAGGAAATGGCTGCCCTCTCACAGGAGGCCATGAGCCAGTGCCAGCGCCAGATGGCAGAGGCGCTCAACGCCATAGCCCAGTCTCAGCACGCCATAGCCCAGTCTCAGCAGGCCATGGCCTAGTCTCAGCAGGCCATGGCCCAGTCTCAGCAGGCCATAGCCCAGTCTCAGCAGGCCATGGCCTAGTCTCAGCAGGCCATGGCCCAGTCTCAGCAGGCCATAGCCCAGTCTCTGCAGGCCATGGCCCAGTCTCTGCAGACCATCGCTGAGGGCATCGGCGCCAGTGGCCATGTGCGAGCTGGCGTCGCACTGTCGCAGACAGGGTTCGACAACCCCCTGGGCTCCATGGCTGCAAACCTGCAGACCCCTGTCGATACCAGCACGGGCCTCCAGGACTGGCAGCGCCAGATGTCGGGGGCGCGTCGGATGGCCAGTCCGTTCGCATCCCCCACCCATGTAGAGGCCTGGGGGCCATCGGGCACCCCGAGGGAGGAGGAGGTGGTGTGGTCCGTCCCGGCTCCCTCTGTAGGGGAGGTCCCGGTACACCGCGACACCTCGGACTCCCCCCCTTCCGTCCCAGGTGCATCGGGTGGGCAACGGGCAGGACAGGCTGGCAGCTCGCCATCCCAGTCGCCCGGGCCGCAGCCTGGCCCATCTAGGCCAGGACGCCCCAGGAAACGGCCGCCAAAGGGATCCAGTGTCAGAGGGCAGGAATCACAGGAGTCCACCTCCAGTTCTGCTGTACCGTCTGGGGAACCACGTAGACGTAGTCAAAGGGCCCGTAAGGCCAAACAATTAGACACTGAGTAAGTTGGCACGGGTGCAGGGCACAGATGAGTTTTAGGCGCTAGGGCACGTGCATGAACTCCTTTGGTTATTAAAGTCAATGTTACACCTACCGAAGCTGCCTTTGTGCTCTGTCCAAAGTGTGCGGGGGGTGTCATGTACGTTGAGCGCAAGTGTGTGTGTGAGGGGTGGTCTTACCTCAGCCCCAGGTGAGTCTGCCCCCTTCCCCCTGGGCCGCCATCAACATCCCCCGGGCAGAGGACGGGACCGTGCGCTGCAGTGTCACAGCCGCATGCAGGGATGGTCCGGGTGGATGGTGGTACTGTGGCCATGGGTCAGACATAGTCCAACGATGTAGAGCCAGGAGCTCATCGGAGGCGGGTTGTCATCATTCTCCATGGCCTGCGATAGACACGCGTCCACCCGCAACTGGGTGAGCCCGGCCCGTTGTGCCGCCGGTGGATCGGCAATTGGGGGTGGGGGGGTGGTGTGCATGCGGGTGGGGTGTGTGGGGTTGGGGAGGGGGGTGAGGGTGCTGGGTGGGTGGATGGGTGGGGGGTGTGGGTGGTCGGCTGTTGTCATGGTGTGTGGTCTGTGGCCATACTACCCGATTCCCACGCCCATCTAGTCAGTGAAGCGGGCGGCTATCAGTCTGTCCCGTGCCCGCTGGGCCAGCCGGTAACGGTGGACAGCCACCCGTCTGTGTCTACCCCGTCTGCCCTGACCATTGCCCCCATCCCCCTCATCTGGGGAGGACTGGGCCTCTTCCTGCTGCTCCTCCACTCCGCCCTCCTCTGCCTGCGGCACATCGCCCCTCTGCTGGGCTATGTTGTGCAGGACGCAGCACACCACAATGATGCGGCCGACCCTATCTGACCGATACTGGAGGGCGCCCCCAGAGAGGTCCAGGCACCTGAAACGCATCTTCAGCACGCCAAAGCACCTCTCGATCACTCCCCTTGTCGCTACATGGGCATCATTGTAGCGGTTCTCCGCCTCATTGCGTGGCCTCCGTATAGGCGTCATCAGCCACGATCACAATGGGTAGCCCCTGTCGCCCAGCAACCAGCCCCTCAGCCGGGGATGGCGTCCCTCGTACATGCCGGGGATGGATGACCGCGACAACACGAATGAGTCGTGTACACTGCCTGGGTGACGGGCGCAGACGTGCAGGATCATCATGCGGTGGTCGCAGACCACCTGTACGTTCATCGAATAGGTCCCCTTCCTATTAGTGAACACGGCCCTGTTATCTGCAGGTGGCCGCACGGCGACGTGCATCCCATCGATCGCGCCCTGGACCATGGGGAACCCGGCAATGGCAGAGAAGCCCACGGCCCGGGCATCTTGGCTGGCCCGGTCCACGGGAAGCGGATGTAGCGGTGCGCCATGGCATAAAGGGCATCTGTCACTGCCCGGATGCACCGATGCACCGATGTCTGCGATATGCCGGACAGGTCCCCACTCGGTGCCTGGAATGACCCCCGTTGCATAAAAGTTCAGGGCCACCGTAACCTTGACGGACACGGGGAGAGGGTGTCCCCCGCCAGTGCCACGCGGTGACAGGTGTGCCAGCAGGTGGCAGATGGTGTGCCACGGTTTCCCGGCTCATCCGGAGTCTCCTCCTGCATTCCCGGTCCGTGAGGTCCTGGTATGACTGCCGGGGCCGGTACACACGGGGCGCCCTCCGGTGCCTCCGTTGCCGTGGGGCCGCGACGTCCTCCTCCCCCTCCTGCCCCTCTGCGGCAGCCTGCGCCGCCTCTCTGGCACGCTCCTCCTCCTCCTCCTCCTCATCCAGGGCAACATAGACATGAGCGGCTGCCACCACGGCGGCCAACATCGCTGGATGGTCTGAAAACATGACGGCCTGGTGGGGGGGAGGGGAACGACGACATGTCATCATTGCCCATATCCCCTCCTCCCCCCAGCCAGGTGGCATGGACCGCATGGGTCCAACTGTTGGAGGCTGGCACCTGGCCAGGTGGACCAACTCATTTGCCCTCCCATCACCCACCCCAGCACGGACCAACCCCCAACCTCCACCCCGGCACGGACCCCCTCCCCAACCTCCTCCCCCAGCACGGACCCCCCCCCCCCCCAACCCCCAACCTCCATCCCGGCACGGACCCCCTCCCCAACCTCCACCCCAGTACGGACCCAACCCCCAACCCCCAACCTCCACCCCGGCACGGACCCCCTCCCCAACCTCCACCCCAGCACGGACACCCCCCCCAACCCCCAACCTCCACCCCGGCACGGACCCCCTCCCCAACCCTCCACCCCAGCACGGACCCCCTCCCAACCCCCAACCTCCATCCCGGCACGGACCCCCTCCCCAACCTCCACCCCAGCACGGACCCCCCCCCAACCCCCAACCTCCACCCCGGCACGGACCCCCTCCCCAACCTCCACCCCAGCACGGACCCCCCCCCAACCCCCAACCTCCATCCCGGCACGGACCCCCTCCCCAACCTCCACCCCAGCACGGACCCCCCCCAACCCCCAACCTCCATCCCGGCACGGACCCCCTCCCCAACCTCCACCCCCCCAGCACGGACCCCCCCCCCCCAACCCCCAACCTCCATCCCGGCACGGACCCCCTCCCCAACCTCCACCCCAGCATGGACCCCCCCCCCAACCCCCAACCTCCACCCCGGCACGGACCCCCCCCCCCCCAACCTCCACCCCGGCACGGACCCCCTCCCGGCACTCCCCCGGAGCCCAACCTACTCTAACCACCCCCCCTCCCCCCCCCCCACGGCCGCACACACACACACACAAGCCGAGACACACCTCTCCTCAGGCAATCAGTCTGCGGCCACGCCATTTCCTGCCCAGAGCCAACCCCCCAGGCCGTCACTCACCTCCTCGCTGGTCGGCGTGAGCCTGGAGCACCGGGTCACGCCGATGAAAAGGAGGTTTGATTCACGTCGACGTGAACGGTCATCACGTCGACGGGACTTTGGCCCATCCGGAAGGGAGAATATCGGCAGGCCGAAAATCGGCTGCCTTGCGCAGACCCGTGACATTCTCCGCGGCAGCGGCGCCATTAACGCCCCGCCGACTTTTCTCCCTTCGGAGACTTCGGCGGGGGCGGGGCGGGATTCACGGCGGCCAACGGCCATTCTCCGACCCGGCGGGGGGGTCGGAGAATGACGCCCCTGGACACTAAGGGCGCGATTCAACTAATTGGGAACAGAGTCCCATAGCGAGCGCGTTTAGCCGCGTGTTTCCCGGCGCACACAGCCACTTGCGTTGTATAAGGGGCCTCAGCAGGAACAGGTGGCCGAGGCCACGCATAGCCCCTTGTTTGCACACTAAGGAGCCCTGCTAGCCGGAACTTCCCGGTGTAGCGAGAAATCAGGATGCCATTATTAAATGGATCTCTGAGGCCCCCGACCCTCCCCTCAGCCCGATCACATGACAGGAGGTCCCCAGCACCCCCCACCCAACACCCATGCTGCACAACCCCGACCCAAGAGCGTGCATGCATAAAATGCCACCCAGGCGGTGCCCCTGCCAGCACCACCCTGGCAGTGCCGGCCTGGCACCCAGGCGGCACTGTCAGTGTGCCAGGCTGGCACTGCCAGGGTGACCAGGTGGCACCAGCAACACACCACCCCGCCCTGCTCATGGGTGACGCCCCCCCCCCCACCAATGCCGTTCAGTCTGGTCCCCATTTATGGGCAGTGTTTTTCCCCAAAAATATACTTTATTCATAAAATCTATCATAAACATTACAGAACATTTCGAATTGTCTTGACTGTACATTTCCATCAGAGTTACACATTCCCTTGACTTTCTTCCATTCAATTTTGATAACCTTACACACATATCGCTCTTTACGTTACAATTCCTTCTTAAACATCTACATTGTCATGTTTTTTTAATGCATTGGAGTGTTAATGACCCAGACCGAGGGGGGTTTACACTGTGACCCGCCCCTCAGTGTACATTTGCTGGTAAGACCTTACACAGTGGTCTTTCCCCATTGCGCCTTGGCGGCAGCTGCCCCAAGCTTGAATGGGTCCCTCAGCACGTAGTCCTGGATCTTGGAATGTGCCAGTCTGCAACACTCGGTCGAGGACAGCTCTTTACACTGGAAGATCAGCAAATTTCGGGCAGACCAAAGAGCGTCTTTCACCGAGTTGATGACCTTCCAGCAGCAGTTGATGTTTGTCTCGGTGTGTCACCCTGGAAACAGTCCGTAGAGCACAGAGTCCTGTGTCACAGAGCTGCTCGGGATGAACCTTGACAAATACCACTGCATCTCTCTCCAGACCTTCTTTGCAAAGGCACATTCCACAAGGAGGTGGGTGCCCGTCTCATTTCCCCCACAGCCACTCCGAGGGCACCGTGCAACGGCGCTGAGCCTTCGGGTGTACATGAAGACTCTGATGGGGAGGGCCCTTCTCACCACCAGCCAAGTTTTTTTCCCCAAAAATATACTTTATTCATAAAATCTATCATAAACATTACAGAACATTTCGAATTGTCTTGACTGTACATTTCCACCAGCCAAGTGCTGAACAGTGCTAGCTGAGGGCTCCGAGGCGAGGGGGATAGATCCCAAAGCCTCAGGTACCTCAGGAATCTGCACATTAGAGTGAGACTAGCTTTCTCTAATATGCAGACTTGCTAAAAAGTGATCCCGCCCACAATGGGTGGGATTTACTTTGCAACGTCTTGCTGGATCTCGCGAGGTGTTGTGAGCCGGGTAGATCCCAGGAGCGGGGTCTCCTGGCTTTTATCGGCCACACTGCGCCACGGCGAGCTGCTCCCTGGGTGCAGCGTGCCTAATTTTATTGCTTCAGTCGCTCAGATTGCAAATAGGAGGCCCAGCGAGTAGTTAGAATGTGGAACTGGCTACCACAAGGAATGGTTGAGGTGAATATCTGTATTTTTGAAATAAATTTAGAGTATCCTCTTTTTTTTTCAATTAAGGGGCAGTTGTACACGACTGCGTGGCAAAATTTGGTTCCAACTCCATCCACAGGCTTACTGACGATACGACCATAGTAGGCCGGATCTCGAATAACGACGAGTCAGAATACAGGAAGGGAGATAGAGAACCTAGTGGAGTGGTGCAGCGACATCAATCTCTCCCTCAATGCCAGCAAAACTAAAGAGCTGGTCATTGACTTCAGGAAGCAAAGTACTGAGCACACCCCTGTCAGCATCAACGGGGCCGAGGAGGAGATGGTTAGCAGTTTCAAATTCCTAGGGGTACACATCTCCAAAAATCTGTCCTGGTCCACCCACATCGACACTACCACCAAGAAAGCACAACAGCACCTATACTTCCTCAGGAAACTAAGGAAATTCGGCAAGTTCACATTAACTCTCACCAACTTTTACAGATGCACCATGGAAAGCATCCTATCTGGCTGCATCACAGCCTGGTATGGCAACTGCTCGGCCCAAGTCCGCAAGAAACTTCAGAGAGTCGTGAAACAGCCCAGTCCATCACACAAACCTGCTGTAGCCATCTAAGATGGCCACCTGCAAAGGACCATGGGAATTATGGCCAACCCAGGACTCAGACATTTACACAGCCTATGTGTATTTGAAACACAGGTAACCAGATCTGATCGAAACCCCCGCTCGTTTGCATTTTAATGGCCCATTTTCCCAGGACAATAGAACTCTAATCAAGCAACCGGTACAGCCACAGACTGATTGGCGCCACTCCCCTTACTCAGAAATCACAACTGCCAAGGTCAATGACCACTAAGGACCTGCCCAGCTACCAAGGCACCCGCCCCTTTATTGGCCAAAATCGAAGAGAGTGATCAGAGAAATGTCAAACTATTGGGTCCAAGGTTAAGGACCGCCCCAAAGAACGCAAAATCCCAGGGGGATGAAAGAGGACACAGCCATGTGTTCTGTCTCTTTTGGATCCGGCCTGTGCCAACCCAATTGCAGCACGAACAGCCAGCCAAGTTCAAGAACAACAAGCTCTACCTGACGGATGAGCCCAGCAGAGACAGAGCCACTTCCTTCGAACCACCCAAGTGAAATCTCGATAAAGGCCTTATCCATTTGCACAGTGCCGGTCACCCTGAAGTTAAGTATAGGTTATTGTAGCTGATAGGTGTAGTTTAACTCGTAGCAGATATTGTGTTTGCATGTTGAGATAACTCTTGTGTATATAAATAAACCATCTTTTGAACTAACTAACTGGTTGTGTGGTCATTTGATCGATATAAGGGAAAGCTTGTGGTTCACTAAGGTAAATAGAAATACCCACAGTATTGGCGACGCTGTTGGGACCGAAACAGAGCAACACTGCCTCCCATCCGTTGACTCCATCTACAACTCCCGCTGCCTGGGGAAAGCGGAGAGCATAATCAAAGACCCCTCCCACCCGGCTTACTCACTCTTCCAACTTCTTCCATCGGGCAGGAGATACAGAAGTCTGAGAACACGCACGAACAGACTCAAAAACAGCTTCTTCCCCGCTGTTACCAGACTCCTAAACGACCCTCTTATGGACTGACCTCATTAACACTACACCCCTGTATGCGTCACCCGATGCCGGTGTTATGTAGTTACATTGTGTACCTTGGGTTGCCCTATTATGTATTTTCTTTTATTTCCTTTTCTTTTCATGTACTTAATGATCTGTTGAGCTGCTCGCAGAAAAATACTTTTCACTGTACCTCGGTACGCGTGACAATAAACAAATCTAAATCCAACCCAATCCAGTTAAGCTAGTCAATTCACCCGACCTGCGTATCTTTGGGTTGTGGGGGTGAGACCCACGCAGACACGGGGAGAATGTGCAAACTCGGGGCAGCACGGTAGCGCAGTGGGTTAGCCCTGTTGTCTCACGGCACCAAGGTCCCAGGTTCGATTCCGGCCCTGGGTCACTGTCCGTGTGGAGTTTGCACATTCGCCCCGTGTCTGCGTGGGTTTCGCCCTCACAACCCAAAGATGTGCAGGCTAGGTGGATTGGCCACGCTAAATTGCCCCTTAATTGGAAAAAAAAATGAATTGGGTCCTCTAAATTTTTTTAAAAAAGAGAATGTGCACATGGACAGTGACCCCGGGGCCGGGATCAAACCTGGGTCCTCAGCGTCGTGAGGCAGCAGTGCTAACCACTGTGCCACCGTGCTGCCCTGTGAATATCTGTTTTTAAGGGGGAAGTTACAGGAGGGAGAAAGCAACAGAAGACAAAGCTGATTGGGTCAGGTGAAGGGGGTGGGACGATGCTCAGGCCGAGCACAAATGGAGAGGGCTGCGAAACCAGCGGTATAACTCAATTCCACCAGTCAGGTACTAGTTTGAAACTGCAACCTGAGGTAAGCTGCATCATATTGAACTATCGGGTTTTGCTCTACCTGCAAGGTTATAGCTTTCATTTCTTCATGAACAACAGCTTAATGTAAAATGTTCACTGACACTGTGCAGACATGGTCACTTTACATAATGTAATCCTGGTTTTTGTGTGGATGTGGTTAAACATGGAACCAGAGGAGCATTCCTGCATCAGATATCGTGCACTAAATGAATATCACATGTTACTCACATTAAGAGTTAAGAAATTATGCGCTCAAGTTGTTTTTTATTGATTGTCAGATGTCTGAGTGATTGTGCAGTAACTGGTCAATTAGAAATCTTTCACTTGTTGCCACTCTGCTTTCATACAGATTGCTGATACGTAAGGAATCACTTTGAAATGTCCAGGACATGTTTCCCACAAGCCTTGCTCCCCACCATGGCTTTCCTCCCACAGTCCAAAGATGTGCAGGTTAGGTGGATTGAATCTGTGGAACTCTTCAACGCAGAAGGCTGTGGAGGCCAAATCATTGAGTGTCTTTAAGACAGAGTTAGATAATATCAGTTCGAGATACTTTTCTCTCCACCGTGGGACGAGACAGGGATGTCCTATGTCCCCCCTGCTGTTTGCACTTGCGATTGAGCCGTTGGCCATCGCATTGAGAGGTTCGGGAGCATGGGAAGGAATAGTGCGGGGGGGATAGAGCATAGGGTGTCCTTATATGCCGACGACTTGTGTCGGACCCGAGTGCGTCGATAGGAGGAATATTGGAGCTACTGCGGGTATTTGGGTCTTTCTCGGGGTACAAGTTGAACCTGGACAAGAGTGAGTACTTTGTGGTGTCTCGGCCGGGGGTGGGGGGGCTGCCATTCCGTAGAGCAGGGACTCATTTTAGGTATCTGGGGGTGCAGGTTTCCCGGGAGTGGGGGAGGCTTCGCAGGTACAACATCACTAGTTTGGTGGGGAGAGTGAAAGCCGATCTGGCAAGGTGGGACGGCCTTCCTCTGTCACTGGCCGGTCGGGTACAGGCGGTTAAAATGAATGTGTTGCCGCGATTCCTGTTTATTTTTCAATGCCTACTGATTTTCCTGCCAAAGTCTTTTTTCAGGGAGATTGAGGGAAGGATTACCTCATTCATATGGGGAGGGAAGGTGGCCAGAGTTAGAAAGGGGCTGCTACAGAGGGGAAGGCAGGCAGGGGGTTTGGGTCTCCCAAGCTTGTTGTACTACTACTGGGCGGCGAATGTGGAGAAAGTGCGGAGCTGGGTCAGAGGGGTGGATTCTCAGTGGGTCAGAATGGAGGAGAGTTTGTGCAGGGGGTCGGGGCTGAAGGCACTTGCAACAGCGCCGCTCCCGATAGCTCCGGGGAAATATTCAGGGAGTTCGGTAATAATAGCTTCATTGAAAATCTGGAGGCAGTTTCGCCAACAGTTCGGGTTGGGTTTAGGGTCAAGGGAAATGCTGATTCGGGGGAACCACAGATTTGAGCCAGGGAGGTGGGATGGAAGTTTTCGGAAATGGGAAGAGAAGGGAATTAAGACTCTAAAAGATTTGTTTCTTCGGGGTCGGTTTGCAGGATTGAGGGAGCTGGAAGCGAAGTGTGGGCTAGAGCAGGGAGAAGTGTTTAGGTACATGCAGGTTCGGGATTTTGCCAGGAAGGAGATACAGAGCTTCCCAGAGGAACCGGCCTCCACATTGCTGGAGGAGGTGTTGACGACAAGGGGACTGGAGAAGGGGGCAGTGTCAGTGGTGTATGGAGCTATTCTGGAAGAGGATAAGGCACCACTGGAAGGGATCAAAGCAAAGTGGGAGGAAGAGCTGGGAGATGTTATAGAGGAGGGGGTCTGGTGTGAGGTGCTCTGGAGAGTGAATGCCTCCACCTCATGTGCGAGGTTGGGGCTGATACAGCTGAAGGTGGTATATAGAGCGCACCTCACGAGGGCGTGGATGAGCCGATTTTTTGAAGGAGTAGAGGATGTGTGTGAGCGTTGTGGGCGGGGGGGCCTCGAATCACGTTCATATGTTTTGGTCCTGTCCAAAGCTAGGGGAGTACTGGAAGGAGGTGTTTAGGGTAATTTCCAAGGTGGTGCGCGTGAAACTGGACCCGGGTCCCCAGGAGGCCATATTCGGGGTGTCGGACCAGCCAGGGTTGGAAACGGGTGTGGAGGCAGATATCATAGCCTTCGCCTCGTTGATCGCCCGAAGGCGGATCCTGCTGGGATGGAGAGCAGCCTCTCCACCCAATGCCCTGGCGTGGCGGGGGGACCTGTTGGAATACTTGACCCTTGAGAAGGTTAAGTTCGAACTGAGGGGAAGTTCGGAGGGGTTCTACAAGTCATGGGCACTATTTATTATGCACTTTCAAGAACTGGATAACATCGAACATTAGTTGGGGGAGGGGGGGTGGGGGGAGGGGGGCTGTGTAGATTAAGGGTGACTATGGGTAATCCCTGATTCTTTTTTGTCATTTGTTTATGTAAACATGCGGGTTGAGGTTTGGGGGTTGGTGGGTTGATGGGATCGTTGTTATTATGGGGACTGACATATCTTGCTGATTATTGTTTATTGTTGATGGGTGTAAATGTGGGAGAAAATGTGAAAAAGGAGGAGAATAAAAATATATATTTTTTAAAAGACAGAGTTAGATAGGTTCTTGATTAATAAGGGGTTTACGGGTTATTGGGAGAAGGCAGGAGAATGGGGATGAGAAAATATCAGCCATGATTGAATGGCGGAGCAGACTCGATGGGCCGTGTGGCCTCATTCTGCTCCTTTATCTTATGGTTTTATGGATTGGCCAAGCTAAATTGTCCTTCATGACAAAGAAACGTTAGGTGGGGTTCCTGGGTTACGGGGATAGGGTGGAGGGGTGGGCTTGGGCGAGGTGCTCCTTCCAAGGGCCGGTGCAGACTCAATGGGCCAAATGGCCTCCTTCTGCACTGTAAATTCTATGGTCTATGGAACCACTGTGTCACTGTGCCGCCCCAAGATTATCTCTCGTTCATCCAAAGTCCAATGGAGATAGGTTGGAGTTCCTTAGTTTCTTAGTTCCTTCACTATGGCCAAAATAACTACTTGATTTCAACTTCACTGGATAAAATCACTGGATAGTGACCACTGGATTGCCATTATTGGATTATAACCACTGGGTAACAATCACCAGATTGCAATCAATGGATCGCAGTCACTGGATCAAAATGATTGTACTATTATCACTGGATAACAATCGCTTGCCAGCAATCATTCGCTCTGAATCACTGGATTGCATTCACTGATTACAGTAACTTTGCAACAATTGCTGGATAACAATCAAAGAACAAAGATCAAAGAACAAAGAAAAGTACAGCACAGAACAGGCCCTTCGGCCCTCCAAGCCTGCACCGACCATGCTGCCTATTGAAACTAAAATCTTCTGCATTTCCGGGGTCCGTATCCCTCTATTCCCATCCTACTCATGTATTTGTCAAGATGCCCATTAAATGTCACCATCTTCCCTGCTTCCACCACCTCCTCCGGCAGCGAGTTCCAGGCACCCCCTACCCTCTGCGTAAAACGCTTGCCTCGTACATCTCCTCTAAACCTTGCCCCTCGCACCTTAAACCTATGCCCCCTAGTAATTGACCCCTCTACCCTGGGAAAAAGCCTCTGACTATCCACTCTGTCTATGCCCCTCATAATTTTGTAGACCTCTATCAGGTCGCCCCTCAACCTCCGTCGTTCCAGTGAGAACAAACCGAGTTTATTCAACCGCTCCTTATAGCTAATGCCCTCCATACCAGGCAACATTCTGGTAAATCTCTTCTGCACCCTCTCTAAAGCCTCCACATCCTTCTGGTAGTGTGGCGACCAGAATTGAACACTATACTCCAAGTGTGGCCTAACTAAGGTTCTATACAGCTGCAACATGACTTGTCAATTTTTATACTCAATGCCCCGGCCAATGAAGGCAAGCATGCCGTATGCCTTCTTGACTACCTTCTCCACCTGTGTTGCCCCTTTCAGTAACCTGTGGATCGGTACGCCTAGATCTCTCTGACTGTCAATATTCTTGAGGGTTCTACCATTCACTGTATATTCCCTACCTGTATTAGACCTTCCAAAATACATGACCTCACATTTGTCCAGATTCAACTCCATCTGCCATCTCCGCCCAAGTCTCCAAACAATCTAAATCGCTATCCGCAATTTCACCAATCTTTGTGTCGTCTGCAAACTTACTAATCAGATGGAAACTTACTAATCATCGGATTGCAGTCACTGGATTACACTCGGTGGGTATCACTGGTGATTAACAATCACTGGATAGTTTGCTAGAACGAGAGCCCTGGCTGCTTTTCCATCCCTAAGCCACAGAAATTGTGGTTTAGAAGCCTTTAAAAAAAAAAATTTAGAGTACCCAATTATTTCTTTTCAATTAATGGGCAATTTAGCGTGGCCAATCCACCTACCCTGCACATGTTAGGGTTGTGGGGGTGCGACCCACGCAGACAGGTGGAGAATGTGCAAACTCCACACGGACAGTGACCCTGGGCCGGGATTGAACCGGGTCCTCTGCGCAGTGAGGCAGCAGTGCTTACCACTGCCCCGCCGTGCCGCCCCACACTCCGAAGCCTAACTGGCAAATACGGATACCTTTATATATCGGAGCATTTATATTCTAAACTTACAAATGCTTCTCTCTGGGGTAAGGTCCAGTCTGGACTCTCGATTTATGCTGCAGCTTTTAGACTGGTGCGTAGCAGAAAACACTTCACATCGACGCTGAGGGCAAGTGGAGATATTTAAACCATATGGTGCAAGATGCCTGTAACTCTCATCAGTTCAGACACTGAAGATTCACTTTACAAACCAACTTTCCCCTTCAGGATGATTGAGTAGGTGGATCTGTACATCCTTTCGTACAGCTCGCTGTCACCTGTGTGTCGTAGCCAAGCAGCTTCAGGTACGCACAAATGCCAAATGAGCCGTAAAAGGAAGGCCTGATTTATACAACGGATTTCGCAACATGCGGACACCGCAAGCCACTTTGCCGCATTTTAGGTTTTTTTTTAAATTTAGAGTGCCCAATTATTTTTCTCCCAAATAAGGGGCAATTTAGCGTGGCCAATCCACCTAACCTGTACATCGTTAGGTTGTGGGGGCGAAACCCACGCTGCCTGGCTGCAGGGAGAATGTGCAAACTTTTGGAATTTTTGGAAGTGTAGTCACAGTTGCAATGCAGGAAATGTAACAGGCAATCGGAGCACAGCAATATCCCACAAAAAGCAAATTTGATAATGGGCAGGTAATTTTTCTTAGTCGTGTTGGTGGAGCACTAAATGGAGGCCAAGAGGACTTTCCCATTCTTCTTTGGATGTTGCCATGGCATTCTTTATATTCACCTCAGTGGAGTCTCACTGGGTTAAAAGCGAGGGTCAGGGATGGGAGATCATGGAATAAAAGGGACAGTAGCAACATGGATACGACATCGGCAGAGTGGCCGGAAACGGGAGGGTAGTGGTTAAAGGATGCTTTTCGGATTAGAGGGAGGTTTGTAGTGGAGTTCCCCAGGGACCAGTGTTGGGACCCTTGCTCTTCCCGGCATACATATTAATGACCGAGCTTGTGGTGTATGGGGGTCAATTTCAAAAGTTGCAGATGATACAAACTTGGAAGCATTGTGAAATTGTGAGGAGGATGGTGTAGAACTTCAAAATAACATAGACAAGTTGGAAGAATGGGCGGACATGTGGCAGATGAAATTCAATGCAGAGAAATGTGGAGCTTTAAGTTCTGTCTTGCGGCCGTGGCAAAGATGCATACAGAACATCTAGTTCTTTGACTAGTAAGATACTTTATCAACAAAATGAACACGTGGAAAGATAACTAACGATCTATAATACGAATGGTAACGAATAATTGCATTCTCCTGGAGCTACTTCTAATGCGACGGTCCTCGAGTACAACCTACTACCAACTACCGGATCTCTGGAGTCACATGGTGGATCTCTATCACCACCTGCTGGTCAGAGGTCATATAGATAACCATATACATTGCTATGCATATGCATATTACCACAGGAACAATTCCATTTTGGTCGGAAAAACACAGAGAGACAATATGAAACAAAAGGTACAATTCTAAAGCGGGTGCCACAGCAGAGGGATCTGGGTGTCATCGAAGGTGGCTGGACAGGTTGGGAGTGGGGCTAATAAAGAAGACAAGTATCTTATTTATTAAATGGGGCTTAGAGTACGAGATCAAGGAAGTTATGTTAAACTTGTTTCGAACACCGGTTCAGTTGTGTCCAGTTCTGGATGCAACACGTCTGGAAAGATATACATAAAAAACTTTGGTTGGCCGCAGCTGGAGTACTGTGAGCAGTCACCTCACTAAAGGAAGGATGTGATTGCACTGGAGAGGGTGCAGAGGGGATTCACCGGCATGTTGCCCGGGGTGGAGTATTTGAGCTATGAAGAGAAGCTGGTTAGGCTGGGGTTGTTTTCTTTGGGGCAGAGAAGGCTGAGGGGGGGGGGACCTGATTGATGGGTATAAGATAGCATAGTGGTTAGCGCAATTGCTTCACAGCTCCAGGGTCCCAGGTTCGATTCCCGGCTGGGTCACTGTCTGTGCGGAGTCTGCACGTTCTCCCAGTGTGTGCGTGGGTTTCCTCCGGGTCTCCCACAGTCCAAAGATGTGCAGGTTAGGTGGATTGGCCATGCTAAATTGCCCTTGGTGTCCAAAAATTGCCCTAAGTGTTGGTTGAGTGGGGTTACTGGGTTATGGGAATAGGGTGGTGTGGGCTTGTGTAGGGTGCTCTTTCCAAGAGCCGGTGCAGACTCGATGGGCTGAATGGCCTCCTTCTGCACCGTAAATTCTGTAAATTCTATGTAAGATTATGAAGGGTATGCACAGGGTTGATAGGAAGCAGCTGGTCCCCTTAGTGAGGGGTCAATAAAGAGGGGGCCTACTCTTAAGGTGAGAGGCAGGAGATTTATTGGGGATTTGAGGAAAAATCTTTTCACCCAGAGGGTGGTGGGAGTCTGGAATGCACTGCCCGGGAAACCACACAACCTTTAAAAAGTCCGTGGATGAGCACTTGAAGGGTGCGATGTACCATCATCGTCACACCCAAACAGGAGTGCAACGTGGCCGTGGTGAGGCCTCCCACAGGCTTCCCGGCAGCCAGCATGCCTCGCAAAATCTACCCAGGTCTCGCAAGGTGTCACCATCAAGATCCCACCCAAATTGATGTGATCAAGCCTCACGCGCCTAAGTCGGTTTAAACTCACTTAGGCCTGCTCACCCGAGATCTACCAGGCTCCCGGCATATAACGGCCACCCCAGGGAGTCCCCAGCCAGACGCCGTTTAGCACACAACTGTGGAGCGGGCAGAACTGCACCCTGGGGTGTTCCCGGGCCAATGGAGGGCCTTGGGTGGTCAGGGGCAGTGCAGGGCAGTCCTTTGGCACTCCCCCTGGAACGTGAGCACTTTAGCACTCCAAGCTGGCACCTTGGCACTGCCAGCCTGGCCCTGCCGAGGTGCCCAGATGGCACTGCAAAGCCAGCACGAGCACTGCCAATGTGCGTGCTGTGTACCTTCCCTTGGCCGCAGACAAATACCTTTCACTGTACTTCGGTACATGTGACAATGAATATTAATCAAATCAAATCAAATCAAGCCAGGCTTGAACCTGGGACCTCGGCGCCGTGAGGCAGTAGTGCTAACCGGTGCGCCACCGTGCCGCCCCATGATGAAAATAATTCTACGTGTGGGCTTGACCAGGGAGAAACTCCTCAGGACCTAAAACAAAAGTGACTAAGTGTGATAAGATAGCGGTGGGGAACTCGGAACTCGCCAACAGAGCTGCCGGGAAACTCCCAGCAAAACCCACCACTTAGAAACATTTCCGTTAGATTGCGCCCTAAACGTCATAACATCAAGGCTATGGGCCAAGTGCTGGAAAGTCAGATTAGTCTCGATTTCGTGCCGCTCTGTCAGTGCAGACTCGATGGGCTGAAGGGCCTCTTCTGCACTCTGCAGGCGGGATTTACCGGCCGTTCGTGCTGGTGGGATATTCCAGTCCCACGCCGGCGCACGGGTTTCCCGTGGATGACAGGCGCAGTCAACGGGAAATCCAATGGCGGCAGGAGGAGAAACATTTCCTCACAGCGCGTGGTTACGATCTGGAATGCGCTCCCTGAGGGGGTGGCGGAGGCGAGTTTAAATGAGGCTTTCGAGATTTTCACAACAACGTCGGCCAGAGTCAAAGGGAACTGGGCGGGTTAGGAAAGGGAGGGGGTGGGGAGGTTGCAGTGTCTCTTTAAGAAGACGAGGGGGAGAACCCTGTGCCTTTAATTTCCAAGCGGCAAGCTGCAGCACCCCACTGTGAAGCGTGCTGCCTGCTCCCCTTACGTGAGGTTTGTTCTAAGGCAGACAAAGGCATTTCTGTGTGTTTTGTCCCCTTTGTTTTCGTTGGGAGCTCTGCCAGGATGGCTGAGAGTTACTGAAACACAGCCCCAGTTACAAAAAAGCTGAGAGAAAGGACACTAAGAAAACATACGATTGACTTCTTCACAAACCTCTGTTATTAGATTAATTATTGTCCAAACATTTCCCCTACTTAATTCCATTTGTACCACACTTAAATCTACAAATTAGTTTGGCAATTTACAACATTCCTGATGGCTTAGGGTCAATAAAAACACATTAAATCAGTGCTACAGCAAGGGGGATGCTGGGTTGCGCTCCACCTTGACCCCTAAAGGCCTGGGTAGTTTTGCTTCAATTGTCGATGAAAAGGAAAGAATATTTTTTTAATCCTACCTTAAGAATGGTTTATTTATAGTCTTGCCAGTATCTTTCAGTCTTCGCTGATAATGCCAGTGCCAATAATCATCAAATCATAAAGATGGAATGAGGCCTTTCGGTCCCACATTCCCATCATTAACCGCCTGACATGTCCATCCTCGCGTCCCTACGCCTTCCCATATCACTTGGGAACGACATACTCTTTGTTACCCCTTTGGGTCTTGCCTCTGGGTCAACAGCTTATTTTCCCCAACTGGGGCTCTCTCGCCTCTTGAGTCACTGAGGCGCCAGGTTCAATTCCCACTCCAGGGCTCGAGTGCAACACTCCAGTACGGTATTGGGCACGGGTGGAAATGCCGTGTTTTGGATGTGATCTTCAACTTCATGTTCAGGTGGACGTGAACAATAACATGGCGCTGTTTTGAAGAAAAGCAAGGGAGTTATCCCCAGTCGCCTGGTCAATATTTATCCCTCAATCAGCATCAACAAAACTGATGATCTGTTCATTATCACTGTGCTCTTTTTGGGAGTTTGCTGTGCTCATAGTGGCTGCATGATTCCTAGATTACAACTATGGCGATACCTCAAAAAGTACCTCATTGTCTGAAAATGGCTTTGAGACATCCAGTGGTCAGGAAAAGTGCTATAGAAGGGTGGCACGTGGCGCAGTGGTTAGCACTGGGACTACGGCGCTGAGGACCCGGGTTCGATCCCGGCTCTGGGTCACTGCCCGTGTGGAGTTTGCACATCCTCCCCGTGTTTGCGTGGGTTTCGCCCCCACAACCCAAAGATGTGCAGGGGAGGTGGATTGGTCACCCTAAATTGCCCCTCAATAGGAAAAAAAAGAATAGGGTACTCCAAATTTATTCTTCAAAATTCTGCTTCTCTCTGCACAGATGCTGCCAGACATGCAGAGATTTTTCAGAATCTGCTGTTTTTATTTTAGATTTCCAGCATCCACAGTATTTGCTTTTATTTGAATGATGTGTGAACCTGGCTTGATACTACACCGGAAGTACTGGAATTCCACTTCACACAGTAATCAGCCAAAAGCAGTGGGAAGGTGGCCTCATGGGAGGAAGAGGGGAGTAGGGAGCAGAATCTCATACTATCGGAATCCAGGGGCACAATCTTATATTGGATGTGCTGTAGGACCCGGAGCCCATGGAGATCAGCAAAGTCAGGTGGAAGGTTTGATTCTGTGCACTAGTATTATATCCAAGTTTAAAAAATAAACAGAGAAACATAAAATAGCCCTCTCGCCCTCACCCTACCTCCAACACACTCCCCAAACCTCATCCATGCCAGCCTATGCCATCTCATCCACTCAACCCATCAGCCCATAGACCCGTATAGCCTCCATGCCAACTTATGCCCCTCTGTCCACCCCAATGTCACTCGCACTCTCCATGCCCCTCTTGCCATATCATAGCTCTTTATAACCCCGTGACAACTTAGTGGCAACTCATGCCAACTCATGAATCTACCCAGCACCCTTTGTCATTACGCCTACCATGCCAATTCACTCCGTATCCATCATGGACAGACCTCAGGACCCATGCTAAGATGAAACGAAAAAGAGCTGCAAGTGTGTATTGTTGACTTTATTCGGAAACTCTTTCATTTATAAAAACCCATTTACTCTATTTACATTCCTTCAACTACATTATCCCTTATAATGACAAATATTTCATTCAATTGCATTATCCCTTATAAAAACAAACATTAGAATTCATAGTTCCACTTCAAAGAGTTCATATCCATTTGGAGCTGTTAAAGAAATTGGAAGTGGCAGGCACCCTATTGTGATGATGGTTGTTGTGAAATTAGCCATGCAGTACTTTTTCAGTAACGGTAACCCTAAGGCTTATGTCAACAAACAGAGTAAAATATCAGGCAACCATTTTCGTTTAATACTCTAGACAATTTCTTCAAAAGGGTTAAAGGGCTGGAACTT